>NC_091991.1:87129544-87429544 GCF_044704955.1 Pristiophorus japonicus | reverse complement strand
CCCTTGCAGGCCTCACTGATGACGCAGTCCACCCAGAATATTCAGCTTCATTCTCGTCGTACCAAAGACCACTTTTCAGTGTTAGACTCATGAACTTAGTCAATAATAAGCAAACTGTAGAGCAGTATCAGTACCCTTGTCAGTCTCTGCTCATGTCAGGAAATCAAGCTCCCCAACTTCCGCACAGAGAGAGTATCTAAGAACATAAGAACATAAGAAATAGGAGCAGGAGTAGGCCATTTGGCCACCTTGACCCAGCCTTCACAGCTCTCTGTGGTAGGGAATTCCAAAGATTCACGACCCTCTGAGAGAAGAAATTTCTCCTCATCTCCGTGTTAAATGGGTGACCCCTTATTCTTAAACTATGCCCCCAAGTTCCAGATTCCCCCACGTGGGGATCTCTGCATCTACCCTGTCGAGCCCCATCAGAATCTTATATGTTTCAATAAGATCATCTCTCTTTCTTCTAAACTCCAATGAGTACAAGCCCATCTGCTCAACTTTTCTTCATAAGACAACCCCTTCATCTCAGGAATCAACCCAGTGAACCTTGTCTGAACTGCCTCCAGTGCAAGTATATCCTTCCTTAAATAAGGAAACCAAAACTGTACGCAGTACTCCAGGTGTGCCCTCACCAATACCCTGTACAGTTGTAGCAGGACTTCTCTGCTTTTATACTCCATCCCCTTGCAATAAAGGACAACATTCCATTTGCCTTCCTAATTGCTTGCTGTACCTGCATACTAACTATCGTGCGTGAAATTGTATTATTATGCCCTCCTATGTCAGTAGAGACTGTGCTGGTGATTCCTATTCTTCCCCAGCAAGTGAAAGCAATGGAGGCAAGCTACAGCATCGTGAAAACCCTCTATTAGCAACATAGCAATGGCTAGACGGAAGAAGACCCTTTCTCGTGTGTCTTTACTGTACCCTTTCCATAGCTCTTAATATCCTTCCTATAATGGGGTGCCCAGGACTGTGCCCAGTGTTCTAACTGTGGCCTTTTAATACTCTGTACAAAATCAGCATCACTTCTTTCCTTTGATATTCAATGCTTCTATGTGTAAAAAAAAATCCTACATTTGTCTTTTTATGGCCTTTTCTACAAATCCAAAAGAGGTCCAAGCGCTGGTCTCTGGGACACACCACGAGCTGCATGCTGACAATTTAAGTAAAATATCCATTTATCCATTCTCTGCATTTTTTGTCTACTAGTCACACCTCTCTCCAGGCAGGTTCATAGCATTTCATACCTAAATAATTGCACCAAGGGAAGCACCTTGTCCAATCACCAGCTGGAAATCCATAAATACAGCATCCTCCACATTCCTTTTATCTACACACTCTGTGATTTTCCACATAACATAACATGTAGCATGACTCCAGAGACTTGAACACATAAATCTAGGCTGACACTCCAGTGCCGCACTGTCGGAGATGGCGTCTTTCGGATGAGACGTTAAACTGAGGCTCCATCTGCCCTCTCAGGTGGATGTAAAAGATCTCATGGCACTATTCAAAGAAGAGTAGGGGTGTCCCTGGTGTCTTGGCCAACATTTATCCCTCAACGAACAGCTAAAAAACACATGATCTGGTCATTTACTCATTGCTGTTTGTGGGAGCTTGCTGTGTACAAATTGGCTGCTGCATTTCCAACATTACAACAGCAACTACACTTCATTAGCTCTAAAGTGCTTTGGGAAGCCCCGAGGTCATGAAGCGCGATAGAAATTCTTTCCTTTCCTGTTGGTTCTTCTAGAGATAGTCTTGAATTTGTGGTCCTTTGTTGCAGAACTTGAAATCTCTTATGATTTTGAATATTTCTATTAGACTCCCTTACTCCACCCCTTGCAAAAAGCCCTACTTTTTCAAAGCAGTAAAAGTAACCACAGTCAATCTTGAAGCCCTCCTTATAATGGATTTCCGTTCAACTTTGTCTACTTCTGTTAAAGAAAATATTAAATACTGTAAAATGCAAAATTCAGTTTAACAGTACTGCTTTTTTGTGATGAGTATTAGATCCAATTGGAGAACAGATTGAGGGTCCAATTAGCATACCCCAACAACCCACCATTGGCTGCCGCGCATCCTACATTGCAACAACAACTTGTATTTATATAGTGCCTTTAATGTGGTGAAACACCCCAAGGCACTTCACAGGAGTATTATGCAATAAAAATGTTATTCTGAGCCGCATAAGTAGAAATTAGCGCAGGTGACCAAAAGCTTGGTCAAAGAGGTACACAAGAACATAAAAAATAGGAGCAGGAGTAGGCCATTCGCCCCCTCATGACTGATCTCATTGCTGTTTGTGGGAGCTTGCTGTGTACAAATTGGCTGCTGCATTAGAGGTATGTTTTAAGGAGCGACTTGAAGGAGGTAGAGAGATGGAGAGGTTCAGGCAGGGAGTTCCAGAGCTTAGGGCCTAGGCAACAGAAGGCACGGCCACCAATGGTTGAGCGCTTACAATCAGGGATGCTTGAGAGGTCAGCATTAGAGGAACGCAGACATCTTAGGGGGTTGTGGGGCTGGAGGAGATTACAGATATAGGGAGGGGCGAGGCCATGGAGGGATTTGAAAATAAAGATGAGAATTTTGAAATCAAGGCATTGCTTAACCGGGAGCCAATGTAGGTCACAGAGTACAGCGGTGATGGGTGAGCGGGACTTGGTGCGAGTTAGGACACGGGCAGCAAGCACAGGAGTGATGGGTGAATGGGACTTGGTGCGAGTTAGGACACGGGCTGCCGAGTTTTGGATCACCTCTAGTTTACGGAGGGTAGAATGTGGGAGGCCAGCCAGGAGTACATTGGAATAGTCAAATCTAGAGGTAACAAAGGCATGCATGAGTATTTCAGCAGCATATGAGCTGAGGCAAGGGCAGAGACGGACAATGTTACGGAGTTATGCTGTGGACATGTAGTCGAAAGCTCATTTCAGGATCAAATATGACACCACAGTTGTGAACAGTCTGGTTCAGCCTCAGACAGAAGTTGGGGAGAGGGGTGGAATCAGTGTCTACGGAATGGAATTTGTGGTGGGGACTGAAAACAATGGCTTTGGTTTTCCCAATATTCAATTGGAGAAAATTTCTGCTCATCCAGAACTGGATGTCGGACAAGCAGTGTGACAATTTGGAGACTGCTTTAATTTACATTAAAGGCGCTATATAAATGCAAGTTGCTGTTGCTTTTGTAAAGCGCTTCGGGACGCCCTGAGGCCATGAAAGACGTTATATAAATACAGGTCTTTCTTTCTTGAATATACAAAACATTGAACTGATAATTGTGACCACCTACAAATTCGCTTATAAATTTCGAAACCTAGTAAGAGCTCGCAGTTAATAAGATGTGATTTACATCGCAGAGTTTTGATTAAACATTAATATTGATGACATGTATAATTAGTTTTAGCAAATATAGGATTGTTTGAACAAATGTAACTTTTAATAAAGAACTCACATTTAATTTAGTTTTCAGACCCGAGAGTATTTCAGTGGTAACTTGCAGCTTGACAATGATAATCCTTTTTTAAATGTTGCATTTCAATTCCACAGATGCTCTACTTTTAAAAATGTGTAAGCAGTATCTTCCTTCTAACTATTCTATAACAATAAGAGACAATAATATGAGTTTTATTAAAAATGCATGCTTTATTAGATTTCAGCAACAGAAAAAATGCATTGCAGTCATAATTAAGTTATGATTAATAAAATATAGTGTATTTTCATCATAAATGAATTTCAATGTCATTTTTGGCTCAGTGGTAGTATCTTGCCTTATGGCTTGTGGGTTCAAGCCCCACTCCAGATACTTGAGCCCATTATCTAAACTGACACTCCAGTGCATTGCTGAGGGAGTGCTGCACTGTCGGAGGTGCCGTCTTTCGGGTGAAATGTTAAACCGAGGCCCTATCTGTCCTCCCAGGTGGGTGTAAAAGATCCCATGGCACTCTTTCGAAGAAGAGCAGGGAGTTATCCCTGGTGTTCTGGCCAATATTTATCCCTCAATCAACATCACTAAAACAGATTATCTGGTCATTATCACATTGCTGTTAGTAGGAGCTTGCTGTGCGCATATTGGCTGCCGCGTTTCCTACATTACAACAGTGACTACATTTCAAAAAATACTTCATTGACTGTAAAGTGCTTTGGGATTTCCTGTGGTTGTGAAAGGCGCTATCTAAATGCAAGATCTTTCTTTATGAAAGGGTTTGATAGGGTAGATGTAGAGAAGAATTGTCCACTTACAGGAAAGACAGGAATTAAGGGCCACAAATATAAAACAATCACTAATAAGTCCAATTGGTTATTCAGAAGAAACCCAGAGAGTGGTTAGAATATGGAACTCGCTCCCACCAGGGGTCGTTGAGGCGACTTAACATTGATGCATTTAAGGGAAAGCTAGATAAACACATGAGGCTGAAAGGAATAGAAGGATGTGTTGTTGGGGTTAGGTGAAGAGAGGTGGGAGGAGGCTGTTGTGGGACATAAACACCAGCATGGACCAGTTGGGCCAAATGGCATGTTTCTGATGTAAGTGCTAATACTTTGTTGACTGTGAAGCGTCTTGGGACATTCTGAAGTCGTGAAAGGCGCTATTTAATTAGTCCACTATAGCTACAGTAATAACTTCCTCTGATGACCTAGTGGATAGAAATGTAGCACTAAATATGTTGCAGAGTTCTGGGTAGTGGGACTAATTGGATAGCACCTTTTCGTGCCTGTGAAAGAGCTATCAGATTCTATGACTCTATAAAACCTACAGATCAGGCAGGCCCCAGCTTAAAACCCGGGTGTGTGTTAGCTGAGTTAGCTAATCTCAACAGAGGCAGTAGTTGGGGTACTGCAGGTGGCCTCGAAGCCAAGGGAGCGAAAAATCAATGAGGTTCCTTCCAATTGCTAGCCAGTGACCCCTGCTGCAAAGTTCACTTATGTGCCCATCGGGATGGGGATCATAAGAACTAGGAACAGGAGTAAGCCATCTAGCCCCTCGAGCCTGCTCCGCCACTCAACAAGATCATGGCTGATCTGGCCGTGGACTCAGCTCCACTTACTCGCCCGCTCCCCGTAACCCTTAATTCCCTTATTGGTTAAAAATCTATCTATCTGCGATTTGAATACATTCAATGAGCTAGCCTCAACTGCTTCTCTAGGCAGAGAATTTCACAGATTCACAACCCTCTGGGAGAAGAAATTCCTTCTCAACTCGGTTTTAAATTGGCTCCCCCGTATTTTGAGGCTGTGCCCCCTAGTTCTAGTCTCCCCAACCAGTGGAAACAACCTCTCTGCCTCTATCTTGTCTATCCCTTTTATTATTTTAAATGTTTCTATAAGATCACCCCTCATTCTTCTGAACTCCAGCGAATAAAGACCCAGTCTACTCAATCTATCATCATAAGGTAACCCCCTCATCTCCGGAATCAGCCTAGTGAATCGTCTCTGTACCCCCTCCAAAGCCAGTATATCCTTCCTTAAGTAAGGTGACCAAAACTGCATGCAGTACTCCAGGTGCGGCCTCACCAATACCCTGTACAGTTGCAGCAGGACCTCCCTGCTTTTGTACTCCATCCCTCTTGCAATGAAGGCCAACATTCTATTCGCCTTCCTGATTACCTGCTGCATCTAACCTTTTGGGATTCATGCACAAGGACCCCCCAGGTCCCTCTGCACCGCAGCATGTTATAATTTTTCCCCATTCAAATAATATTCCCTTTTACTGTTTTTTTTTCCAAGGTGGATGACCTCACATTTTCCGACATTGTATTCCATCTGCCAAACCTTAGCCCATTCGCTTAACCTATCTAAATTTCTTTGCAGCCTCTCTGTGTCCTCTACACAACCCGCTTTCCCACTAATCTTTGTGTCATCTGCAAATTTTGTTACACTACACTCTGTCCCCTCTTCCAGGTCATCTATGTATATTGTAAACAGTTGTGGTCCCAGCATCGATCCCTGTGGCACACCACTAACCACCGATTTCCAACCCGAAAAGGACCCATTTATCCCGACTCTCTGCTTTCTGTTAGCCAGCCAATTCTCGATCCATGCTAATACATTTCCTCTGACTCCGCGTACCTTTATCTTCTGCAGTAACCTTTTGTGTGGCACCTTATCGAATGTCTTTTGGAAATCTAAATACACCACATCCATCGGTACACCTCTATCCACCATGCTCGTTGTACCCTCAAAGAATTCCAGTAAATTAGTTAAACATGATTTCCTCTTCATGAATCCATGTTGCGTCTGCTTGATTGCACTATTCCTATCTAGATGT
The DNA here is from genome assembly GCF_044704955.1 of Pristiophorus japonicus. Taxonomy (NCBI): domain Eukaryota; kingdom Metazoa; phylum Chordata; class Chondrichthyes; family Pristiophoridae; genus Pristiophorus; species Pristiophorus japonicus. The sequence continues at coordinate 87,423,270 of NC_091991.1, read as the reverse complement.
CCCGCTATTTCTTCCTTAATGAAAGCTTCAAGCATTTTCCCCACTACAGATGTTAAACTAACCGGCCTATAGTTACCTGTCTTTTGTCTGCCCACTTCGGATTCGGATGCACCGTGATGTTTGCCACGGTCTCGCTCGCTGTGTAGACCCATGCATGGCGAGTGGCCAATTGGGTAAGGCATTGGAGGTCTACCAACCTCTGTGGAACCACACCCAGTATGAATCAGCACCTTCAGGAGAGGAGGGGGGAAACATCTATGAAATATCTGGGGGGACAATCCTTCCTCTCACCTGCTGAGAAACAATTCCATCCCAGCTCTTTGTTAACATTAACTATTGATGGATTTTGTACACACCTTGTTTTTTTTGTTGATGGAATCTGATTGAAGGTCCAAGGCCATAGTGCAGGACGCCACCAAAGTTGAAGAGAAGACGAGGCAAGTAAGGAAGTAGACTCCAAGCTTTGGAGTATAAAAGCCTCTAGCTTGTCGAAGCAAGGGAAAGTTGAAGGAGATAATGAGTTCCACAGTTTGTTGGTCCTGCCCGAGAATGAACTCAAGTAGGAGGCTCTCCTTGAAGATGCATGCAGGAGAGAGTGTGTGGGACAGCATATTTGTATTTGGCACCTTAAACAACCACTCCCTCCACCACCGGCGCACCATGGCTACAGTGTGTGCCAGCTACAAGATGCACTGCAGCAACTCGCCAAGGCTTCTTTAACAGCACCCCCCAAACCCGCGACCTCTACCACCTAGAAGGATAAGAGCAGCAGGCGCATGGGAACACCATCACCTCCAAGTTCTCCTCTTAAGTCACACACCATCCTGACTTGGAAATATATCAGAGTTCCTTCAACGTCGTTGAGTCAAAATGCTGGAACTCCCTCCCTAACAGCACTGTGAGAGCACCTTCACCACACGGACTGCAGCGGTTGAAGAAGGTGGCTCACCACCATCTTCTCAAGGGCGATTAGGAATGGGCAATTAATGCTGGCCTTGCCGGCAATGCCCACCGCCCAAGAATGAATAAAAAAAGAGTATGTGTGTTAAACACAGCATGCAGCAGGATTCTTATCCAGGATTATCATCGTAGAGATGTCTTTCTGTATTCGGCGAATGTGTTTTAAATTGCGCTATAAACATTTTTGACCGCTGTCCGTTGTGGTGTATGTAGCACACAAATCACTGACTCTCACGGTCTGGTGTAAATCTAATTGCTGTGACCTTCGTCCTTTATTGTTCAGCTCCAGAGTGCCTCTCAGGTGTGGTAGTCAGCCTTATATAGTGCCTGTTCTAGGTACTTCCAGGTTTCCCACCACAGGTCCCTCTGTGGTGTGGCATAGTGCTTACATTACATTTAAGGTACTGGGACGATACACACAGCATTACATAACATCACCTTCCCCACCAGGACGCAGGACAACGATACACACATCATTACATAACATCACACTTATCCAATGGAAGGCAGGTAGGCATGGACAGCGCGTTAATGTGGTACATATTATCTGGTACATTAACTAGTTATTGACTGGTAACGGATCCTTGATTTCCTTGTTAGCCCTTATCATTAATTTTACTTCATCCATTATTTTACACAAATACAGTGGCCATTCAGCATTAAAAAATTAATTCTTATTATAAATTCGCTATCTCACATTAACATAGCTCATTTTAGACTCGCTCTGCCTTACAGAAGTCCTTTGTGGGGACCACCTCTTGGTAAGGCCCTTTTAAGACTCCCGGGTGCATTTCCTTTTTAAGGCGCCATCTTTGATGCAGGAGGATTCCACGAGGCTTCTCCTTGGGCGCCGCCATCTTTGATGCTCTGCTGCTCTGAACACGATGCCGCCGTCATCTTCTTCTCCGCCGCTCCGGATGCCCTCCGCTGTCGCAGCCTCCGCTCCCCTCCGCTGCCACCTGACTTGCCGCCTCCCCCGCGGCCTCCGTAGCGGCCTCCCATGCGGCCGCCGTGGCCGCCGACCTCCAGCTGCTGCCGCCGCCCGACGCTAACAGTTCCTCAGCGGGGCCCGCCCAACGGCACCTTCCTCTGCAGGGCCCGCCCGACGGCAACTTCATCAGCGGGGCTCTTCCGATCCGCCGGCCATCCTTGATCCCTCGCACCCCACCGGCTCACAGCCCCCCGCCCCCCCCCCCACTAGGCCCCTCTGTGCATGGCTGCTTGCTTGTGGGGGCTGAGGCTGCAGGACCTCTGTGGCTTGAGGTCCGGGCCTGGGGCTTGCCTGTGGGTGTATTGAGGCTGCAGCTCCAGCTCGGTCGGCGCTGCTCTCTGGGAACCCGGGGCACGGCAGCACCCCGGGGAGCAGTAGCCTGTGGAGTGATGAAGTCTTCCCAGCTCCCACGGACCGTCCCCATCCACCTCCGGCTGAGGAGTGTCGGCCCATTGCCTGCAACGACCCACAAAGGTAAACCGTGCGTCTCGTCCCGGTGGGATACCTGCACTATCGCTCTGCCAAGAACAGGTATCAGTTCCCTGGTGTAGGTATGCAGCTTCGCCTTGACCGGGACCAGCTTGGGTCGTGCAGCTGGGTTAATCCACAGTTTATCAAAAGTTCTCTGACTCATCAACGACGGACCCGAGCCCGTGTCCACTTTCATACTCACTGGGACTCAGTTGATTTTTACTTCCCTTATCATTGGGGGCGAATCGTCAGTACACGTGTACAGTCCAAACACCTCATCATCTTCTACCTGCTCGTCGCTGAACAGTAGGTCATCCCCCATCTCCTCAGCCACATGGTGAGTCCGATTTTTTTTACACATACGCTGAAGGTGGCCTTTAACGTGGCAGGTATTGCATGTGTACTCCGCAAACCTGCACCGGTGAGCCCCATGGCTTCCTCCACAACGCCAGCATGGTGCTGCTTGATTGGCCCCCCTCAGCAGACTCTGAGTTCCAGGACCCCGAGGTCCGTGCTCTCTGCCCCGGGCAGAGCCACGTTCTGCAGGTTTGTCCGTGGTGGGTGCTATCCTGTGGACAGTGCCTGCCGGGTTCGAGACTGTGTGGATTATTTGCTTGGTGCTGCAAGTCGAGGTCATATATGGCTGATGGTGATGGCCTTTGTCAGACTGACTGTGGGTTCCGTGGCTAGCAGTTTGTGAAGGAGGCCCTCATGGCCAATCCCCGTGGCGAAAATGTCCCGTAACGCCTCGTCAAGGTATGCGCCAAAATCACACGGCGCCGCGAGTCTCCTGAGGTCCGCAGCATATGTGGTGATATCCTGGCCCTCAGGTCTGCAGTGATGGTAAAATTTGTATCTGGCCGTGAGGATGCTCTCCTTCGGTTTCAACTGGTCATGAATGAGTTCAGTTAGCTCCTCGTATGACTTGTCCCTGGCGCTCCGGGTGCCAGAAAATCCCTGACGAGACAGTAAACCTCATCTCCACAACTGGAGAGCAATATCGCCTTACGCTTATCTCTCATTGCGTCCGTGTCCTCCGTCAGGTCGTTTGCTGTGAAGTAGTACTCGAGCCTTTCCGTGAAGGCCTCCCAATCATTGCCCACCGTAAAATCCTTTAGCGAGCCCAGAGTAGCCATGGTTGCGTGGAGTTCGTCCGCTTCCTCGTTGCCAATGTGGTGTATGTAGCACACAAATCACTGACTCTCACGGTCTGGTGTAAATCTAACTGCTGTGACCTTCGTCCTTTATTGTTCAGCTCCAGAGTGCCTCTCAGGTGTGGTGGTCAGCCTTATATAGTGCCTGTTCTAGGTACTTCCAGGTTTCCCACCACAGCGCCCTCTGTGGTGTGGCATAGTGCTTACATTACATTTAAGGTACTGGGACGATACACACATTACATAACATCCGTCACTGTCAGTTCGTGCCTGCGAACCTCACTTTGAACTGAGCAGCGGTATGTCAGAGTGAATGGGCTGGAAAGGTGATCAAGGAGTTGGTAACGAAAGGCAATCAAGATGTGCCCATGTGTCGTGTATTTTTTTAAAGAGAGCCTCATTATGCAAAATGACGTTTCCTTTTTCAGTGATAGTTTGGGGAAGCGGAGGATGGGAAAATAGGCTTGTTGTGGAAGGGCCACTGAACTGATGTAGTGGGTAATTGGTTCTGGCAAGGAGGCCACTGCTGCTTCTGGTCATGGCCCTGGAGCACTTTAGTACCAGACAAGCATGCAGCATAAATATAGACAATGTCTTAGAGGACTTTGGATTCTCTGCCCCAGACGGCTATGGATGTTGAGTCTCTGAATATATGCAAAGCTGAGATCAATAGATTTTTGAGGTCTAAGGGAATTGAGCGATATGGAGATCGGGCAGGAAAGTGGAGTTGAAGTCGATGATTAGCCATGATTGTATTGAATGGCGGAGCAGGCTTGAGGGGCCGTATGGCCTACTCCTGCTTGTATTTCTTATGTTCTTATGTTCTTAATACTTTGAGGTTGAAATGCTCATGAGTTATTTTTATAATGTTCCCCCTCCTGATTTTTCTCCCTCCTGAAGGTGCACACTCACGTCGGCCCACAATTCCATGGGCGGTCAACATCCTGGGCTTCAGGTTTAAGCCTTCAGGTGAGGACTCGAAGGGCACTATAGCCCAGCCTGATCCTGTCATCATGAGATACCTATGCAGCTTTTTAGTAGAACACTGGAATACAAGGCAAATCCAGCCTGATTACCTAACCCTCTCCCTAGCCCAGAAGCTGCTGAACTGTAAATGACGGCAAAAAGACATTTGAAATGGCATGGCAATGATTATTATTCTGTGTAGAGATGTGAGAACATAAGATCATAAGAAATAGGAGCAGGCGTAGGCCATTTGGCCCCTCGAGCCTGCTCTGCCATTCAATAAGATCATGGCTGATCTGATCTTGGCCTCAACTCCACTTCTCTGCCCTCTCCCCAGAACCCTTCACTCACTTATCTTTCAAAAACTGTCTATCTCCACCTTAAATAATTCAATGACCCAGCCTCCACAGCTCTCTGGGGTAGAGAATTCCAAAGATTCACGATCCTCTGAGAGAAGAAATTTTTCCTCATTTCCGTTTTAATTGGGCGACCCCTTATTCTGAGACTATGCTTCCAGTTCTAGATTCCCCCACGAGAGGAAACATCCTCTCTGCATCTACCTTGTTGAACCCCCTCAGAATGTTGTACGTTTCAATAAAATCACCTCTCATTCTTCTAAACTCCAATGAGTATCGACCCAACCTGCTCAACCTTTCTTCATATGACAACCCCTTCATCTCAGGAATCAACCTCGTGAACCTTCTCTGAACTGCCTCCAATGCAAGTATCTCCCTCCTTAAATAAGGAGACCAATACTGTACGTGGTACTCCAGTTGTGGTCTCACCAATACCCTGTACAGCTGTAGCAGGACTTCCCTGCTTTTATACTCTATCCCCCTTGCAATAAAGGCCAACATTCCATTTGCCTTCCTGATTACTTGCTGTACCTGCATACTAACTTTTTGTGTTTCATGCACAAGGACCTCCAGGTCCCTCTGTACCTCAGCATTTTGTAATCTCTGCCCATTTAAATAATAATTAGCTATTTTATTTTTCCTACCAAAGTGGATAACCTCACATTTTCCCACATTATACTCCATCTGCCAAACGTTTGCCCGCTCACTTAGCCTGTCTATATCCCTTTGCAGATTCTTTGCATCCTCCTCACAATTTGCTTTCCCACCCATCTTTGTATCACCAGCAAATTTGGCTACATTACACTCGGTCCCTTCATCCAAATCATTAATATAGATTGTAAATAGAGAAATGGTACAAATGATATTAGAAGAAAAGTGACTTCAATTTGTTTATATATCAATGCTATTTTTGCCTGGGCTATTGAAAGAAAATAAATATTTGCATTTATACAGCGCCTTTCATGACCTCAGAATGCCCCAAAGCACTTTACAGCAAATGAAATGCTTTTGGAGTGTAGTCACTGTTGCAATGTAGGTAACGCAGCAACCAATTTGCACATAGCAAGGTCCCACAAGCAGCAATGTGATAATGACCAGATAATATGTTTTGGGATGTTGATTGAGCGATAGATATTGGCCAGGACATATTGCAATTATGGACGCAAGTAAACACCTCTCATATTGTACAGTGATTCCACCTTTATCTTCACCAGAAGATCACTTTCTGCCATCTTCAACATCCCATTGGTGGGAATTAAAAGTTAGACATTTTTGGCCTAAACCACTTGAGTTACTTCTGCACTTTGTCGTGGAGCTTTTTTAAACTTCTAGCTCTGTGACCTCTTGATGCTAAATGTGATACAAATTTAAATGTACTGCAGGTTGGACCTCTCTTGTCTGGGACTCTCTGGTCCGTAAACATCTGTGGTTCAGCATTAGCTGAGCTGGAGGGAAAGGAGGGTTTATTAAAAAAAAAAGTTTTGATTGGCTGGAGTGGCTGTCAGTCAGTGAGTGTGTTCGGCGATTGGCTGGAGCGGCTCTCAGTCAGTGAGTGTGTTCGGCGATTGGCTGGAGTGGCTGTCAGTCAGTGAGTGTGTTCGGCGATTGGCTGGAGTGGCTGTCAGTCAGTGAGTGTGTTCGGCGATTGGCTGGAGTGGCTGTCAGTCAGTGAGTTTGTTCGGCGATTGGCTGTCAGTCAGTGAGTGTGTGCAGGTGCTGAGGGAGCCGCCCACGGGCTGCCAACACGCACACACACGCACAGGAGCCTGGGCGCTGTCGACAGGTACCGGTAAGCATGACCTCCCGTGGTTCAGAAAATTCTGCGTTCCAGGTCCTGAGGGTGCCAGACCACAGAGATCCAACGTGTAGCAGCATTTGAATGATGAATTTATGTAAAACACCAGTTTGGTCACGGGTGGAATGCTGCGTGGAGTTTTAGGAGCCTTATTATGGAAAGGACATTCAAACCACAGAGAGTTTGCCGTGTAGTGCCAGGATGGTGCCAGGGATGGGAAACGGTAGTTATGAGGAGTGTCTTGAGATATTCTCTCCCCTGTGCTTTCTTTTTTAATTTTCACTTAAATAATTGCACTTACAAGGCCCCTCCATGAAGCCTTATGACCATTTTCTGAAGTCTATATGCTCTGTGCTGGTGCCGGGCAGGCATTTCAAACTTCTCCGGTGGAAAACCCTTACAGATATCGTCAAATTCCTGAGCACGTATGGACTCACTCCTGGGGATCCTCTGCAAATATTGACACACACCCCAGAATATCACCTCTCAATATTGACAAACTTGGGAATACTCCATCCTCACCTCCAAAATACACAGCCAGTTACTGACAGGACAACGTGCTGGCATTGCAGAGAAGGTTTATTAGTATACAGCTAGTTTATCTCGAAATGTGAGTGACACTGACAAAGCTACATTTATTGCCTATCCCTAGTTGCCCTGAGAAGGTGGTGATAGGCCTTCTCCTTGAACCGCTGCAGTCTGTTTGGTGAAGGTGCTCCTACAGTCCTGTTCGATAGGGAATCCCAGGATATTGAGGGGATTTGGAGGTGATGGTGTTCCTATGACATTGCTGCTCTTTGTCCTTTTCAGAGGTGGGGTCATGGGGTTGGGAGGTGCTGCCCAAGTAAACTTGGTGAGTTACTGCAGTGAATCCTGTAGATGGTGCATACAGCAGCCACAGTATGCCGGTGGGCATGGATATTGAACCCAGTGGTGGGGACGGCAGCCAAGAGCACTGCTCTGTCCTGGATTGTGTTGAGCTTCTTGAGTGTTGTTGCAAGTATACTCATTCAGGCGAGTGGTGATCTGCTCTTAGTCTATTCCTCTTACCATAGTAGTAGTGCCACAGTGCATGATGGAGTGTGCTTTCACAGTGCTGACGAGATTTTGTCTTCATAAGGACTGTGCGGTGGTAACTCCCAGCAGTGCCATTTTGTGGACAGGTGTATCTGAGACAGAAGGTCAGTGAGGACGAGGTCAAATGAGTATGTCCTCCTGTTGGTTCCCTCACCACCTGAACCAGCCCCAGTCTGGCGGTTATGTTCTTCAGAACTTGGCCAACTTGGTCCATGGTGGTACTACTGAGCAACTCCTAGTGGTGGCCATTGAAGCCCTCCACCCAAGGATTTCCTGGGCCTTTGCTTTCCTCAGTGCATCTTCCAAGTGGTGCTCACTGTGGAGAAATATAGATTTGTTAGTTGCCAGGGGCCAATATGTGGTTATCAGCAGGACTGCCCTTGTTGGGACTGAAGCCATGGGACATCATGGGGTGTGGAGTCAATGTCCCAGGGCAGTGGCCGCCCAATTGTATACCACTGTGTCCACTCTGGTGGATCTCTGCTGCTGGTGTGACAAGACTTGCCCAGGGATATGGTTATGGAGGAGTCTAAAATATTGGCTGATAGATATGAGTCTGATGCTTGACTGGTCTGCGGGACAGCTGCCTCAACTTGAACACTAATCCCAGATGTTTGTAAGGAGGACTTTCCAGGGTCGTCCCGGTTGAACTTGCCTTGGTCTTGTCCTGCTTGATGTCTGGATCATTGCTGATAGGTCTATCTGAATGTTATTCTTATTTTTGAACTTCAAAGTATTTGTATTACAGCTGAGTGGCTTGCTCGGTTATTTCATCGGGCATTAAGAGTTAGGAGCTGACGGAGACATTGCTATGTGCTTATTATCACTTTAATTTTCACTGAGGTGAAAAACAGGTGCTGGATAAGGAACTGGTATAATAAAATAATTTTTATTTTGGCGTTTAGTTAAATCTATTTAATAGTTATTACCATCTGTTATATCTATATATGAGTAAACTGTATTAGAATTTCTTTTAAATGAGTCCTCCCAAGCTTAGTTACTCAGTAACCATTTTTTGGTGAATTTTATGCTGAAGATGAGGGGCCCGAAATTCAGTCCCGCTGCTCCGCCCACCTTTTTGGGGCCATTAGCGTTGAAATGCTTTTGTGACTGGGCCACCCCATATTCAGCTCCAAAAGTGAACAAATGGATTCCAGCACTAATGAACCCTTCCAAAGTGTATATTTCAGCGGTGTGGCTGTCTTAATTTGAGCGTTATCATCACTGAGAAATTCAGCATGCAGGTAAGGGTTTCTAATGAGCCAGCTGCTCGCTGGCCTTTTTAAAGACCAGTGTTTGCAGCAAGGCCCTGAGGGGGTAAGGAGGTTGGAAGGAGACTGGTGTAAGAGGTGCAAGGAGAGCCAACAGGTTCACTGATATGGAGCTGGAGACACTGATGAACGGTGTGGAGGACAGAAGAAGAATACTGTTTCCTGACATCGGGAGACCTGGCAGACCGCCAGTACATAATGCTTGGAGAGAGATTGCAGGGGAGGTGTCAGGCACCTCCATATATGTGAGGATGCACCCTCCCAGGAGGGTGCTGGCCAGTCTGCACCCAGCCCTTCCAGGGTGGCAATTGGTTGCCGCCTCCTAGCTCTGGGGTGACGGGGATCCTCCTCCTCTTCCTCCTCCTCCTCCTCGGGTGGTATTGCTGGCTCGACCTCCAGCGGCTGTCCCCTCATGATGGTCAGCTTGTGGAGCATGCAGCAGACCACGACGATTATGGAGACCTGTTGAGGAGAGTACTGCAAGGTGCCACCAGAACCTCTGCTTAAGGATGCCTATGCACTGCTCGGTGATGCACCTGGTGGCACAATGAGTGTCATTGTATGCATGCTCTGGCACTGTCCTGGGGTTCTGCAGTGGAGTGAGCAGCCAAGTGGACAGGGGATATCCCTTGTCCCCAAGCAGCCAACCGCAATCCTGATTCGGGCTGGTGAAGACGGTGGGCACTCTGGTCGGGCGCAGAATGAACGAATCATGGCTGCTGCCTCCCTTGCCCGCTGCCTGTCTGCACGGTGCTGACGGCGATGCCTTCTCCTGCGTGCCGCCCTGCTTCTGACCAGGTGTACCAGGTGTCGCCCTCCCAACACTCTCCCCATCCTCAGGGTCAACTCTGACAAGCAGGTCTCTGCAGCCCACAGGACTCCACTAAAGAGTCAGACCTGAAAGTTGTACAAAAGTACAGGGGTGTGTGCAAACCTCTGAGCAGCACTCAGCAGGTTTAATGGAGCCAAAACAATTAATAAAACTATATGAAAACATAAATACTGCAGATGATGCAATCTGACATAAAAACAATAAAATTAATAAAACTATTTCCCTACCAAAGGCCCCCGATCGCGGCAACACTCCAGCGGTGTCGCGTTTGAGCATCGACTCGAATACCTCGAGGGGGCACTACCTGAAGAACTCCTACCTTTTTGGAGCTGAAAATCCCTGTCCTGGCTGCTTTCCAGTGGCCTGCATGCTGCAGACCTCAACGCTGGAAACTTACCTTTACAGCGGCTTCACCCTGCTGTTTCTGGCGGAAGTGCTCACCACTCAAACCACCACCCACGCCTCCCCCACCCCACCCCGAGCTGAATATGGCTCGCGAAGGGAAAAGTCCCCGACCGCGACGGCCGATCATTTTTTATCGATCGACCGCCCAAACCCCGTGGTAGCCGTCTCTTCGGGGTCGGTGAATTTCGGCCCCAAGGGATGTTGGACCACTTTCCATTTTCAGTCAGTCAGTGTTTGTATCCCAGGTCAGGTGTAGCATCAGTCAATACACAGTATAGCTTAGACCAAATATAAGAAATAGGAGCAGGAGTAGGCTATTCGGCCCCTCGAGCCTGCTTCTCTACTTAATAAAGTCATGACTGAACTTCTATATCAACTCCACTTTCCTGCACTATCCCCATATCCCTTGATTCCCTTAGTGCCCAAAAATCTATCGATCTCAGTCTTGAATATACTCAAAAGACTGAGCATCCACAGCCTTCTGGGTAGAGAATTCCAAAGATTCACCATCCTCTGAGTGAAGAAAATCCTTATCACTGTCTTAAATGGCTGACCCCTTATCCTCAGACTGTGACCCCCTAGGTCATAGGTGCACCTGAATGTTAACTTTCTGTGATTTGTATATGACACCCAAATCGCACTGATTACCAACTTTTACTAGAGTCTCACTTTTTTAAAGATATCCTCCTTTTCCATTCTTCCTACCAAAGTGGATGATTTCGCACTTCCTCATATTATATTCCATCTGCCACCTTCTTGCCCAACTGGTCTGCATCTCTTTGCAGCCTGTTTACGTCCTCCTCACAGCTTACGTTCCCACCGAGCTAAACTGTTCCATTAAGCACTCGTAGGTCTGATACAGCTTGAGTAGATACAGAGTGAAGCTCTGTTTACACTGTTCCATCAAGCACAGCAGGTCAGGTGTAGCATGGGTAGATACAGAGTGAAGGTCTACCTATTATGTTCTATCAAGGACTCTAAGGTCTGGTGTAACATGAACAGATAGAGTGTGAAGCTCTGCGCACTTTGCCTCACAGTTTTGCCACAAACCCAATATTAAAGAGTGTCTCCAACTGCACCATGAGAACATAAGAGCCTAAGAAATAGGAGCAGGAGTAGGCAATAGGCTCCTCGAGCCTGCTCCGCCATTTCATAAGATCATGGCTGATCTGATCTGGGCCTCAACTCCACTCTGTTTTCTGTTAGTTAGCCAATCCTCTCTACATGCTAATATATTACCCCAAACCCCATGAGCAGTAACTTTTTATGTGGCACCTTATCAAATGCCTTCTGGAAATCCAAATGCACCACATCCACTGGTTCCCCATTATCCACCCATCCACCCTGCTCGTTATATCGTCAAAGACCTCAAGCAAATTTGTCAAACATGATTTCCCCTTCATTGTATTATGATTTTCTAAATGTCCTGCTCCTACTTCCTTTGTAATGTACTCCAGCACTTTCCCAATGACAGATGTTAGGCTAACTGGTCCCAGTTATCCTGTTGTTTCTGAATGAGGTTTCCTACTAATGCTGCATTTGGAGCCAAGTTTGTTCGCTAGTAACTGCATTACATGAGTGACTACATTTGAAAAGTACTTCATTAGCTGTAAAGCGTTTTAGCACATCCTGCGGTCATGAAAGGCGCTATATAAATGAAAGTCTTTCTTTTATAAACATATAAATAGTAAAAAGGCAGTCAAAGGAAGGATGGGGCTGATTAGGGACCAAAATGCAAATCTTCTTGTGGAGGCAGACGGCATGGCTGAGGTATTATAAGTACTTTGCATCTGTCTTCACTCGAGAAGAGCATGCTGCCAATGTAACAGTAGAGGAGGAGGCAGTAGCGATATTGAATAGGATAAAAATAAAGAGGATGCACATAAAAGGTTGGGAGCCCTCAAAGTAGAAAAGTCACCCAGTCTGGATGGGATGCATCCTAGGTTACTGAGGGAAGTAAGGGTGGAAATTGCGGAGGCTTTGGCCACAATCTTCCAATCCATGTGGGGGTGGTGCCAGAGGACTGTGGGATTGCAAATGTTACATCTCTGCTCAAAAAAGGGGAGAGGGTTAAAGCTGGCAATAACAGGCCTGTCAACCTAACATCGGTGGTGGAAAATCTTTGAGGCAATAATCCAGGACAAAATGAATTGCAACTTGGAAAGAATGGACTAATTAATGAAAGTCAACAGGGATTTGTTAAAGCAAAATCATGTTTTATTAACTTGATTCAGTTCTTTGATGAAGTAACGAGAGGGTTGATGAGGATTGTGCAGTTGATGCTGTGTACATGGACTTTCAAAAGGCATTCGATAAAGTACCACATTATGGGCCCAAGTTTCCACAAGAAAAAAAACGGACGCCCCTCCGAGCTGGGCGCCCGTTTTTCGCGCCTAAAACGGCGCCTAAAAAAATCCTCAGTATTCACCACCGACTTACAGGTCCTGTGGCACTCGGCGCAGCCGGCACGAGCTGTGGGGGGGGCGGAGTCAGGTCCCTGCGCTGAAAACAGTGCCGGGACCTCTGCACATGCGCGCTACAGTCGGCACGCAAGTGCAGTAGTTCCAGGCGCCGAACTGTGTGGGAGGGGCCCGAAGCACGCAGCCCCTAGCCCTGGCCCAATGGCCTCACTGGGGCTGCGTGAATGAGGCTCCTCCCACGGCCAGCTCCTGCTCCCCGCCCGACCAGACCCGACATTCGCTCCCCCCCCCCCCCGCCGACCAGACCCGACCCGACACCCGCTCCCCTCCCGCCCCGACCCGACACCCGCTCCTGTTCCCCGACCCCCCCCTCTCTTCCCTCCCCCCCTCTTCCCTCCCCCCTCTCTTCACCCCCCTCTCTCCCCTCCCCCCCCTCTCCCCTCCCCTCCCTCCCCTCCCCTCCCTTCCTCTCTCCCCTCCCCTCCCTCCCTCTCTCTCTCCCCTCCCCTCCCTCCCTCTCTCCCCTCCCCTCTCTCCCCTCCCTCCCCTCCCCTCTCTCCCCTCCCTCCCCTCCCCTCTCTCCCCTCCCTCCCCTCCCCTCCCCTCCCTCCCTCTCTCCCTCTCTCTCTCCCTCCCTCTCTCTCCCCTCTCTCTCTCCCCTCTCCCTCCCTCTCTCTCCCCCCTCTCTCCCTCTCTCTCTCCCCTCTCCCTCCCTCTCTCTCCCCTCTCTCTCTCCCCTCTCCCTCCCTCTCTCTCCCCTCTCCCTCCCTCTCTCTCCCCTCTCCCTCCCTCTCTCTCTCCCCTCTCCCTCTCTCGCTCAGCAGCACGAACAGCTGCAGAATTCTCCCTGGCTGAAGCACTTTCACACAGGTAGGAAGATGGTTTATTTAATCTTTTCTTGGCTTATAAATGTTTATTCAGGTTGGATTTATTTGTATAATATTTGTAGAAGTATAAATAAGGATTTATTGTCAAATTTAATGAGTTCCCTTCCCCCCACCTCGTTCTGGGCGCCTAATTTGTAACCTGCGCCTGATTTTTTAATGTGTAGAACAGGTTTTTTCAGTTCTACAAAAATCTTCACTGGCGCCATTCTACTTTAGTTTGGAGTACATTTTCACTGTGGAAACTTTCAAATCGGGCGTCAGTGGCCGGACACGCCCCCTTTTGAAGAAAAAATTCTGTTCTAAACTAGAACTGTTCTACCTGACTAGAACTGCAGAAAAAAAAATGTGGAGAATTGTGATTTCTAAAATAGTCCGTTCTCCACCAGTTGCTCCTAAAAATCAGGCGCGAATCATGTGGAAACTTGGGCCCAATAGGTGGTAGCAAAATTAAAACCCATGGGGTTTAAAGGGACATCGGCAAAGTGGATGCAAAATTGCCCAAGGGACAGAAAGCAGAGAGTAGTGGTTAAATGATTGTTTTTAAGACTGAGAAAAAAATAAAGACTTGCATTTATATAGCGCCTTTCATAACCACCGGAGCAAAGCGCTTTACATCCACTGCAGCAATTTTTGGAGTGTAGTTACTGTTATAATGTCGGAGACTGGAGGAAAATATACTGGAGGGTGTGCCTCAGGGGTTGTTTTCGGACCACTGCTCTTTTTAATATATATTAATGACCTGGACTTGGGTATACTGGCCAAAATTTCAAAGTTTGCAGATGACATGAAACTCGGAAATGTAGTAAACAATGAGGAGGATAGTAACAGACTTCAGGAGGACATAGACAGACCGGGGAAAAGGGCAGACAGACTGAAGAAAAGGGCAGACACATGGCAGATAAAGATTACATAGGATATATGACACAGAAACAGGCCATTTGGCCCAACCAATCAATGCCGGCGTTTATGCTCCACTCAAGTCTCCTCCCATCCTTCCTTATCTAAATCTATCAGCATAACCCTCTATTCCCTTCTCTCTTATATGCTTGTCTAGTATTAGGCAGGCCCTTGTATCGATGATGACCTGCTTCCACACCAAAAATAGATGAGTTCACAGGTGTTTCATTGAGGGACCTGACAATCTAGGTCCCGAATTACATACTAAAGGGAGGAAGTTGCTTGTGCATAACCCTCTATTCCCTGCTCCCTCATATGTTTGTCTAGCCTTCCCTTCAATACATCTATACTATTCACCTCAACCACTCCCTGTGGTAGCGAGTTCCACATTCTCACCACTCTCTCGGTAAAGAAGTTTCTTCTGAATTCCCTATTGGATTTCTTGGACTATCTTATATTGATGACCTCTAGTTTTGTTCTACCCCACAAGTGGAAACATTCTCTCTGTATCCACTGTATCAAAACCTTTCATAATTTTAAAGACCTCGATTAGGTCACCCCTCAACCTTCTTTGTTCATCCTTTCCTGATATGTATACCCTCGCATTTCTGGTATCACCCTTGTAAATCTTCTCTGCACCCTCTCCAGTGCCTCTATATCCTTTTCATAATATGGCGACCAGAACTGTACACAGTACTCTTAAGGTTCGATACAGGTTTAGCATAACTTCCCTACTTTTCAATTCTCTAGAAATAAACCCTAGTGCTTGGTTTGCGTTTTTTATGGCCTTGCTAACCTGTGTCACAGCTTTTAGTGATTTGTGTATTTGTACTCTGAGATCCCTTTGTTCCTCTACCCCACCCAGACTTTCACCCTCCCAGTAATAAGTGACCTCCCTATTCTTCCTACCAAAATGTAACACCTCACATTTATCTGTGTTGAACTTCATTTGCCAATTAAATGCCCATTCTGCAAGTTTATTAATGTCCTCCAGTAATTTGTTGCAGTCCTCCTTGGTATTGACTATTCCCCCAATTTGATGTAATCCTCAAATTTAGAAATCCAAAGTCTAAATCATTAATATAAATTGTGAACAGCAGTGGTCCCAGCACTGAACCTTGTGGAACATCACTACCCACCTTCTGCCACTGTGAATAGCTACTCTTTACCCCACTCTCTGCTTTCTGTCTTGATGCCAGCTCGCTATCCATTCTGCTACTTGTCCCCTGACTCTGCATTCTCTGACCTTGTTCATCAGTCTATTATGGGATATCTTATCGAAGGCCTTTTGAAAATCTGGATAAATTACATCTACTGCATTATCATTGCCAACTCTCTCTGATAACTCGTCAAAAAATTCAATGAGTTTGGTCAAGCAAGACTTTCCCTTTTGAAATCCATGCTGACTATTCATTATTATATTTTTGGTTTCTAGATATTCTTCTATTTTCTCCTTTAGTAGGGATTCCATTATGTTTCCTACTATCAATATTAAGCTAACTGGTCTATAAATCCCTGGACATGTTCTCCTTAAATATAGGTATTACTTTAGCTATCCACCAGTCCTCTGGCACATCTTTTTCTAACAAATTATTAAATATGTGGAATATTAAGATAGAAGGCATTTTAGTTATATTTTTTTCATCGAAAAATATTCTGGAGATTTAAAAAGAATGGGGACTGTACTATCTCAGCCTGTATTGCTGACAACCTGTCTAATGGAGGAACCAGATGTGAGAAGGTTTATTGAGCAGAATTATAGAGCTGCATTTTGGGACCCTGGTGACTGTTAGCCCAAAAAGGTTGACACTGCACAAGATGCTTAAATTCAATTCAAACGTTTATGTAAAAATCTCAATTATCTACAATAATTTTAAAACTTAACTATAAAACAACTGTAACAACTTTAACAACAACTTTAACAAAACTTTTACAACTTTAATAAAATTTAACAAATCAAACTTAAATTATTCAATGAACAAGTACAACAAAAAGACCCTTTACTGTCCTCGGCCACGATCTCGGCCCCTTCTTCGACCGCGTACTACATCACCCTTGGGACTATTACCCCCTTTCTTACTCCCGCCCTTCCCTTTCCCAGTGCCGCTGAGCCTGGACCTCCCCATGTTGGTACCAAGCCAGCGTGCAGCATCGCACTCCGAGTGCTGTTGCTGTGGTTTGGGGGCGGGGGGGAGCATTGCAGGTGCAATAAATAGGGCCTCAGGAGAAGCCCGTGATGTGGAAGGCACGGCTTCAGGGCTGTCAGCTCCCCACCCTCAGGTGCTGTCGATCTGACTACTATGGCATGGGGAGGGGTTCCACGCCATGTCCCGATCTCGTCGATTGCCACATGGCTTTGACGGCGGGCGTCAGCAGTTCACTCCATCGCAGTGATCATATGCGACATATCCTCGACTGCCACTCTGGTAGAGCCGCGATGTTTGCGGCTGTCATAGTCATGGCTTTGAGCAGCTCTTGACCTATGTCGACGCTGGCCTGTGATAGATGCACCATGTCCTGGTACACGCCTACAGCAACCGACCTTTCCTGCACCAACCTTCGTCGCTGCGACAAAAGGTGCTGCAACACTGGAGGTGCCTTGCTGCGCACGGCTTCGTCCGGTAGAATTAGAGGAGCCATGGGGGAATCCCCTGAATACACACTCCGTGGTGGAGGATGTTCCAGCTGTCCCACATGGAGCTGGCATATACTCCTCTGTCTCCACCCCCACCTCCACCTCCACTGGCTGCAAGATCAGCGGCTCTTCCTCTTCCTGTTCCTCTTCGTCTTCCTCATCTCTGCCAATGGTGAAGTTGGGAGAGGGCTGGGTGATGCCAGAGATGGAGGCAGTGGGTCTGTCGTCTGTGTCAGTGTGGTCGGAATCATCCGAGTCTGGAAGTACAAAACAACATTTTTAAAAGCTTGGCACCAGGGGAGGGGTCAGGGTTACATGAGTACATAGTATAGTGACTTATCACAGTCTTACTTAAATGTCCACCACTGTTGGAGTACTGCATTACATATCGCAGACAGACAATACATATATGCATTGCGTTACAACATTGCAGTCCATCACATGAGGCCAACATTATAGTACAATAAACTTACATTGCATTACATCAGGCCAATATTACAGTTACAGTTACATTACATGACATAAGAGGACCACAACACAGACTGCATTTTATTCAACTTACCATCCTGTGTGAGTGGGTCAGCTCCAATGCTGGTGGTGGCATGGTTGATATGCCCGACCAGGGACAGGACACGGATCTCGATGTCAGTCAGAGGCTGCTGCATTGTGGGTCGTCCCCCCCTGTATACCGCTGATCGGTTGCTGTTGCAGATGTCTTCTTCTGCAGAAAGTAAAGTAAAAATCTTCAATCTATTTAACATCACAGGCACACAGGATTACACACACACACATACATAAAAAAAACACTGCATTGATCCTCTTGGCATTGCCTGAAAGCACGAATATATCGCTATAACCTTTACATTCGTGTGACACAAAACCTACATTTACATGGTACATGGCACATGGGAGGTGCATAAATAAAATCATTACTTACTCTTGCTACCCTCACCAGGTCGTTCCACCTCTTACTGCACCTTTCCCCGGTACATACCATGGTACTTTTGGAGGACACAGCCTCCCCAATCTCGTCCCATATCCTGTTGTACTCCTTTGGGGAGGAGGGGCTTTCCACGACCACCCTTCGTTAGCTCAGATTATCGCTCTGTTATATGTTCGAGAAGGGCAGGAAACTCCGTCTCGTCGAAGGCCGGTGCCCTCAACCTCCCGTCCTTTTCGATGTTGCTGCGCATTGATTTTTTTTTAACATTTCCATAATATTTATGTTGCTTTTTGCTTTGTAAAATATGTCTTATTCTTCAAACTGTAGAATTATTAGTTGTCAGGAATATTTTTTAACTCTGCAATGTGTTTTTAAAGTAACTGCCTGTCGACTAGCTTGCTGCTCCTTCTCACTCTCTCCCCCTCCTCGTCAAGTCACTGCGCATGCGTGGGTGACCCCTGAAATCACAGGTAAAACGCTTCTGTTAAAGAAAACAGGAAAAAAAAACGCGCATGCGCAAATCATCGAAAAGAAAGTCAATCTGGATCTAGGTTACATACTGCCCGCTGCAAAGCGCTGGCATAACGGCGAAAACATTTTGACCAATTTTGTCCTCTCGGTCTCGCTGGTATGCTGGCGGTTTGAAACGACGCACCACCAATATACCGCCGAGAAATGGAGGAACTTATGCATCAACCAATTTCGGGTCCATGGGGTTTTATCCTCTTTGAGTTTGATTAGATTATTTAATATAACCCCTCTTTTTATTTTAAATGTGCTTATCTCATTACTAATCTCATTATCCAATGTCATGTCCACCTGTTCTATCTCCCTGGTAAATACTGAAGCAAAATAATTATTTAATATTTCTGCCATCTCTCTATCGTTACCTGTGATATTATTCTGTCAAGCCATTAATGGCTATATTCCCATCCCAAGCTTCCTTTTTTTTTGATGTGCCTGTAAAATATTTCACTATTTTGCTTTATGTTCCTTGATAATTTAATTTCATCGTTCCCCTTTGCCTTCCTAATTGTTTTTTTGACTTCCCTCCTAATCTTATCGTATTCTCCCTTATCATGCACTTACCTGCTATCTATATAGTTAATATATTCCTCTTTCGTACCCACATTTGTCCCTTATGGCTTTATTCATCCATGGAGCCTCATTAGTGTTTAGTTTGTTCTTTCCTTTTAGCGGAATATATTGTTCCTGCCTTCTGTTGAACACTGTTTTAAATGTTCCCCATTGCTGTTCTACATTGTTCTTTGCCAGTATTGTTGCCCATTATATTTTCCCAAGTTCTATTTGCAGCCCCTCAAAATTAGCATTTCTCCAATCTATTGCCCTGGTTTTCATCATACTAATGTCCTTCTCAATTATGATCTTAAAGTGTATTATATTATGGTCACTATTGCCTCGATGTTCCCTTACTTTTACTTTTCTTACCTGCTGTGGTTCATTCCCCGTTACTAGATCCAATAGCGAATTCTTCTTTGTTGGGATTTTTACAGAAAGGAGTCCTGTAGATATTGTAGGAACTCCATTCCCTTATCCCCTTTAGCTACCTCTTCTGTCCAATTAATATCAGGGTATTTGAAATACCCCATGATTATTGTTCTATGTTTTATACTCATTTCCCTAATTTGTCTGCATATTTCTTCCTCCATCTCCCTTCCACTATTAGGTGGTCTGTAAACTACACCTATTAGTGTGATTAATCCTTTATTATCTTTTATCTCTATTCATGTGGATTCTACTTTGTCTTGCTGATAGCTGTGTCACTTTTTACTGCAGACAAAATGTTATCCCTAGTAAGTACAGCTACTCCACCTCCCCTTTTTCCCTCTCTATCTTTTCTAAAAATGCAATACCCTGCACTGTTTAATTCCCAGTCCTGATTTTTCTGTTGCCATGTCTCAGTAATCCCTACTATGTCTGATTCCTCACACTGCATGATTGCCTCCAGCTCCTGTTTTATTACGGACACTGTGTGCATTGCTGTACAGAGAGTTTAACTCATTTTTAATAGGATTTCCTCTCACTGTATGTTTAACCATCTTATTAGACTCCTTTTTATAACTATTTATTCCCTTGCCATCAATGTCCTCCCTTATTTTATTATTTTCTATGCTCTCTTTTCCTGTTTTGTTTATATTTAGGCTGGTTATGTTTCTTGTAGATCCCTCCCCCCATCTTACTAGTTTCAACCCTTTGCCACCTCTCTATTTATCCTTTCCGCTAGGACATGGGTCCCATCCCAGTTCAGGTGGAGCCGGTCCCATCAGTGCAGCTCCTTCCTGTCCCGTGAAAAGGAACCCCTCTTTCCCACACCAGCCCTTTAGCCACGTATTAATTCTCCTGATCTGTCTGCTTCTCTTCCAATTTGCAGAGATTATTACCCTCGAGGTCCTGCTTTTCAATTTAGAGCCTAACCCTTGATACTGTTCCTACCTATGTCGTCTGTTCTGATATGGACCACGGCAACTGGATTTGCCCCCTCCCTTTCCAAGTTCCTTTTCAATCGCCGTGAGAGATCTCTTACTCTGGCACTGGGTAGGCAACACATCCTTCGGGATTCTTGTTCTTGGCTGTAGAGGATGCTATCCCCCTAATTATAGAATCCCCTATCGCTACTACATTTCTATTCTGCTCTTCCCCCCGCCCCGCCCGGGACAGCCTCCTGAGCCATGGTGCCTTGGTCTGTATTGTGGCTGTCCTCCACGTAGTCTTTCTTCTTGTCCTCACGGGTAGCGTACCTGTTGGACAGGACCAGTGTCTGTGGGAACTTCTTCTTAACCTTTCCTAAATCCCCACTACCTGGCTCTCTAATAGTCACACCCTCCCTTTCCTGAACCTGTGCTTTCCTCTGGTGTGTGACTGTATTCTGGATGAAACTGTCCAGAAAGTCTCCAACTCGCACTCTAGCTCAATGAATCTGAGCCAGAGAAATTCGAGATGGAGACAACTCCTGCAGACGTGTTTGCTCGGGACAGTGTTGCTGTCCACAAACGCCCACATACTGAAGTCCAGACACTCAACCTGCTCTGCCATATCTGTTAGCACAGAGAAGTGCAAAGTAATTCATTTTAGTAGGAAAAAAGGAGAGGCAATATAAACTTAATGGTACAATTTAAAAGAGGTTGCAGGAACAGAGAGACCTGAATGTACACAAATCTTTGAAGGTGGCAGGTCAAGTTGAGAAAGCTGTTAAAGTGCATGGAATCCTTGGTTTTATTAATAGAGGCATAGATTACAAAAGCAAGGAAATTATGCTGAACCTTGATAAAACACTGGTTAGTCCTCAGCTGGAGTATTGTGTTCAATTCTGGGCACCACACTTCAGGAAGGATGTGAAGACCTTGGGGAGGGTGAAGAAGAGATTTACTCGAATGGTACCTGTGATGAGGGACTTCAGTGATCTGGAGAAGCTGGGGTTGTTCTCCTTAGAGCAGAGAAAGTTAAGAGGAGTTTTGATAGAGGATTTCCAAACATGAATGGTTTTGATAGAGTAAATAAGGAAAAACATTGGCAGAAGGGTCGGTAACCATGAGACACAGATTGAAGGGATTGAAAAAGAACCAGAGGTGATGTGAGGAAAAAATACTTCAATGCAGATACTTGTCTGAAAGCAAATTCAATAGTAACTTTCAAAAGGGAATTGGATAAATATTTAAAGGGAAAAGAATTACAGGGCTATGGGGAAAGAACAGGGGAGTGGGACTAATTGGCTAGCTCTACAAAAGAGCCGATGCAGGCACCATGGACCAAGTGGCCTCCTTCTGTGTTGTGTCATTCTATGATTCTATAAACTGGATTGAGAACTGCACCAAAGTCCTTTCATGTTGAACCTTTGCAAGTAGCAAAGATTTTCCCCGCATTAATCTGGACTGGACTTGAACTCAGATCCTTTAGCTGAAAGGAAATATCTAACCCACTGTGCCACCCACTGCTGAATCCCTCAGGGCAAGTAACTCAATTTAAAACAAATAGGTTACTCACTGAAAACAAATCGCTTTCACTTTCTGCTGTCCTTAGGCCAGCTCTGGTCACAGTCCAGAAGGAGCGCATGTTGACTTTGTGTTCACCGCTGTGACCTTACTCGCGTCTGTTCATTTGCAGATGAGAAGCCAGTCTCACTGTCTCCCTACGAAGCCCCAGCAAATAGCCCTCGGTACATGTTCAATCAGAGAGAGCGGGAATCCCTGGAGGTGCGAATGCAAGAGGTAGAAGAGGAAAACCAGGCCCTTCGTAAGCAGCTCAGCCTGGCCCAGAGCCGCGTCCATCGCCATAAGAACCATTCCAAAAGCTATTCCACCGAGGAAGGCACAGGAGACAACGAGGTGGTGCATGCGTTGGCATGGAATGGCTCGGAATGTGGCAAACGGCCCACTGTGGAAAAGTGTGAGGTAATTCTGCTTCTATTCCTTCATGCTTGGTTCTCTAGGCTTGTGTCCATCTCTGTCGTTCATTTTTCCCCGATGGTGGTAGAATTTTATATTTTTGATAAAAGTTTTAAACAGAAGGATGCCATTTGGCTACTCCCACATCCCTGCTCTCCCCTGTATCACCATCTGATTCAAATATATATCCACTTTTCCCATAAAAAATGCAATGGTCTCTGCCTTGAACACTTCCCATGATACAGTATTACAAACTCTGACATGTTGTTTAATTTGCCTCAATTTATTTACCACCTTTTATTCTGTCAGTTTTCTGCTTTCCTGTTTTCCCCACGGCTAATTTTTTTTGCCCCTCCCTCAGGAGCGCTGAGGCTAATTGTAAAACCGCTCCAGCTAACCAGTCACGATCAGCAACCTCAGCGGGGACTGGGAATTGAATTATAGATCCACTGAGCTGTGGCTCAGCTCATTATTTTGTAAAATTCACTCCTGGACTTCCTAGCTGGGCCTGCAGGGAAGCACTCCTCTCCTCCTGGGCTACAGGATCTGGGCATTGCTGACATTGCCCATTGCCAATTATCCTTGAAACGGTGGTGGTGGGCATTTGCCTACTGAGCTATCGAGCAGCTTAGCCCAGTCTGATCATGAAATATTGACTGGCATTATCTCTTTCTGATACTTGATTGACCTGCTGTGCATTTCCATCAGATTCTCTCTCTTTTTAAGCAGTTGTAGTTTCCCCCCCCCCTGCTGTCCCTCATTATACGTTCTCACAATTAGCAATGTGAGCAAGTGGGACTGGCTCGAGAGAGATGTCGATATTTGAATTTTCTCCCACCCCTTTTTTTCCCACATATAATGCAGTTTCTATAAACAGACACCAAGCCTTGCACCCTTCTGTGTGTCTTGAATGGGATAGCATACCACAGCACTAGCAGTTACCCCTGGAATGGTATAATGCATCAAAAACCATGAGGTATGCCTACCATGATCTGTTGCAAAAGATGGTAAGTGGAAACTCTTAAGTTTTATTCAGGCTAAGACTAATATTCAGATTCTTGCACAGGTTAGACAATTATACAGAAGGAGAAAGCAATTAAGAACAACAGCTTATTAAATAGAGCTTTTAATGTAAAAATGTTACAAAATCACTTTACAGAATAGTAGCCAGAGGAACAAAAACACCAGATTGCAATACGAGACTTGAACACGATATAAACTGTATCAAAACAAGAAATGAGACTGTCTGAAACCTTTCTAGTTCTTTCAATAGTCTCTGACTGAGTCTGTGATTCTAACCAGCACACATCATAAAGACAATGTGTAGCAGGTTACTCAAATCCACGGGGATTACTGTAAATTAGTGACTATTCTTTGATGTAAAGGTAGGCTCCACACAGTCTGCTGTTAAACGCCTACTGACCACTGAAACCTGATCTTGTCTCGTTCTTGCATACCCGTCAATGCGATTAAACAATGTACAACCTGATCTCCTCTTAGAACAAAGCTCCCTTGATGATTCCGCAATTTAGGATGTAATGCATTGATCCGTAAGCTTTTAACATTTGCCAGAAATTGAAACCAATCCTGTGTCAGATTAGCATGAGCTTAGAACTACATTAAAATTGCCCGCTGTCCTTCAAATACATTGATTAGCACCCAGGACCAAGCTTCTGCATTCTGGCACAACTACAGACCAAACAGCCTGCCTACATCCTCACAAATAAATAGCTGGGCTCCATTTTGAAGTTTAATCAGGAAAGTTATCTTGCATCTTAACTAAAGTTACTTAATGACAGTGTAAATGATGTAACGTAACTGAAATTCTCCTCGTTTGACACGTATCGAGAATCTGTTTTCGGCACATTGTTGATTGCTGATTCTGTTGCTGACGAGCGGGAGTGATAGTCCTTGTGACAGTGTGGCAAAGACAGTACCATGGCATCTCCATCAACTTTGCACACAGTTTCTGCACTGGTGTCAGCACTCTCACCAAGTGAAGGATGACTACCATTGGTTGGGTTAGTGGTGGATAACTGGCACTGGTTGGGTTAGTGGTGGATAACTGGCACTGGTTGGGTTAGTGATGGATAACTGGCACTGGTTGGGTTAGTGGTGGATAACTGGCATTGGTTGGGTTGGTGGTGAATAACTAGCATTGGTTGGGTTAGTGGTGGATAACTAGTATTAGTTGGGTTAGTGGAGGATAACTAGCATTGGTTGAACGGCACCCAGCATAAGGAATTGTCTTCAGGAATATAAGAGAGAATAAAATTGATAAACAAAAGTTATCCCAGCGCCTATGCTGTAGCCACAGGCCATGGAAACCATCAGGACAGTGTCAGTGAATAGCTTCCTGATATGTTTTAGTAAAAGCATCATTCATTAACTAGCCCATTGGTGCTCATACAGCCTGGGGGCCATTTGCTGCCCCCCCCCCCCCCCCCCACTCCTGAGGCACTTGCACTCTTGCTGTCCACGTGCTCACGGATCTCCTTTCGCAGCCAGTGTAAAGGTGATGGGTTGACCAAACTTGGATTTGGCACCTCTCCCTGTCACAAGGGCAGAGGAAAGCAAGGGGGATGCAATGAGGCAACGGGGTTATAGCAGCTTCCATACAGCAACTGAAAGCTGACACCTAAATGATAACTGTTCTAGTTTTTGTTCTCTTCCTGTGGAAACATACACAGCCTTTACATGACAACAACAACAGAAATTTGTATTCCTACATTACAACAGTGACTACACTCCAAAAGTACTTCATTGATTGTAAAGCACTTTGAGGCGTCCAATGGTTGTGAAAGGCGCTATATAAATGCAAGTCTTTTTTTATATAGTGCCTTTAACATAGTAAAATGTCCCAAGGCACTTCACAAAATTTGTCATCGAGCCACATAAGGAGATTTTCGGACTTAGGTAGAAGTAGACGTAGTAAACTGATTGAAGCCTGGAGTTTGCTGAGGCAAAGATCTGTGTCCTGTCCTTTCATGGTGTTGCAGCATTACTAAAGAGTGGCTCTTGATCAAGTCATTGATCACGATTGTATTCCTTGATAGAAAGTTACTGAGAAAAAGAGAATTGATCTAGCCTGCATTGATCAGAGAGGGAGCCAATCTCTAATGCTCTCTCAGTGGTCACAGAGTTAACTCCGAGTTATTAGGAACACCAGTATAAGCTGTGCTCAAGTATTATCCTGGTGGTCATACCAGAGTCCAAATACCCAAGCAGATCATGATGTAATTTTGAAATTCCCCCAGTGGTTTTGTAGGTACAGACACCACCTGGTGTTGTACTAAGACATACAAAGGAAAATATCCCGGGTGCAGTCCTCAATCTGTGCTAAACCTGTTGGTCTCAGCCAGTGCAGCAGTTGAGAACCTTCAGTTGGCTTAAGCACCCGCTGCCTTAGGGAAGAGAAAAATCCCCCAGGTTTCCTGCTCCTGATTGTTACCCAGTGGTAGAAGTGATGATAGAAAGTGCACGACTGTGGACATTTGGTTAAGAACAGGATCAGGTTTGACTGTGATGCCTGTCTTGGTTGGTCACTGTCTGAGCCCACACATTGACAGATGACCACTTGGGTGAGGTGCCAAGAGGTAACCAATGTCATGGAACCAGCTATCTCCTTCAGAAGGGGAAAAGATTAATTTGACCATTAGGAAATATAATTGTTTTTGTCTTTTGCAGACAATCCACATTGCCATTGTGTGTGCGGGATACAATGCGAGCCGTGATGTTGTGACGCTTGTAAAGTCCGTTCTATTTCACCGGTACGTATGCACGATGCATTATTTCAATAGTCTTCAGTATGTGTTTTGCAGAAGTACGGAATTCGACATCTTAAGCCTTGGGCAACCATCCCATTTCAACTCTCCTCACCTACCCAGGCATGCTGACTAATGCACTAATGGCCTTCCAGTACCTTGCTCAAGTGCAAATGCAAATATGGGCAGTGAGTGTCAGCCAGCTATTCAAGCATGGAGAGCATTGATCACGTTCTCACCCAACATCCAATACCTCAATTTTCCAATGTTGGATAGCAATAATAAGTGGGAACTCCAGCTGACTTCTTTGTTATTCCCAACCGAGGGTCAATTGTATTGGTCACAACTCCCACCTTAGCTGAGATCAGCTAGGAATGGGCTTTGGGCCTTTCTGGTCTTTATGCCTCAATCACACAATGTCTTCTTACCCCCTCGGGGAGTTGCCACCTTTCAGTTGTAAAACGACTTTTATACAGGGAGTGTGGGGTAAATGGAGGTTATTTGGCCCTTTGCTTCGTTCCAGTTCTGTTCAGTATTTTCTTTCCAGATACTCCCTTCAGTCTGCGCTGCAACTTTGTTTGAGAGTCGCAAAACATTATGGTCTGAAAATTCTGCCCTCACCGGGTCCGTACAAAACCAGCTTTTCCGATCTGTCAAGATCAATCAAAAGTAGGCGCATAGCCTACTTTTACCAGTGTAAGAGTTTTAAAACATATAAAAATTAAATTTAAAACTCATTTTTATATATTAAGGTAAGTTTATTTTTACATTAAAAAAAATTCCCCCCCAAAAATATTTTTTCTAAAACATTTAATTACATTTAATTTCAACTAATTTTAAATATGTGAGGTGTTTTATTTATGTATTATGCTGTGTTTGGGTGTTTTAAGGGTTTTTCTCATTGATTGTAATGGGAGTCCGTACAAACAGAGCTCCCATTTTTATCATTGAGAATACTGCATAGTGATTGGTGGTCCAGGCCCACGTGACTCCAGTTGGTATGTACGTACCTGAAAGGCATCTTCCCATGCGCTGCGCAGCGCATCTAGGCCTCCGACTAGAATCTCTAGGTTCTCCGGGACCGACAGGTACTTTCATAGATTTTTTTCAGTTCGGAGGCATTTGTACGGAGGAAGCCTCCGACCGCAATTTCCCCCCCTGTATTTCGATAGCTTGTCAACTGGATGGTTAAAATTTTCAGTTTAGTGCCACTTTTGGATGAGACATTAAACCAAGGCCCAGTCTGCTCTCATGGGTGGATGTAAATGATCCAATGCTATTATTTGAAGATGAGCGAGGGAGTTCACCTGGTGTCCTGGCCAACATTTATCCTTTAACCAACATCACTGTAACAGATTTCCTGCTCATTTATCTCATTGCTGGTTGTGGGACCTCGCTGTGTGAAAAAATTCTGCCTCGTTTCTTACAGTGACTACACTTCAGAATACTTTATTGGCTGTAAAGGGTTTTGGGATGTCCTGAGGTCATGAAAGGCGCTATAGAAATGCAAATCTTTTCACTGGGACTGTAACATTTTAGCAACCCTGGCTCTTTAGTGAGAAGGCTGTGCTGTTTTCTATTTTCCCATTGAATCATAGAATTGGAATGATCAGTCAGCTTTTTGTTCCGTCCCACAATTTCGCTCCTCTTCTGAAGAATTTGATCATGCAAGGGTACAGTTCCACCTGCTTCAGCTCCCCTCCATCATTTTGCTCAATGAGCCATTCTTCACAAACACACTTGGACAGTAACTACTATGTGTCAGCTGTGACTGAATGGGTAGTGACAGTGGCGTGACTTTCGGATTTTGTCCAGTCCAATGCACACATGCACCGAGCGCTCGGAGAAATCAACCAGGTCTAGGGGAAGGAGAGGGAGAAGGGGGTGGGGTTGGAAGAATGAGATCCATCTTACCTGAGTTTCCTCTCTCTCTCCCCTCCGATCCCCTCTCCCCGTCCCCTCTCTCCCCCAGTCTCTCTCTCGGCCTCTCTCTCTCTCTCGCTCTCTCTCTCTATCTCTCTCATAAGAACATAAGAAATAGGAACAGGAGTAGGCCATACGGCCCCTCGAGCCTGCTCCGCCATTTAATACGATCATGGCTTAGCCGATCATGGACTCAGCTCCACTTCCCTGGCTGCTCTCCATAACCCCTTGTTCCCTTATCGTTTAAGAAACTGTCTATTTCTGTCATAAATTAATTTTAATGTCCCAGCTTCCACAGTTCTCTGAGGCAGCGAATTCCACAGATTTACCCTCTGAGAGAAGAAATTTCTCCTCATCTGTTTTAAATGGGCGGTCCCTTATTCTAAGATCGTGCCCTCTAGTTCTAGTCTCCCCTATCAGTGGAAACATCCTCTCTGCATCCACCTTGTCAAGCCCCCTCATAATCTTATGTTTCGATAAGATCATCTTTCATTCTTCTGAATTCCAATGAGTAGAGGCCCAACCTACTCAACCTTTCCTCATAAGTCAACCCCCTCATCTCTGAAATCTCCCTCCCCCAGTCGCTCTCTCCCTCCCCCAATCGCTCTCTCCCTCCCCCAGTCGCTCTCTCTCTTTCCAGTCGCTCTCTCTCTCTCTCCTCCCAGTCGTTCTCTCTCTCTTCCCCAGTCTCTCTCTCTCTCTTCCCCAGTCTCTCTCTCTCTCTCCCCCAGTCTCTCTCTCTCTCTCTCCCCCAGTCTCTCTCTCTCTCCCCCAGTCTCTCTCTCTCTCCCCCAGTCTCTCTCGCCCCCAGTCTCTCTCTCTCCCCCAGTCTCTCTCTCTCTCTCCCCCAATCTCTCTCTCTCTCTCTCCCCCAGTCTCTCTCTCTCTGCCCCCAGTCTCTCTCTCTCTCACCTAGTCTCTCTATCTCTCCCACAGTCTCTCTCTCCCTGTGCCCCAGTCTCTCCCACCTCCAAATTTTTCTCTCTATCAGAAGACCGCAAAAATGTTAATGTAGATAATCACAGCGATAATCTAGGCAAAAGTCTTGCAGATAACCCCAGAAGCAGTTCCAGTGGCTCGTAGTTCGGCTCTATTTCCGGCTTGTTCTTTTATGGCACTGCACATGTTTGCCCGGATCAAGTGTGCATGCGTAAAAGGGGGGGGGGGGGGCGGAGTCCAAGGTGCACATGCACAGAAGGAATCAAAAATAATCACATCGAGGAGTTATCCCCGGTGTTCTGGCCAATATTTATCCCTCAATCAACATAACAAAAAAAACAGATTATCTGGTCATTATCACAATGCTGTTTGTGGGAGCTTGCTGTGCGCAAGTTGGCTGCCGCATTTCACACATTACAACAGTGACTACACTTCAGAAGTACTTCATTTGGCTGTAAAGCACTTTGAGATGTCTGGTGGTCATGAAAGGCGCTATATAAATCCCAAGTTTTTTTTTTCTTTTTACTGGATGGTCATTGTACCTGGGCGAGGCAGGGCGGAGCGGGGTGGGGTGCGGCATCATAGCCGAATCCAATCCTGCCCCCCTCCACCATCCCTGCACATATGTGATTTCCAGTAGGATCCACTGGATAATGCTAAGGAGCCTTAGCTAGGATCTTTCTTTATTTTAACACTGGCCCAATTGGCACTTTGACCAATTGTAGCACAACCACTGCTCTGGCTGAACCTGGAACCTTCTGGTCTGTATGGCGTTGCGTTAAACAACTTCTTAATGAATACTGAAACAGTAAAGCCCCTATTCTCCAAATTTTGTCTCTTCTGTGACAAATTTAAGTTGGAGACTTTTTCTGGATGGGGACACTATAAAGTGACCAGAAATATAAAAGGGCCTGAACTTATTGAACAATCTCCATTATCATTGCATCGAAAGTAAAAATCTGAATGCACATTTTCTTCCTGAGAGTGATAATTGATACCATACTCGTTTAAAATAAATACCTGGCTTTTATATAGCGCCTTCTCACATCATGGGAATGCCCCAAAGCACCACACATCTAACAAACTCTGCTGCCCATATAGTATCCTGCATCAAGCCCATCTCACGCACAGCCACCCCTCCTCAACACCACCGCCCCCAACCCAACCCAACACCCCCCAACCCAACCCCCCCTCAACGCCACCCCCCTCAACCCCACCCTCTTTACCCCCACCCTCTTCAACCCCACCCCCTCAACCCCACCCTCTTCAACCCCACCCTCTTCAACCCCACCCCCTCAACCCCACCCTCTTCAACCCCACCCTCTTCAACCCCACCCCCTCAACTCAACCCCCCTCAACACCACCCCCCTCAACCCAACCCCCCCAACCCAATCCCCTCAAACCCCACACCCCTCATGCCAACACCCCTCGACCCCACACCGCTCGACCCCGCACCCCTCGACCCCACACCCCTCGACTCGACCCCACACCTCTCGACCCGACCCCACACCTCTCGACCCCCAACACCCCTCGACTCCCCACACCCCTCGACCCCCAACACCCCACACCCCTCGTCCCCCAACACCCCTCGTCCCCCAACACCCCTCGACCCCACACCCCTCGACCCCACACGCCTCGACCCCACACCCCTTGACCCCACACCCCTTGACCCCACACCCCTCGACCCCCAACACCCCCTCGACCCCCAACACCCCTCAGCCCCACACACCTCGACCCCCCACACCCCTCGACCCCACACCCTCGACTCGACCCCACACCCCTCGACTCGACCCCACACCCCTCGACTCGACCCCACACCCCTCGACTCGACCCCACACCCCTCGACCCCTCACCCCTCGACCCCATACCCCTCGACCCCCCAGACCCCCCCACACCCCTCGACCCCATACGCCCCTCGACCCCCCACGCCCCTCGACCCCCCACGCCCCTCGACCCCCCACGCCCCTCGACCCCCCACGCCCCTTGACCCCCACACCCCTCGACCTCACACCCCTTGACCCCACACCCCTCGACCCCCCACACCCCACGACCCCCCACACCCCTCGACCCCCACACCCCTCGACCCCCAACACCCCTCGATCCCACACCCCTCGACTCGACCCCACACCCCTCGACCCCCAACACCCCTCGACCCCACACCCCTCGACCCCCAACACCCCTCGACCCCACACTTCTCGACTCGACCCCACACCCCTCGACCCCCAACACCCCTCGATCCCACACCCCTCGACCCCACACCACTCGACCCCACACCCCTCGACCCCCAACACCCCTCGACCCCACACCCCACGACCACACACCCCTCGACCCCACACCCCTCGACCCCCAACACCCCTCGACCCCCACACCCCTCGACCCCCCACACCCCTCGACCCCCCCACACCCCTCGACCCCCCACATCCCTCGACCCCCCACATCCCTCGACCCCCCTCACCCCTCGACCCCCCACACCCCTCGACCCCCCACACCCCTCGACCCCCAACACCCCTCGACCTCAACACACACCGACCCCAACACCCCCCACCACCGACCCCAACAACCTCCCCGACCCCAACCACCCCACCGCCACCAACCCCAACACCCCCACCCCCGACCCCAACACCACCCCCCCGGTCCCAACACCCCCCCCGACCCCAACACCCCCCTGCCCCGATCCCAACACTCCCCCCCCCCCCCCCCCAATCCCAACACTCTCCCCCCCCCGACCCCAACCCCCCCCCCCCGATCCCAACACCCCCTCCAAGCCCAACAACCCCCCGAACGCCAATTCCCTCGATCTCACCCCCCATCCTTGCTGACCTACATTGGCTCCCAGTCGTCCAATACTTCAAATTGAAAGTTTTCATCCTCATACATCGATTCCTACATGGTGTTGCCTCTCCCTGTCTCTGTCGCCACTTCTGTTATTGCAAATCTGGTCTCGTGCATCCCACCATTGGTGGCTTCGTCTGCCTCTGACTCCTGCTCTGGAATTTCCTCTCTAAATCTCTGCACCTCCCTCTTCTCCTCCTCTGTGAAGCATTTTGGAGCATTCTTCTATATTTAAGGTACAATATAGAGGCAAGTTGTTGTTGTAGAATTACTTTGTGAATTATTTTACTATGGTTATGTAAGCAAAAATAGCAATGGATTTGTGCACAGCAAGGTCCCACAAACAGCCAATGAATGATGAGTTAATCTGTGCTTGATGTTGATGGTCGTGGGAGGAATGTTGCCAGGACACTAGGCGAATTCCCTGCTCTTCTAGGCAGGGTTGCAGTTTAACACCTCAACTGAATTTCAGAGCACCCCTAAGAATGGATAGGGCTGTTACCTTGGATTAAGTGTTTATGTAATGGGGCTTCAACCCCAACCTTCTGGCTCCGAGGTAACAATTCTACCAGCTGAGGCAAACTGATACTTCTATATGGAATAACGTGAATACTCACTCTTCAGGTATAGTGTACTGAATTTGTCCTACACAAGGTCATACGATAAATACAGGTGAGGAAGGCTATTCAGCCAACTCTGCCCATCCATCCAGAGAAACCTTCTATTCCTCCGTTACAACATCCACTGTTCCTTAAATGATACCAGGCTTATAGCTTCCATGACCCTAGCTGGAAGTCCATTCCATGTGTAAAGAATCTCATGCCATCTGTTCTAGAAAGGAACTAACTAACTTACATTTATATAGCACCTTTCACGCTCTCCAGACGTCCCAAAATGCTTCATACAAAGTACAGTAGGAAAGGTGGCAGCCAATTTGCACACAGCAAGCTCCCACAAACAGCAATGAGAAAATGATCAGAAAATCTGTTTTACTGATGCTGGTTAAGGGCTAAATATTATCCAGGACACCATGCAAAGTCCCCTGCTCTCCTTTGATTAGTGCCACGGGATCTTTTACCTCCACCCGAGAGGGCAGACATGGCCTCGGTTTAACGTCTTATCCAAAAGACAGCACCTCAAGCAGTGCAGCACTCCCTCAGTACAGCACTGAAGTGTCAGCATAGATTATGTGCTCAAGTCCCTGGAGTGGGCTTAAAACCCACGACCTACTGACTCAGAGGCGAGAGTGCTACCCACTGAGCCAAGGCTAAATTTGCCTTTTACTGGTTTGAACCCACTATTGGGTTAGAAGTCAATTTCCCCTTATACCTTTTCCAAACCCGTTTACACCAGGAGTCATTGGGGACATAGCTGTCTTTTATACCTTTTTATTTGGAAGATTTTTTAATTACAATTGCTACAAAACACAAGCAACAAAGCAAAAGCACATTAGAGAAAAATAAGTTGCCATCACACAACACACAACAGAGTAGCGAAACTGCAGCAATCACAAACTTGAGAGCCAGTTTGTAACACTGTTATAAACTGCCGTCCAGTTTATATCACAGAAGTAGTGCCAGATTTAGTTGGACAAAGATTATTTTATTTGGAGAATACCTAATAATGTATCTGGCTTTCAAAGCTCGTCACAGCATGACTTCCATAAAAGACCATCGGGTCAAAGGTGACGAATGGCACCACCATTTTTGCTCTCAAGCCAAAAACATGGTCCGTCATGTCCCTCCCCAACACTGCCCTCATGGCTCGATGAGTTTCTTGAGTGATAGTCCAATCAATCAACAGAGTAACGATTATACAAAACTAAGGCAAATGTTGTAGTGAGAGCATCGATGAGGCAAGGAGAACTACAGGAGCCTCATTCA
The DNA here is from genome assembly GCF_044704955.1 of Pristiophorus japonicus. Classification (NCBI taxonomy): domain Eukaryota; kingdom Metazoa; phylum Chordata; class Chondrichthyes; family Pristiophoridae; genus Pristiophorus; species Pristiophorus japonicus. The sequence continues at coordinate 87,389,466 of NC_091991.1, read as the reverse complement.
GTTTGGCAGGGCTGCTGGGTTCAGAATGAGGAAAGACAACATAATAAAGGGCCAACATTCCATTTGCCTTCCTGATTACTTGCTGTACCTGCATGCTAACTTTTTGTGTTTCATGCACAAGGACCACTTAGGTCCCTCTGTACTGCAGCACCCTGCAATCTCTCTCCATTTAAATTATAATTTTCTTTTCTATTATTTCTGCCAAAGTGGATAACCTCACATTTTCCCACATTATATTCCATCTGCCAAATTTTTGCCCACTCACTTAGCCTGACTATATCCCTTTGCATATTTTTTGTGTCCCCCTCACAATTTGCATTCCCACCCATCTTTTGTATCATCAGCAAACTTGGCTACATTACACTCGGTCCCGTCATCCAAGTCATTAATATAGATTGTAAATAGTTGAGGACCCAGCACCGATCCCTGCAGCACTCCACTCGAACCTCCTCCCGTCTTTCCTCATCTAAATCTATCAATGTAACCCTCTATTCCCTTTTTCAGCAATATAGTAAGTAAGGGTTTTGTGAATGGTTTTTTTGCAATTTTTTGGGGTGCTTTTCCCCCCTCCCAAGGCCTCTCTCACAGCTTCTATTGGCCCCGGACTAAAGTTGCCGAAATTCGCAGTTTGCGCCGTGAATCCTCGTGCAACACCGATTTTTACCGATGCGCAAATTAAAGGCCGAAAATCGGGCCTAAAAACAGTGGCGAAGTGAAAACGTTAATTTTCGTGTAAAACTAACGTTTTCGCTAAAAAATGAAATTCTAGCCTTTAGTGATTTGTGTATTTGTACTTCAAGATCTCTTTGTTCCTCTTCCCAGTTAAACTCTCGCCCTCCAAGTAATAAGTGACATCCTTCTTCTTCCCACTAAAATGTAATACCTCATATTTATCTGTGTTGAACTTCATTTGCCCAAGTTTATTAATGTCCTCCTGTAATTTGTTATAGTCCTCCTCAATATTGACTATCATTTGGTGTTATCCGCAAATTTAGAAATTGTGTTTTTGATTCCCAGATCTAAATTGTTAATATAAACAGTGGTCCCAACACTGATACCTGTCAAACATCTTCTGCCACTGTGAATAGCTACCTTCTATCCCTATTATCTGCTTTCTGTCTTGAGGCCAGCTCGCTATCCATTCTGCTACTTGTCCCCTGACTCTGCATTCTCTGACCTTGTTCATCAGTCTATTATGGGGTACCTTATCGAAGGCCTTTTGAAAATCTAGATAAATTACATCTACTGCATTATCATTGCCAACTCTCTCTCTTACCTCGTCAAAAAATTCAATGAATTTGGTCAAGCAAGACTTTCCCTTTTGAAATCCATGCTGACTATTCAATATTATATTTTTGGTTTCTAGATATTCTTCTATTTTCTCCTTTAGTAGGTATTCCATTATTGACTGACTGGTCTATAATTCCCTGCACATATTCTATCTCCCTTCTTAAATATAGGTATTACGTTAGCTATCCGCCGGTTCTCTGGCACTACATCTTTTTGTAAGGAATCATTAAATATGTGTCATCATCATCGTCATAGGCAGTCCTTCGAAGCGAGGCTGACTTGCTTCCACGCCAAAAAGTTCACAGATGTTTTAATGAAGGACCTAATATTCCAGATCCCGAACTACATGGTGAAGGATGGAAGATGCCTGTGCGTGAATTTTTTAAAATATGTGTAATAATGTCTCTGCTATCTCTTCCCTACATTCTTTTAAAATGCAATCCATTTATCTTCTTTGAGTTTGATTATTTTATGTAATATATCCACTCTTTTTATTTTAAAAACACTTATCTCATTACTAATCTCATCATTCAATGTCATGTCCACCTGTTCTGTGTCTCTGGTAAATACTGAAGCAAATTAATTATTTAATATTTCTGCCATCACTCTATCGTTACCTGTGGTTTTATCCTGTCTATCCCTTAATGCCCCTGTTCCCATTCCAACCTTTCTTTTTTATTGATGCGCCTGTAAAATATTTTACTATTTTTTTATGTTCCTTAATAATTTAATTGCATAATTTCTCTTTGCCTTCCTAATTATTTTTTTGACTTCTCTCCTAATCTCTTCGTAGTCTCCCTCATCATACACTCCCCTGTTGTCTATGTACTTGTACGGAAATGCCATCCAGTTTATATCACAGAAGTAGTGCCAGATTTAGTTGGACAAGGATTATTTTATTTGGAGAATACCTAATAATGTATCTGGCTTTCAAAGCTCGTCACAGCATGACTTCCATAAAAGACCGTCGGGTCAAAGGTGACAAATGGCACCAGCATTTTTGCTCTCAAGGCAAAAACATGGTCCGTCATATCCCTCCCCAGCACTGCCCTCATGGCTCGATGAGTTTCTTGAGAGTGATGACTGGTTGAGACAACCAAACCAAGGAGATTCCAGCTTCCAATTTGGACCTCTTCCAAATCAGCTGATTGCAGGGCAGTGACAGCCATTCCCCTGTTGGTCTCAGTGCCCTCGGGCAATGGAGTGGGACATTATCCAGGATATCTATTCCTGATCACTCGCTAGCAGCCCATGCTAGAAGTAACGTGTGTATGGATGGACAGTGAGAGCAGGATCGGGCTGGCACTTCTGCCTCAGTTGACTTAGCCGTGGCTGAGTGGGTTGTGCTCTCGCTTTTGAGGCAGAAGGTTGTGGGTTCAAGCCCCACTCCTGAGACTTGAGCCCAAAGATCCAGGCTGACACACCAGTGCAGTGCTGAGGGAGCGCTGCTCTGTCGGAGATGATATCTTTCGGATGAGACATCAAACCGAGACTCTGTCTGCCCCCTCAGATGGTCGTAAAAAAATCCCATGGCACTGTTTGAAGGAGAGCATAGTTGTGATGGGAATGTGACTGATTTTTCCCATCCCTGTTCCAGGCATGCTGAAGCCAATTGTAATTCCCCCGAAGGGCTGTCCCAGCTGACAGCTGCTATCTCAGCAAAGAGGAGTGGGAAGTTGATTTTAACTTGAGATAGTATCGGCATGGTGGGGGGCAGGGGATGCGGCTCCCAAAGCAGACTTGGCCGATTGTAATTGCCGAGCCTCATTCCTGCTCCCACCCGCCGGTTATGATGTGAGGGTGGGCAAAGGGGGAGACCAGAAATTGGGGCGGGATTCAGGCAGTACCAAGGAACCACACAGACTGTCCTGGCATACGGCAAGTGCTGGGAGCAAGGGGGTTGGCAGCTGATGGTGGTGCTAGGAATGAGAGGCAAGGCTGTGGCCTGGGCTACCCATGGATTCCTAGCATGGCCTGCGTGTAAGCACTCCCGCTCCTCTTGGCTCACAAGGATTCCACATCAGAGTACAATTTTACCGTGGCTTCTTCTGGCCAGTCTGCAGACTCTCCTGCCATGGGCAAAGTTGTCAGGACCGGTCCCTTGCGGATCTTCTGAACCCGTGATTTAAAATAGCAGTGCAGATGATGTCATCAGGTCACGACTTTTAGATTTAAAATGGGCCCTCGTCTGCTTGCAGAGGGAGCCTCGGCCTGTGTCCAAGTCAGTGAAGGTAAAATGTCACCGAGTGGGATCAGTGCAGCCTCGGATTGATAGCTGGACTTGGGGACATTTTATTCCCTTGCACACACCATTCCTGCTGTGTTTTATCGTCTTTTGAACACTCTTAGTTCAACTTAACTCTATTTGGGAGATTTCAGACTGTAGTGTATGGAGAAAGAGTCAGACTGAACACTGTGAGCTCAAAGTAAAGTGTGACCATAGTCTTTTATTGCAAGTCTCCAGAGTGCCTCTCCAACCTGTAAAGCCTCCTTAAATACCTGTGCTCCCAAGGGATTATGGGATCCCTTGGGATTCCAGGGGATGAGCCCTCTGGTGGCTATACAGAGTAAATACAAGTTTAGATATGTAACAACACTCTCTCCCCTCCCCCCCACCAAAGTCAATAGTGTAACGATTTACAATGTGAGTCGATCTGGGGCCGTTCTTGCCCTGGTTGATCATCTCAGTGGGCCCTCGCTGGGCTGCTGTGCAGCTGGCCTTGCTGGGTTGCCTGGTGTGTTGGGTCCTGCTGGGCTGCTGTGGATGATGGGTTCTGCTTCGTGGTCAACTGTGGTGCCGGTTACCACTGGTGTGTATGATGGGGGATCAAAAAAGGTAGGGTGCAAGGTGGGTTGCTCAGGATAGTCCGTGAATCTGAGTTTGATTTGGTCGAAGTGTTTCCGGTGAATGAGTCCATTTAAAAGTTTGACCCGAAACACCCTGCTCCCCTTGTTGGTCACGACAGTGCCGGGAAGCCACTTGGGACCTTGTCCATAATTTAATTCAAATACAGGATCATTGATTTCAATCTCGTGTGACACATTTGCGCTATCGTGGTATGCACTTTGTTGAAGCCGCCTGCTCTCTACCTGTTCATGTAGATCAGGATGAACTAACGAGAGCCTTGTTTTAAGTGCTCTTTTCATGAGCAGTTCAGCAGGTGGGATCCCAGTGAGTGGGTGGGGTCTCGTGTGGTAGCTAAGCAGGACTCGGGATAAGCGAGTCTGCAGTGAGCCTTCAGTTACCCTCTTCAAGCCTTGCTTGATGGTTTGCACTGCCTGATCATTGGATGCTGGTCTAAACAGGGCAGATGTGACATGTTTGATCCCGTACCGGTCATGAATTCTTTTAAATTAGCACTGGTAAAACATGGTCCGTTGTCGCTCACCAGGACATCGGGTAGGCCGTGTGTGGCCGGCTTTTAGTAGTGGCAGTGGGCGTGCTAGCCAACATTATCTCACATTCAATCTACTTGGAGTACGCGTCTACAACCACATGGAATATTTTACCCAAGAACGGGCCTGCATAGTCGACATGTACCTTAGACCACGGTTTGGAGGGCCAAGTCCAAAAAATTAGCGGTGCCTCCCTGGGTGCATTGCTTAACTGCGAGCATGTATTACATCTGTGAACGCAGGACTCTAAGTCTGCATCGATACCGGGCCATCACACGTGGGATCTGGCTATCGCTTTCATCATTACGATGCCTGGGTGGGTACTGTGGAGGTCATTGATGAAGGTGTCTCTGCCCTTCTTGGAGACCATTACTCGATTGCCCCACAAAAGGCAGTCTGCCTGTATGGACATTTCATCTTTGCGCCGCTGGAACACCTTTATCTCTCCCTGCATTTCCACTGAGACACTGGACCAGCTCCCGTGAAGCACACAGCTTTTGACTTCAGATAGTAAGGGGCCCTGGCTTGCTCACTCTCAAATGCTTCCATAACCATGGCTAGATCTGCGCCATTTCCACCCCCGTGGTGGGCAATGGCAGCCTACTGAGAGCATCGGCGCAGTTTTCTGTGCCTGGCCTGTGGCGGATGACGTAGTTATATGCGGACAACGTAAGCGCCCATCTCTGGATGCGGGCCGATGCGTTGGTATTTATCCCTTTACTCTCAGAGAACAGGGATATAAGTGGCTTATGGTCAGTTTCCAATTCGAATTTTAGCCCAAAGGTATTGATGCATTTTCTTTACCTCATAGACACACGCTAACGCTTCTTTCACAATCGTGCTGTAGGCTCTCTCAGCCTTAGACAGACTCTTGGATGCATAAGCAACCGGTTGCAGTTTCCCGAAATCATTCGCTTGTTGCAATACACACCTGATGCCATATGACGATGCATCACATGCTAGTACCAAACGCTTACATGGATCATACAACACAAGCAGTTTGTTTGAGCTTAACAATTTTCTCGCTTTTACAAAAGCATTTTCTTGGCTTTTGCCCCAAACCCATTCATCCCCTTTTCGTAGTAAGACATGCAGTGGTTCTAACAGTGTGCTGAGACCCGGTAAGAAGTTACCAAAGTAGTTCAGGAGTCCCAGAAACAACCACAGCTCCGTCACGTTCTGTGGCCTCGGTGTGCTCTCGATTGCCTCCACCTTCGCGTTGGTGGGCCTGATGCCGTCCACCGCAATCCTCCTTCCCAGGAACTCCGTTTCAGGCGCCAGGAAAACGCACTTTGAGCGTTTTAACCTGAGCCCCACGCAGTTGAGTTGACTAAGAACTTCCTCCAGGTTCTGCAGATGCTCGACTGTGTTCCGACCTGTGACCAAGATGTCGTCCTGGAAGACCACGGTGTGGGGGATCGACTTTAGTAAGCTTTCCATGTTTCTCTGGAATATCGCCGCCGCTGATCGGATTCCAAACGGGCATCTGTTATAAACAAAAAGACCTTTGTGCATGTTGATGCAGGTGAGGGCCTTCGATGATTCTTCCAGTTCCTGCGTCATGTAGGCTGAAGTCAGATCCAGCTTCGTGAACGTCTTTCCTCCCGCCAGCATTGCAAAGAAGACGTCGGCCTTTGGTAGTGGTGCAGGGAGAAACGATTGATAGTTACTTTGTAATCGCCACAGATTCTGACGGTGCCATCTCCCTTGAGGACTGGGACGATAAGACTGGCTCACTCGTTTGAACTCGATTGGGGAAATGATGCCCTCTCTTTGCAGTCGGTCTAGCTCGATCTCTCCCCTTTCTCTCATCATGTACGGTACTGCTTCCGCCTTGTGATGGATGGGTCGCGCCCCCGAATTAGGTGGATCTGCACTTTTGCTCCTTGGAATTTCCCGATACCTGGTTCGAACAGCGAAGGAAATTTGTTTAAGATCTGGGCACAGTGTCGTCAGCAGGTGATAGTGCTCAGATGTCGTACCAGTTCCAGCGTATCTTTCCCAGCCAACTCCTGCTGAACAGCGTGGGATCATCGGCCGGTACCACCCAGAGTGGTAGCTTGTGCACCGCTCCATCATAGGAGACCTTTACGGTAGCACTGCCGATTACAGGAATCACTTCTTTGGTGTAAGTTCTTAGTTTCGTGCGAACTGGAGTTAAGACTGGCCTTGAGGCCTTATTGCACCACAACCTTTCGAAAGTCTTTTTGTCCATGATGGACTGGCTCGCGCCCGTGTCCAGCTCCATTGACACCGGGAGTCCATTTAGTTCAACATTCAGCATTATCGGGGGACAATTTGTGGTGAATGTGTGCACCCCATGTACCTCTGCCTCCTCGATCTGAGGCTCTGGTTCGTCGTGATCCCCCGTGGATCTGTCCTCCTCTGCAACATGGTGGTTTGCAGGTTTAACAGGCTTTGCAGCTCGCCTGCACACGTTGGAGGTGTCCCATTGTTCCACAGCCCTTGCAAACGTACTCTTTGAAGCGGCATGAATGGAAACGATGATCACCCCCGCAGCGCCAACAAGGTGTTAATGTCCTTGCATTCATCACCCTTGATGGTGGACTCTATGAGACATCTGCGGACGTGTAGCTGCAGGTATGTGTGACCTGCCCTGTATGTCACGATTCGAAAACAACATCACTTTGTTCACAGTACTTGTAGCAGCACTTGTGTGCTGAGAGATTTGCTTCATATTGTCACAGATGGCAATGAACGCCTGGGCTATTGCTATGGCCTTACTCAAGGTTGGGGTCTCTACAGTCAAAAGTTTGCAAAATATGGTTTCGTGGCCAATGTCAAGTACAAAAAAATCTCTGAGCATGTGCTCCAAATGTCCTTCAAATTCGCAATGTCCTGCAAGGCGTCTTAGCTCGGCGACATAACTTTCCACTTCCTGGCCTTCAGACCTTTTGTAGGTGTAGAACCGGTACCTCGCCATCAGAACGCTTTCTTTTGGGTTCAAATGCTCTCGGACCAGTGTGCACAAATCATTGCATGATTTCTCCGTGGGTTTTGCTGGAGTGAGCAGATTCTTCATGAGGCCATACCTTGGTGCCCCACAGACGGTGAGGAGGATCGCCCTTCATTTGGCAGCGCTCTCTTCCCCATCTAGCTCATTGGCCACGAAGTCTTGGTCGAGTCGCTCCAAAAAAGTTTCCCAATCATCTCCCTCCGAGAATTTCTCAAGGATGCCCATTGTTCTCTGCATCTTTGGATTCGCTATCTGTATCTCGTCGCCAGTTGTAGTGTATGGAGAAAGAGTCAGACTGAACACTGTGAGCTCAAAGTAAAGTGTGACCGTAGTTTTTTATTGCAGGTCTCCAGAGTGCTTCTCCAACCTGTCAAGCCTCCTTAAATACCTGTGCTCCCTTGGGACTCCCGGGGATGAGCCCTCTGGTGGCTGTACAGAGTAAATACAAGTTTACATATATAACACAGACAGCCATGTGGAGCTTTAAAATGGCGTTCCTTCACAGACCCTCTCAATACAGTATATCGATACCTCCTAGCTAGAGGGGGCTATACAGTATCTTGTTACACCTGCCATGCGGAGGGATTTATAATTATCACCCCACCGTAATGTATTAGCTTCATGGGTTCTTTGCTTAAGAATTCATAGTAACACATTGCTATTAAGAACGAGTTGGTTTATTGGCAAAGGTTTAACAATCACACTACACATTACCAGTTCATCCACCAGGCTCACAACCACCTGCCTCATTATGGATCCCCCGAACCCAACTGGCTGGGGTTTTATTGAGTCTTGTGAATATCACGTGGCTTGACAATTATTTTAAATTATACCTTTAAGCCAAGTGCCCCCTTTGGTAAAGGCACTAGAACCCACAAATTATCAAATAAATTTAAGGGATCCTTAGCAAATCAAATTAAAATTCTGTTTCCTGCTGTAATGATGCACTCCAGTCCCTCCAGTGCCCACCTGTCGCAGAAGGCCGCGAGCACAACAGCTCCACAAACCTGCGAGCATCCTCACAGGTGCATGCATTACACCCCCCTTACCCACCACCCCCCACCCAGCAATCAAATCTTCGGACTTGGTGCTACATTAGATGATCGATCTACCCACTAGGCCATGGAGAGAGCTGGCTCTTTGAAGGATCTTCAAACTGGTGATGTGAACAAAGGGAAAAGAAATCTAAGGAGCTTTAAACAAGCTGTCGCACAGAGTGTGCTCTCGACTAGAATGATATGCGCATTCCTTTTGTGCTCACTGAACTTGGCAATTTCCAGTGGCTGACTGCTGCTCACGGCTTCTTCAGGCTCCAGTGCTTGACGGGCAGCATCAGTGAGTTCACATCAGATGCATTCTGACAGAAGCAAGTGGCAATCAGAAGCTACGGGAAGGGTCTGTGACCTGTTCGACTCGCGCCCCCTATGGAGGCTACTTTGAGGAGATGTAGCCCTGGAGACGCAGGGGGGTGGGGTGGGGGAGGGTCTGTTACAAAACTCATCACACAGATATGATCACAGTGAGGATGAATCAGCTCTTGCGATCTTCATTGCCCTTTAAGTATTTCCCGGAGCCTTTTCAGAATTAGAAGCAGCCTCCGTTCAGATTGAAGCGATTCATCTTAGGTGAAAGAAGGCCCTTGCAGTGAAACAGTCGAAGAATTGGATCACAATGCACAATGAGCTTGGTCTTGTCCCAACTTGCATTCAACAACAACATAAGAACATAAGAAATTGGAGCAGGAGTAGGCTATTTGGCCCCTCGAGCCTGCTCCGCCATTCAATTAGATCATGGCTGACCTGTCAAGTTGGCTGAACAAGTCAGTATTAACTCCCAAGCTGCCATTTTTTAACCCTCGCTTTTCCAGTCTGGCTTCTCTGGCTCCTATAAAGCTCTGTGCAAGCCCAACCACTTGTCTGGAGGATTTATTTTTCTCGTGGCATTTCCCTTTAATTTTGTCTTTCAAGGCTTAACATTCCCCTGGCCTGTCAAGGACGGAGGCACAACTCTCCTCTGTAACGCGACTCGTTCACCTTTCCGCCTCCAAGGATCAGCCCACCAGTTTCCTCGAGGAATCTGCTGCTTGCACTAGACTACAGGGACTCGACTCCACCCTCTCCCACCCCACCTCCCAAATTAAAATGTAGATGAGCTAAAAATGGGCACAAACTCTAGGCGCCAACTGTTGTTGCCAGCAGTTTCCCGTCATCAGCTATAAAGGTGAGGGCACATGCAGTTGAATAGGATAAATTGGCAGCATGCATGCATGCACAGAGTGGCTGGTGTCATTATTTTCTTGGCAGAGTCATAAGTTTCTGCGCTCATCAGTGTGAGTGTAAGACTGACATAGTTGAGGCCTGTTTCGTTTGAATGTTCTTGTTTGAAGATGTCCGTTTTTGGCACTGTTGCATTAATGTTGTAGTAATATTGCCGCAAGCTGTAAATGGTTCGATAGCTTGTTTGTTTGTGGCACAGAGCTGCGACTTGTGCCCCACCTGAGTGGTGGCTTCCCTTCCCTCTTTATCCAAAGCTCGAGAGCAGGACCAAGTGATCGATAGTGGAGCCAGCGCGTTCCGAATTGTGGACCCTCTTGCTGCCCCCCCATCCCTGCCTGCCCCCGAAAGGAGAAGGTGAGAGAAGGCCATCATGCCCAGCCGCACCCACACTATTCATTAAATAATACTAAGGCGTTCCCCAGCCATGGGCCCAAACCTCTAGTAGTTCTAACTCCTGGTCAACTATGGCTGAGCTTGGGAAAAGCTGTGAAATTCCTTCCTCACTCCCCAATCAATCAAGTAAGCTCCGTGAGACCATAGTTACCCATCCCAAATTTCTAGACATTCTTAAGGTACCACTCCCCCACACCCCCATATATCCAAATTTCTTTAACATGGAATTACACAAGATCTGAAATGACCATCTCCATTCATCGGGCCAGTCCCAAAGGTGTAGCTTCTTAGCCCATTTGATCACCTCTAACCCTGTCTGTCAAAATATGTACCCATAACTTTCTGGAAATGGCTAACATCCCCAGCTCCCACTTGCCTCCGTCAATGTGTGCAATAAGTCAGGCAGCTGACCATGTGGGCACCAGAGTCATAGACGGCCTTTTTCTACCAATTCTCAGACTAGTCCATGACATTACACGTCCCATTGCTTGTATTTTCTTGTCGCTAGCAGAGTGCCACTGATGGCAGTTGTAGAAAAGCCTACAAGCCCAATTCCATTCTTCTGGTGATACCTGATGAAGTCACAAATGACATCCTTTGTGACTGTGACAAAGATAAACTATTTCTCCTCGTCCTTCTTGACTTGTCTGCAGCCTTTGACATGGTTGACCACTTCACCCTCCTCCAATGCCTCTCCACCATCGTCCAACTGGGTGGACTGCACTCGCCTGGTTCCATTCTTATCTATCTAATTGTAGTCAGAGAATTTCCAGCAACGGCTTCTCTTCCCACCCCCGCATCGTTACCTCTGTATCTCTGGTGTCCCCCAAGGATCTCACCTTGGCCCCCCTCCTATTTCTCATCTACATGTTGCCCTTGGCAACATCATCCGAAAGCACAGCGCCAGTTTCCACATGTACGCTGATGACACCCAGCTCTACCTCACTACCACGTTTCTCGACCCCTCCATGTTCTCTAAATTGTCAGACTGCTTGTCCAACATCCAGTTCTGGATGAGCACAAATGTTCTCTAATTAAATATTGGGAAGATCGAAGCCATTGTTTTCAGTCCCCACCGCAAACTCTGTTACTAGCCACTGAGTCCATCCCTCGCCCCAACTTCTGTCTGTGGCTGAACCACACTGTTCGCAACCTTGGTGTTATATTTGACCCTGAAATGAGCTATCAACCACATATCCATAGCATAACTAAGACCGCCTATTTCCACCTCTGTAACATCGTCCGTCTCCGCCCCTGCCTCAGCTCATCTGCTGCTGAAGTCCTCATCCATGCTTTTGTTACCTCTAGACTTGACTATTCCAACGCACTCCTGGCTGGCCTCCCACATTCTACCCTGTGTAGACTTGAAGTAATCCAAAACTTGGCTGCCCATGTTCTAACTCGCACTAAGTCCTGCTCACCCATCACCCCTGCGCTCGCTGACCTACATTGGCTCCTGGTTAAGCAACGCCTCAATTTCAAAATTGTCATCTTTGTTTTCAAATCCCTCAATGGCCTCCCCCCTCCCTATCTCTGTAATCCCCTCCAGCCCCACAACCCCCCAAGATGTCAGCGCTTCTCGAATTCTGCTCTCTTGAGCACCCTGATTATAATCGCTCAACCATTGGTGGCATGCCTTTTGTTGCCTAGGCCCCAAGCTCTGGAACTCCCTGCCTAAACCTCTCCTCTCTATCTCTCTTTCCTCCTTTATGATGCTCCTCAAAACCTACCTCTTTGACCGAGCTTTTGGTCACCTGCCCTAATTTGTCATTATGCTGCTTAGTGTCAAATTTTTTTGTCTCATAATACTCCTGTGAAACGCCTTCGGACGTTTCACTATGTTACAGGCGCTATATAAATACGAGTTGTTATTGAGAAGGAAATATATAATAGAAGCCTAGAATTATAGAATAGTACAGCACTGAAGGAGGCGACTCACCCCATCGAGTGTGCGCTGGCTCCTTCAAAGTGCAATCCAGTCAGTCCCACTAATGTTCCCTCTAATATTTTTTGGGTTGCGGGGCCCCTTTAACGGGCTGAGCGGCCCATTCAAATTTCCGCGCATGCGCGGTTTTCCTCATCATAAACATAGAAACATAGAAAATAGGTGCAGGAGTAGGCCATTCGGCCCTTCGAGCCTGCACCACCATTCAATAAGATCATGGTTGATCATTCCCTCAGTACCCCTTTCCTGGTTTCTCTCCATACCCCTTGATCCCTTTAGCCGTAAGGGCCATATCTAACTCCCTCTTGAATATATCTAACGAACTGGCATCAACAACTCTCTGCGGTAGGGAATTCCACAGGTTAACAACTCTCTGAGTGAAGAAGTTTCTCCTCATCTCAGTCCTAAATGGGTTGCCCCTTATCCTTAGACTGTGTCCCCTGGTTCTGGACTTTCCCAACATCGGGAACATTCTTCCTGCATCTAACCTGTCCAGTCCCGTCAGAATTTTAGATGTTTCTATGAGATCCCCTCTCATCCTTCTAAACTCCAGTGAATAAAGGCCCAGTAGATCCAGTCTCTCCTCATATGTCAGTCCAGCCATCCCGAGAATCAGTCTGGTGAACCTTCGGTGCACTCCCTCAATAGCAAGAACGTCCTTCCTCAGATTAGGAGGCCAAAACTGAACACAATATTCCAGGTGTGGCCTCACCAAGGCCCTGTACAACTGCAGTAAGACCTCCCTGCTCCTATACTCAAATCCCCTAACTATTAAGGCCAACATGCCATGCCAGGGGCCTGTGCGGGACCTCCAGACCATGGTGTGGCCACACATCTTAACAGGAACTTTGGTCCCACTCCCCCGCTCTTTCCCCCTACCCCTGCAATATTTTCTCCTTCAAGTATTTATCCAATTCCCTTTTGAAGGCTGCTATTGATTGTTACCACCACCCTATCAGGCAGTGCATTCCAGATCATAACCACTCGTTGCGTAAAAATGTTTTTCCTCATGTCGCTTCTGGTTCTTTTGCCAAACACTTTCAATCTGTGCCCTCTGGTTATTGACTTCAGCCATTGGAAACAGTTTCTCGTTATTTACTCTATCTAAACCTTTCATAATTTTAAACACCTCGATCAAATCTCCTCAGCTTTCTCTGCTCTAAGGAGAACAACATCAGCCTCTCCGGTCTATCCCAGTAACTGCAATCCCACATCTCTCATCACATGAGCAATCAAAGAACTATTAGAAGTCAGCTATGGCTCAGTGGTAGCACTCTTGCCCCTGAGTCAGAGTCAAGACCCACTCCAGAGACTTGACCACAAATCTAGGCTGACTTTCCAGAGCAGTGCTGAGGGAGGGCTTCACTTTCAGATGAGACATTAAACCGAGGGCCATGTCTGCCCCCTCAGATGGGTGTGAAAGATCCCATGGCTCTATTTTGAAGAAGTGCAGGGGAGTTATCCCCAGTGCCCTGGTCAATATTTATCCCTCAACCATCATCACTTAAAAACAGATGGTCTGGTCATTATCTCAATACTGTTTGTGGGATCTTTGCTGTGCACAAATTGGCTGCCGCATTTCTCTAATTACAACAGTTCAAAAGTACTTCATTGGCTGTAAAGCGCTTTGGGTCATCCTGAAGTTGTGAAAAGCGCTGTATAAATGCAAGCCTTTATTCTTTCTTTCTTTCTATTATCAATGCATCTGATTAAAGGGACTATGGGAAATCAATCGGAGTTCTCTTTCAGAAGTTCCAACCAACCCGATGGTCAATGATTAGGAAGTAACAATCTGTATGTTATATTTACAGTCCCATCTTGTGTCTTCATAGGCGAAACCCTTTGCATTTCCATTTCATCACGGATGCCATTGCCAAGCAAATCCTGGGCTATCTCTTTGAGACGTGGATGGTTCCAGCAGTGACAGTCAACTTTTATGATGCTGATGAATTGAAGGTTGGAGTTTATATATTCTCTCTCCTTGCCCCCAACACCCCCCCCCCCCCCCCCCCCCCGCACCACACACACACACACACTTCATGTGATTGGTTGTCCCAACAGCTAAATTTAAAAAGGCTGGCTGGACTGGGAGGGATAGCAGTCCTGTGCCATCAGGGAGCATCCCATCTTTTATCCCATCAGTTGGTTCTCATCATCACAGACATCCTTTATTGATTCCAATAGACCAAAATAAAATACAAAGAAGTTAGTTCACAGTTATATAAAACTCTAGTTAGACCCCATCTGGAGTAACTACATTCAGTTCTGGGCCCCACACCTCAGGAAGGATTTGTTGGCCTTGGAGGGGGCGCAGCGCAAGGTCATCAGAATGACACCGGGGTTATTATGAAGACAGGTTGCATAGATTAGGCTTGTATTCCCTTGAATATAGAAGAGCGAGGGATGATCTAATTGAGGTGATTAAGATGATTAAAGGAGTCGATAACGTAGCTAGAGAGAAACTATTTTCTCTGGTGAAGGAGTGCAGAACCTTAAAATTGGAGGTGGGCCATTCAGGGTGATGTTAGGAAGCATTTCTTCACACAAAGGGTAATGGAATTCTGGAACTCTCTCCCCCAAAAAGCTGTTGAGGCTACTGGTCAGCAAATGTCAAAACTGAGATTGATCGATTTTTATTCGGCGAGGGTTTTAAGGGATATGGAGGAAAGGCGGGTAGACAGAGTTTCAGATCAGCCATGAAGGCATGAGGGGCTGAATGGTCTACTCATCTTCCTGTACCAGTGTCAGTTTGCAGCCTCTTTATGAAGGGCCATTCTCCTGAATGCTGCAACCCAAGATGATGGGACACAGATCTGTATCTGTCACTGTCCATTCAGTGCTTGTGTGGCAGTGGCCAAGTGAAGGCAGGGTTCAAGGACAGAAAGGGTTTTACTTCATTTGAGCCCTTTTGTTGTACGGGGATTGGGGTAACCCACCCTCCCAATAGCATTCCATTCACTTCTTTCACTGCGGGCAAGAACTACGAGGGAGCAATGTTAAATCTCAGAGAGGTCAATACTTTACAGTCAGGGCCATTTCATTGGTGGGCATCCCTGGCAAGGCAACATCATTAATGGGCTTCCAGATCCCTGGAGCAGTAGGTTTACCGAGCGTCACGGGCCGGAGGAGATGGTTGAAAATGAAACTGGCGCCGTGTTGTGAGTACCACAGCACAGAATTACATCAAGTCTACAGCACAGAAACAGGCCGTTCAGCCCAGTGGGTCCGTGCCGGTGTTTATTCCCCACACGAGCCTCCTCCCCGCCCTCTTCATCTAACCCCATCAGTGAACCTGATAGTATAACTGGAGCGTACCGAAGTAGCTTGGACAGCAGTGATGCTTCAGGTTGAGTTATTCCGGCTCACAGCGGCAGCACACGGCCGGGAACCGCAGAGGACTGGAACACCTTATCATCTGATCAACTGGGCAGGCATTGCTGTTCCAACCCCGTCAGTACATACAGCTCACACACACACACAGATCACACGCACACACAGACTGCACACACACCTCACACGTACACACCACTCACTCTCACTCACTCACCGCACACACCTCACACACCTCACACACACACACCTCACGCACACACACCACACGCACACACACCTCACACGTACACACCACTCACTCTCACTCACTCACTCTCTCTCACACCACACACACACACCTCACACGCACACACACCTCACCTGCACACACACCTCACACACACACCTCACGTGCACACACACCTCATGTGCACACACACCTCACGCACACACACCTCACATGCACACACACCTCACGTGCACACACACCTCGCGTGCACATACCTCACATGCACACACACCTCACGTGCACACACGCACACACACCTCACATGCACACACACCTCACGTGTACACACACCTCACGCACACACACCTCATGTGCACACACACCTCACGCACACACACATCACGTGCACACACACCTCACACGCGCACACACCTCACGTGCACACACACCTCGCGTGCACACACACCTCACGCACACACACCTCACGTGCACACACACCTCACGCGCACACACACCTCACGCACACACACCTCACGTGCGCACACACCTCACACGCACACACCTCACACACGCACACACACACCTCACGTGCACACACACCTCACACGCACATACACCTCATGCACACACACCTCACACGCACACACACCTCACGTGCACATACACCTCATGCACACACACACCTCACGCGCACACATACACACATACACACAAAGCACACACGCACACATACACACACCGCACACATGCACACATCACACACACACGCACACACACACACCGAGTCTTGTGTCGGGCGTGCAGACAGTGTGGCCTGCCCAACGGAGCTGGTCGAGTATGGTCAGTGCTTCAATGCTGGGGATGTTGGCCTGATTGAGAACACTGACATTGGTGCGTCTATCCTCCCAGGGGATTTTCAGGATCTTGCGGAGACATCGTTGATAGTTTTTCATACACACGTGCACAGACACCGTGAGTTTGCCCCCTCCAAGCGCTGTGCCAAGAGACTTGCGTTGGGCTGTTCCTTGTAATTTATGCAAGCTTCAAATCAAATTGAAGTTGAACCAATTTAACTTTGCCTTTCAGCCAGAAGTTTCGTGGATTCCAAACAAGCATTACTCAGGGATATATGGACTAATGAAACTGGTCCTCACCAAGACTCTGCCTGGGTCTCTGGAAAGGGTCATTGTCCTTGACACAGATATCACCTTTGCCACGGACATCGCAGAACTTTGGGCCGTGCTGCACAAGTTCAAAGGTACGTGTTCAAAGATGTTTATATGTTGGTGTGTATATTTGTGTGTGTGTCCTTTCACTGTGCTACCTGCAAATTCTAAAGCAGGGCAAATTGCTTTGAGATACAGATTGGAAGTTTTTGAGTCTAACGCTGGTGAGAATGAGAGGGCAGATTCAGTTCGCGGTGTAGCAGCTGTGTACATGTTACCACTCGGGTTAGTTTGAAGCATTGTATGTGTCTGTGTTGAATTGGCAGATCTCAGTCTGGGCAACAATTGGTATGTTACAGTGATGCCTATTGGACGTGGGCATTGGTGGGGGGGACTTTGGGTGAGAACACGATGAAGCTAGATTGTGATGTCCTAAACGGTCAAGACCCCCAATGACAATCATTACCTGGAGGATATCTAATGTATGTGGAGCTGTACCCATATGAGTCAGAGCCTGTGGGGTGGGGGAAGAGAATTGTAAAGAAAGTATGGGCTAGAAATTTGTTTTGCCAAAAATACCGCTTTCACTCTGCTACCACCACGAGGCAGAAAATTCAGGCTTCAATGTGCGCAGCGGTAAAAATCGACGTCGCACAAGGATTTGCGGCACAAACCGCCAAGTTTCTGCAACTTTACTCCGAGGTCGATACTACTGAGAGCGAGGCCTTGGGAGCGAGGGAAACACCAAAACAAAATTGCAACAAACAAAAGGTAAAAGATCACAAAATATTCACAAGGCACTTAAGAATCGCTGAAAAAGAATGAAAAAATAAAAGCTTTAACTTACCTTTTTTGAAGGTCTTCATACCTACTGCTGTACCAAGGGCTGCAATGTAGGTTTTTTCCTGGCGGATTTTTTCGCGCAGGTTATGAGTTCGTGCTGAACCACATTTTTGGCGAACGCACTATTTTGAGTCTTGCACAGCGGCGGTCCGCTCCCCAGCGGTATTTAAAACCGCCGCCACAAGACTTCTCCAAATTTTCTGCCGCACTGTTTTCCACCAAATCGGCGAAATATCGGCAAAAAGCCGGGCGCAAGGTTGCCGACTTTTTAGCCCTTTATCTCTATCAAATATGTGAAATCAGATTTACTTTCACTTCTAAAGTGTGATATGTAGAGACAACAAACAACTTGCATTTATATAGCACCTTTAACGTAGTAAAATATTCCAAAGTGCTTCACAGGAATATAATCAGACAAAGAAATTGACACAGCCAAATATTCGGACAGGTTGGCCAATGAGGTAGGTTTTAAGGAGCGTCTTAAAAAGGAGGATAGAGAGACAGAGAGGTTTGAGGATGAAATTCCAGAGCTGAGGGCCTAGACGGTTGAAGGCATGGCTGGAAATGGTGGGGCGAAGGGAGTGTGGGTATATAAGAGACCAGAGTCGGAGGAACACAGAGATCACACTCTGTGATGGAGCCTTTTAAATTAAGTCAGTATTTTCTCGCCCAATTCCAATCATTTAATTTAATGAAACATCCACCCTTTTTATAGCTATTACAATAAAAACATTGAAACCTTTACTGGTTTCTCCTGGTTCGCAATGTGTGCCAAGTCCACAATGGAGAAGGAAAAGTAATGATTGCTTATTGACCTTTCTCTGAAGCTTTCCAATCAATGTGAGCTGTGAGCAACAACGACTGATCTAACATTAGGATGCTCCTTGAAGGGACTTGACTATATGGCGAGATAACCAACTGTAACCTTATATCGAGTGGTTTCAGGGCTTGTGGCTCACAGTCACCAGGAGAGTCTTCCCTGAATTGAGCTTGTTTTCATTGGAGGGAGAAAATTTGAGAGGCGATCGGAGCTCCATTGCTGCTGCTGCAAATAGGTTTCCGTATAAAGTTGCAATCCTGGAGGAGGATCCTGTGCCATGTTTTAAACGTACCTGGGGTTGATTTATGTGCTTAGAAAGTGAGGCTGATCCCAATGTTCTCTGTAATGCTTTTTTGGGGCCTCGCAGCCCGTTCAAAATTCCGCACATGAAGTATTTTTCTGTTTAAGAACCAGCACACTAGCTATGCGGGACCTCCAGAGCACTGCCCGCAGCTTCTAGGGAACACTGGCTGCACCCACTAATGCTCTCTCAATGTTAACCTTTGACAGCAAGGTGAGGGAGGCCTGTCTAAGCACAAGTGGACAGAACACTATCCAGAGCTGAGAACCAAAGAGCTTTACAGTCTGTGCTAGCTCTTTGCTAGAACTATGCAAAACGAATCATATTATTTTTGAGACAATGAAATGTGGATTATCACAGGGACCAGGGACACAGGCCTGGGATTATCACAGGGACACAGGCCCGGGATTATCACAGGAACCAGGGACACAGGCCTGGGATTATCACAGGGACCAGGGACACAGGCCCGGGATTATCACAGGGACTAGGGACACAGGCCTGAGATTATCCCAGGGACCAGGGACACAGGCCTGTGATTATCACGGGGACTAGGGACACAGGCCCGGGATTATCACAGGGACTAGGGACACAGGTCTGGGATTATCCAGGGACACAGGCCTGGGATTATCATAGGGACCAGGGACACAGGCCCAGGATTATCACAGGGATCAGGATTGAGTTTAGATGTACAGTATTTTGCTGGACTAGTTACCTAGAGGTCTTGAGTATTAATCCAGAAAACGGGAGTTCAAATCCCACGAGGGCACTTCGAGAATTTGCATTCAGTTTTAAAAATTTGCAAATAAAAAACACATACCAGTAAAAATTGGATTATCCTCAAAATCCAACTGGTTCAGTCATGTCCTTTAGGGAAGGAAACCTGTGCTTACTCAGTCTGGCATATACGAGTCTCTAGTCCCACACCAAGTTGGTTAACTGTTACCTGCCCTCCGCAGTGGCTTTTCAAGCCTCTCTGTTCAGTCAAACGGCTACAAAGAATAAAGAGGTCCAGGACCCCCATCACCTTCGGCAACTAGGGAATGGCAATAAATATTGGCCTATCCAATAATGTCCAAATCCCAAAAGTGAATTAAAGAATGGGGACTACTTCATGACAGGTGGCTATTGGCACAGAGGCTATAATATCATTTAGAAAGGGAATTGGATAAGTATTTGAAAAATAATATAACATGTCTAGTGAAACAGGACTAGAGTGGATAGTTGAAAAGATAACACTGGCATAATGGACCAAAAGGCCTCCTGTGCTTTTTTAGGCATCCAAAGCTGTATACTCTTGCTCATTTGGAGTGAGATACACTCATTTTGTTTTAAATATAAATAATAAATATCCCGTGTTATGACATTCGGGTTGTATTAGATGTCACTCTTGATCATGAATTTCACCCCTCGCATCTTCCTGAAGCTGATACTCTGATGTAAGCTTCATCAGATGTTACAATGCTTGCTCTTGGAGGAAGTGAGGGGTGGGGGGTGGGGGGGCGGTGGCAGGGTTGGTTGTTCTGTGCTCACACTGTGGTTACTATTAGGGCAGAGAAAGTAGGTGTTTTCTCGAAGGATGAAGGTGACATCTAATGGACAGACCACCAATCTGGCGATGCCAATTCACTGACTCTTCGCTGGGAAAGGGTGCACTGTGCTTTCATGCAGAACCTGTTGAAGAGAACAAGGAGGAAATAGCAATGGAATATCTTTTGTTTGGGCCTCTCTTAGTTATATCTCTGATATTAGCATATTAGCACTGAGAATAATGAAGCCGAGCTCGAGGCTTTCACTTAACCTGAAGATGTGCATTGATGTCCCGTAACGTCTCATGTAACATCACCCAAAGGGTAAATTGGCTCCAGAGTAATACATGGCACAATTTAGAAAAATATGCAGTTGCTTATTCCTAACATAAGGCAAGGCCATTCACCCAATCAATGCCCATCCCTCGAGTGCATTAACGCTCTTGTCATAGCATCTCATTGCATTCCAAAAATCCCCAGTGTTTTGCCTCTATTGCTATATTTGTAGGTTATTCCAAAAACATAACTGTCTATGAAAAATAACTTTTTCCCACCATTGCTGTTCCAAATTTACTTTTCACTATTTCCATTTATATCTTCAGTTCTTTCAGTGTACTTTTGAAGTAATAATTTTGGTTTAACTAAGTTTTTCTAATGTTGTCTCATAAAGAAAGAAAGAATTTGCATTTGTATAGCGTGTTTCTCCTTCGTGGGACGTCCGAGTGCTCCACAGCTGATTAACTACTTTCTGAAGTGCCATCACTGTTGTTATGTAGACAAACACAACAGCCATTATATACACAGGAAGCTTTCAAAAACAGCAATGCAATGCAGTTCATCTCACTTTGGTGGTGCTGGCGAGGGGTGCATGTTGGCCCCTGCACTTTTTCTAAAAGCGCCACCTGACGAGACACACAAGACCGTTAACATCTCATCGGAAAGATGGCAGTTCTGACAATGCAACACTCCCTTAATTCATCTGAAATGTCAGCCTAGATTATACACTCACTCCTTTACACTTAAGATCAGTCTAGTTGCTCTTCTTTGTACACTATGTAGATGTGCCAAGTCTCGCTTATTAGTGATCTGCCTTGTCCTTTTTGATTATAAATCTCACAGTTCCCTGATCATAACACTTATGACTTTCGAATGTACTTGTTGTTTCTCATGACTACTGAATCTGGAAGGGGTTATGTCGGAGACATATACAAGACATCTGGCATAAACCGACCTGAGAACTTGTTGCATGCACCAAGTAAATACGCAACAGTTGCGGCAAACCCTATCGCTCGGGGAGAGAAAGTAGCTGGCTTAATCGGTTTGCATTTGGTTGCATCATCTCCGAGCTCTGGGTTCAATGCTGATCATTTACCTCTTGGATCAGGGTTTGAATCCAGACCAAACCAATAGGATGAAAGCCTCCAGCTGTAACGATCCTACAGATTTTGGGGAGTTCAATCCAGCCTCTACTGGGTTTAGCCAAAATCACTCACAGCACAAAACTGCCCCTAATTCAGCATAAATTGCTAATCGTCCTCAGAGGCCAGACAATGACTGGTGTGGGAAATAGAAAAAAAGGTCGACACTGGTGGAGTAGGTGGCACTTGTCTGAGTTTGGAGTTATATACTTTCAGGCTATGGGGGTCTTTACTCTGCTGTACTTGACCAGGAACATCTTGATTGAACATCTTGATACTGTCAGTGCTTGCCTGAAGTGGCAAATGTTCCATCGCTTAGCACGGACACCCCTCACCTGGATGAGCACAAGATTGACCAGCAAAAGGGGTGGGGCGGGGGTAATGATTTGAGAGTGTACGGTCACAAATAACAATATTCAGTGATATGATCAATGATATAATGGGCATGTACTCTAATTGGCAGGGTGTGAATAGTGGCATCCCGCAAGGATTTGTGTCGTGGCCTCAACTATTCACCTTATTTATTAACAACTTAGATGATGGGATAGAAAGCCACACATCCAAGTTTGCCGATGACACAAACATAGGTGGCATTGTAAGCAATATAGATGGAAGTATAAAATTACAAAGAGATATTAATATATTAAGTGAACGTTCACAACTGTGGCAAATGGATTTCAACGTAGACAACGCAGATCAGAGTGCTTTCTAAATGGTGAAAAGCTAGAAATAGTGGAGGTCCAAAGAGACTTAGGGGTCCGTGCACATAGATCATTAAAATGTCATGAATAGGTACAGAAACTAATCAAAACAGCTAATGGAATGCTGGCCTTTATATCTAGAGGACTAGAATACAAGCAGGTATAAGTTATGCTGTACCTGTACAAAGCCCTGGTTAGACCCCACCTGGAGCACTGTGAGCAGTTCTGGGCACCACACCTTAGGGAGGATATATTGGCCTTGGAGGGAGTGCAGTGTAGGTTTACCAGAATGATACCCGGACTCCAAGGGTTCAATTACGATGAGAGATTACACAAACTACTATTGTATTCCTTGGAATTTAGAATGTTAAGGGATGATTTGATTGAAGTTTTCAAGATATTAAAAGGAACTGATGGGTAGATCGAGAGAAACTATTTCTGCTGGTTGGGGAGTTTAGGGCTAAGCATTAGAGCCAGGTCTTTCAGGACTTCTACACGCAAAGGGTGGTAGAAGTTTGAAACACTCTTCCACAAATGATGCTAGGTCAATTGTTAACTTTAAATCTGAGATTGATAGATTTTGTTAACCAAAGGGATTATAGGATTATGGAGCAAAGATGGGTATATGGAGTTAGTTCACAGATCAGCCATGATCTCATTGAATGGCGGAACAGGCTCGTGGGGCTGAATGGCCTGCTCCTGTTCCTATATTCCTATGGACAACCCTCTCAGTTTTTCACCCAAACATCCTTCTGAAAAGATTTCAGGGCAGTTCCTCTCCCAGAAGAACCTTAATCCTGCAGTGACTTCACCATGAGTGTGCACTCTACTCATAAGAGATGGAAATTCATCTTCCCTCTGTCATGCTGAAAATGTTGTGAGGAACAATAAATATAGAAAGAGGTCACTGTGGAGGGCATTGTGTGAGGTTGGCTAGATGTCATCTACATTCAGGAACATGCGATAACACAGCACATGACAGCTAGATTGATGCTGCCTCCAAGAAACATGGAGCGTATTTTGTTTGACAGCCATTATGTATGACAAGGTTAATGCTAGTTGTGATTGTTTTAAGAATACCATTAACCCAAGCTGCACTGGATGGGATTTCGGCATATGGATTCTAAAGTTTAGATTGTCAAATGATAATAGTTCTGTTTGTCACTAACCAAGCAGATCTACTATTGACTCTCAACTGGAAGGCTGTGAAATTGGATTTCCAAGGCCTTTTTTTCCGTTAAATGATATTACTAAAGTTCTAAACTGGGCCAGGATAGCTTTGGGTGAAAAAGAGCCATTTGATCTCATCCTTTCAGATACCAACACTACATAATCCCCATTGCAGCATCTTGCTGTTTCTTGGATGAGCTTAGTGTCCTGTCCAGCCACCATTGCTAGAAAAATGCTCCAGCAGGTCAAATGCCATTTGGAGGTGGTATCACCTCGACAGAGAGGAAGGATATTTCTGACTGTTGCCTTTTCATAAAGTAAGGTTTGACATTGGTCATGGAGAAGATCAGGCCAGTGCTGGAAGGTTCCAAGTCCCCTCTCTAGTTAGTTAGCTAATCTCGGCGACGACATAGAGAAGGTGCGACCAATATTCCCAGGCCGCTAAAGTTCCCGCCCTGATCATCATCGAATCGCTCGAGCTGGACACATAGCTGAGGTCCGTGTTCATTGGTGTTGCCTCACTAAAGTCGAACAGCCTGCCCACATTCACGATCCAGGGCTCATACAAGGTGAGGGCCAAGGGTGTTGCGGAAGTTGACTGCAGCATCACTCAGTGGTTGGGTGAGAGAAAATAGACTGGAGAAAACCGGCAAGAGAAACAAAATAAAGTCTATTCTGAGCACTGAGTAATTAGTTCCTTGCTCAGTCACTAAAAATAACAAGATTAGCCTTTATCATTTTCATCTGTCGGGACCCATCCTGCATGGATGAGTATAATTAGGACAAGGTTGGCATTTTTTAGGTCAATGGCAATACATTGTTATTCTCTCCACACTGAGAAAAAAATCTTGTGCCCAGTGAGGAAGAATGAGAAGGTCAGCATTTAGTTCACCCGCATAATGTTAACTCTCGACTCTCCTGATGGCATAGCGAGCCCCCCTAGTGATTTACTGAGCCATACAGGACAGGCAGGGTCCAGGTTCAGTGCCAGCTCTGGCCTCCGCTGATCTCAGCCAGTGTTGCTTAGGAAAGCTACAATTATCATCGATGCCCTGGATTAGGGAAGGAAAAATTGGCCAGGGTTCACATTTCTGATAAATTATACAGATTATTTCAATTTCTGTTCTTTAAGTTGAAAAAAATGGATGTTGGCCAACACCACCAAGGTTGCTAAGCAGAAAAATAAGAGACAGTGATTTGGTGTCAATCTTATTTTAAGTCTAAAGGTTATAGAAGGAAATGAAGACTGAAGCAGACAAGGAATTGGTATCCTGGGAAAGATTGAATTAGAACAAGAGATTTGAACACATTGAAGAGGATGAGCTTGCCAGATAATGTATTTCTAGCTTCAGATGAACTAGAAGAAAGTTCAGAGGAACAGCCAAGGTAGGATCAATGAAGTAGAGATTGGTAAGGGAGGAGGCATTGGATAAAGGCTCAGCACCAAGCCACGGACTGTTGGGGATGAGTGTGCTCAATACAAGGTGAAGGGCTGGTTTAAAATTCAGCTTCCTGGAATTGTTTAGAGGATTACAGATTGCGATGGTTGCTGTCAATGAAGGTGCTCAGAATACTCTCTTCACTATTTTAAGGAAGACATTAACCCAATTATTTTAAGTAGCAACAAGATTGTATCAGAAAAAAATAACGCTTTAATTACCAATCTCACATTAACACTTTCATTACCAATCTCACATTAACCTTTTCATTACCAATCTCACATTAACATTTTTATTTATGAATCTCAGATTTAACACTTTCACTACCAATCTCACATTAATGTTTTCATTACCTATCTCACATTAACACTTTCATTCCTAATCTCACATTAACACTTTTATTACCAAACTCACGTTAACACTTTCATTACTAATCGCACATTAAAGGTAGAAGAGTTATGGGGAGCGGGCAGGGAAGTGGAATTGAGCCAGGATCAGATCAGTCATGATCTTGCTGAATGGAGGGGCTAATGGCCTACACCTGCTCCTACGAACATATGAAAAATGACGGATAGGTAAAGAACACCTGGTCCATCCAGCCTGTCCCACACAATTGCGATACCTTTTGTATCACAACATATACACTCCACCCCAGCTGAAACCGTGTGATCTCCTGGGAAAGGCAAAAAACAGATGAAAAACCCAGCCCAATTTGAGAAAAAAAAATCTGGGAACTTCCTCTCTGAGCCATCTAGGCGATCGAAACTAGTCCAGGAGATCACTCTGGCCATTAAATTCCCTGCAGTACCTACCTTCTGTAAGAAGTAATCTCTGCCACAGCCAGAAACAAATCCAGCTTTTGCTTGAAGGAATTCAGTGAGTCTGCACCCACCACATAAAATGGCAGTTTGTTCCAGAGGTCTGCTATTCTCTGGGAAAAGAACCATCTCCTGACATCTAACCTAGATCTAGCCTTATACAACTTAAATTTGTGCCCCTGGTCCTGCCTAACCTATTTAATTGAAATAAACGATCAGCTGGAACACTATCTATTCCCTTCATTATCTTATAAACTTCAATCATGTTCCCCCCTAAGTCTACGCTGCTCTAAGGTAAAGAATCCCAACTCTTTTAACCTATCTTGATAACCAAGATGCTTTAGACTTGGAATTAGTCTAGTGGCCCTCTTCTGTACCCTTTCCAGAGCCTCAATATCACCCACCATGTGAGGAGACCAAAACTGGGCACAATGGGCCTGAAATTCTGGTCAGAGGCTTCCTTCAGACGAACGCCTCCAACTCGAGAATTTTTTACGAACTTATCTGGTGGTCCCAGAGGCGCCTGCGATTCCGGGGGGGGGCCTTCTCTTCCTGATCTTCGGAGTGCGTTCCCATTCGGACGCAGAAGGTGCAGTCACATGTGACTGCACAACCAATCAGGTACAGTATTCCAAGTGCAACCTGACTAAGGTCTTGTACAAGGACAAAACAGTACTCAACCCCTACATCCTACTTGTTCATGCTGCACGGTATTGCTTGTGTACCTTTAAGGATGTATACACTAGAATGCCCAAATCTCTTTCTATCTCCACCATCTTTAATGCCTTTCCCTGGAGGGTGTATGAATGTTGAGCATTTGCCCTGCCCACATGCACTTAATCTAAGTTATACCTCATTTTCCAGTCATGCGCCCGGGCACCCAACATATTAAGATCTGCCTGAATCAGACGAGCCTCTTCTACAGTTCTAATACTCGCACAGATCTTGGTATCATCTGCATATTTGCAAATTGTGCCGCCAACCCCTGAGTCCAGATCATTAATAAAAATAGTAAAAAGCAAAGGTCCCAACATTGATCCCTGCGGGGCGCTACTGGTGACCCGTCTCCAAACAGATCCAAATCCATCTATAACTACTCTTTGCCGGCGTCCTGCCAGCCAGTTCTGTATCCAGCTCACTATATTTTCACCAATACCAGAGGCTCCGATGTTATAGAGAAGTCTTTTGTGCGGTATCTTGTCAAAAGCTTTTTGGAAATCTAGGTAGACAATGTCTACTGGGCTTCCCTCATCCTCCAATTTTGTAACCTTTTCAAAAAATGCAATTAGATTTGTGAGACATGACCTCTTTTTTTATGAAGCCATGTTGTGTATCTCTAATATGTCCCTCCTTATCCAAGTATTCATATATTGCATCCCTTATGATTCTTTCAAGCATTTACCTATTACTGGTGTTAAACTGATAGGCCTATAGATACCCGATTCTGCCTTGTCACCATTTTCTTATCTTATGTTCTTATGACACTTTCATTACCAATCTCACATTAACACTATCATAAGAATATAAGAACATAAGAATAGGAGCAGGAGTAGGCGATTTGGCCCCTCGAGCCTACTGTATAGCCATTCAATAAGATCATGGCTGTTCTGATCCCGGCCCCAACTCCACTTCCCCGCCCAATCCCCATAACCCTTGATACCCTTATCTTTCAAAAAACTGTTTATCTCCACCTTAAATACATTCAGTGGCCCAGCCTCCACAGCTCTCTGAGGTAGAGAATTCCAAAGATTCACGACCTTCTGAGAGAAGAAATTCCTCATATCCATTTTAAATGGGTGACCCCTTATTCTGATTCAATGCCCCCTAGTTCTAGATTCCCCCACGAAGGGAAACATCCTCTCTGCATCTACCCTGTCAAGCCCTCTCAGATTATTATACGTTTCAATAGGATCACCTCTAAGTCTTCTGAACTACAATGAGTATAGGCACAACCTGCTCAACCTTTCTTCATATGACAACCCCTTCATCTCAGGAATCAACCTCGTGAACCTTCTCTGAACTGCCTCCAATGCAAGTATATCCCTCCTTCCATAAGGAGACCAAAACTGTATGTAGTACTCCAGGTGTGGTCTCACCAATACCCTGTACAATTGTAGTAGGACTTCCCTACTTTTATATGCCATCCCCCTTGCAATAAAGGCCAACATTCCATTTGCCTTCCTAATTACTTGCTGTACCTGCATACTAACTTTTTGTGATTCATGTACAAGGACCCCCAGATCTCTCTGTACCGCAGCATTTTGCAATCTCTCCCCATTTAAATAATAGTTAGCATTTTTATTTTTCCTACCAAAGTGGATAACTTCACATTTTCCCACATTATACTCCATCTGCCAAATTTTTGCTCAATCACTGAGCCTATCTATATCCCTTTGTAGATTCTTTGCGACCTCCTCACAACTTGCTTTCCCACCTATCTTTGTATCGTCAGCAAATTTGGCTACATTGCACTCGGTTCCTTCATCCAAGTCATTAATATAAATTGTAAATAGTTGATACCCCAGCATTGATCCCTGTGGCATTCCACTAGTTACAGTTTGCCAACCTGAAAATGATCCATTTATCCCAAATCTCTGCTTTCTGTTAGTTAGCCAATCCTCTATCCATGCTAATGTATTACCATCAACCCTGTGAGCTCTTATCTTGTGCAGTAACCTTTTATGTGGCACCTTATCGAATGCTTTCTAGAAATCCAAATACAGGTGCAGCGTCCCGAATCTAGAACCCTCGGGTCCGAGGCCATTCCGAATTTTGCATTTTGCTGGACTTTGGAACGTCTTTCTGACGTCACGAATACGGAAACATCCGAGCCCAGGTTCGGGTATTTCTGGATTACAGAACGTCAGAAAGTGGGGTGGGGGTGCTCGCCGAAGAGCTGTTTGGGTCGTCGGGCGGGGCGCTGCTGTCGTGGAAGTGTTCGGGCGGGGCCTTGTCGAAGAGGAGATGGTCAGGCGGCCCCGTTGCGGAGGAGGTGTTCGGGAGGATCGGCGAGGTGAGGCCCGAGGTTGGGCAGCGGCGGTACCTCGAGGTCGGCAGAGTCCGGATTCTGGGACATTTTACGGATTCCGGACGACCCTGTCACCAATCGGTCTGGAGTCCGTATTCCGGAACATTCCGGAACTCCGGATTTTGTCTGCTGCACCTGTACACAACATCTACTGGTTCCCCTTTATCCAACCTGCTTGTTACATCCTCAAAGAGCTCGAGCAAATTTGTCAAACATGATTTCCCTTTCATAAAACAATGCTGACTCTGTTTGACTGCATTATGATTTTTTAAATGTCCTGCTACTACATCCGTTATGATGGACTCCAGCATTTTCCCAATGCCAGCTGTTAGACTAACTGGTCTATAGTTTCCTGCTTTCTGTCTCCCTCATTTCTTAAATAGGGACATTACATTTGTGGTTTTCCAGTCCGCTGGGACCTCTCCAGAATCCAGGGAATTTTGGTAGATTACAATCAATGCATCCACTATCTCTCCACTATCATTACCAGTCTTACAATACTTTCAATCCATTTCTCACATTAACACATTCATTACCAAACTCACATTGAAGGGAGTCAAGGGTTATGGGGAACGGGCAGGGAAATGAAGTTGAGGCCACGATAACATCAGCCGTGATCTTATTGAATGGTGAAGCAGGCTTGAGGGGCCAAATGGCCTACTCCTGCTCCAAATTCTTATGATCTTATGTTCTGATGACACTTTCATCGTCAATCTCATGTTAACGTTTTCATTACCAATCACGCGTTAACACTTTCATTACCAATCTCGTTAATACTTTAATTCCCTTTCTCACATTAATGTTTTCATTAACAATCCCACAAAGACGCTTTCATTATCAATCATACATTAACACTTTCATTGCTAATCTCACATTAATGCTTTCATTAACAATCCCACTTTAATGCTTTCATTACCAATCATACATTAACTCTGCCATGTCGGCCCGACAATTATGCGCCCGGGTTCGGTGGGGACCCCAACAGGCAGCCTCTGTTGGGTGCAAGGCTGCTGGCCCGGCTGAAACCCTCCCTGGTGGCGTAGTGGGCCGAAGTTTTAAAATCGCGAAGGCTTTCTCCTTTAAGTGAAGGGGAGAGCCATGGTGAGGCTGCGCCGTGATGACTTCCATTGCAGTGGTGACTCGGCTCTGCCCCCAACTTCCGTCCCTCAGGAGTTGCCACCGCCTCGTAAACCTGCCCCTCCCATGTAGTCACCGCCCCTATTAAGAGCAACTTCCTGATCTGAATTTAAAAAAAACAAAGCGGAATTTCTCTCAAGGCGACCTCAACCACAGCCGCGGTAAAAACTATTGAAATGGGGTGCGTATTAACGTTACAGTCCTCGTGTTATGTCCGTGTGTTACACTCTGTGAGCTACAGTATACGTGTTACCAATCCCTTTCATTACCAATCCCACATTAACGCTTTCATTCCCAATCTCACATTAACTCTTTCATTACTAAACCCGCATTAATATTTTAATTACCAATCATACATTAACGTTTTCATTACCAACCTCTCATACTTTTTCGTTACCAATATCAAATTAACTCTTTCATTACCAATCTCACCATAATCTTTACATTACCAATCATACATTAACTCCTTCATTACCAATCATACATTAACCCTTTCATTCCCAATCTCTCTAACACTTTCATTATCAATCTCACATTAATGCTTTCATTACCAAACTGACTAACACTTTCGTTACAAGTCTCACATTTAAGGGAGTCAAGGGTTATGGGGAGCGGGCAGGCAAATGAAGTTGAGGCCACGATCAGATCATCCATGATCTTATTGAATGGCGGAGCAGGCTCGAGGGCCAAGTGGCCTACTCCTGCTCCTAATTCTTATGATCTTATGTTCTGATGACACTTTCATTGTCAATCCCACATTATCTCTTTCATTACCAATCTCTCATTAACACTTTGATTATCAATCTTGCATTAACACTTTTTGTTACCAATCACATATTAACTTTCATTACCAATCTCAAATTGAAACTCTTTCAATACCAATCTCATATTAACACTTTCATTGCATTCCCACATTAACTTTTTCAATATCAATCTCACATAAGCTCTTTCATTACCAAATACGACATGAACACTTTCATTACCAATCTCACGTTAACTCTTTCATTACCAATCCCATGTTGATACTTTCATTACCAATCTCACCTTAATCCTTTCATTACCAATCATACATTAACTCTGCCATGTTGGCCTGACAATTACGTGCCCGGGTTTGGCGGGGACCCCAATAGGCAGCCTCTCTTGGGTGCCAGGCCGCTGGCTCGGCTGAAATCCTCCCTGGTGGCCCAGTGAGCCGAAGTTTTAAAATTGCAAAGGGGAGGGCCGTGGTGACGCAGCGCCGTGATGATGTTATCGCGGTGGTGACTCCACTCTGCCCCCAACTTCCACCCCTCAGGTGTTGCCACCACTCCGTATCCGCCCCTCCCATGTAGTCACCGCCCCCATTAAGAGCAAATTCCGAATCCGAATTAAAAAGAAGCAAAGAGCGGAATTTCGCTCAAGGCTGCGGTAAACACCATTGAAACGGAGTGCTTGTTAATGTTTCAGTCCGAGTGTTACAGTCCGCGCGTTACAGTCTGCGTGTTTCAGTCTGAGTGTTTCAGTCCACGTGTTACCAACCCCACATAACCCTTTCATTTCCAATCTCACATTAACACTTTCGTTACCAATCACACACTTACTCTTTCATTACCAATCTCGCATTTACACTTTCATTAACAATCTCACATTAACTCTTTCATTACCAAACTCAACTTAACTCTTTCATTACCAATCCCACATTAACTCTTTCATTACCAATCTCACATTAACACTTTCTTTGCGTTCTCGCATTAACACTTGCATTATCAATCATACCTTAAGTCTTGCAATGTTGGCTGGGACGCCAGGCTGCTGGCCCGGCCGAAACCCTCCCTGGTGGCCCAGTGGGGCAAAGTTTTAAAATCGCGAAGACTCTCCTCTTTAAGTGAAAGGGAGAGCTGCGTTTACACAGCGCCGTGATGACGTCATTGCGGTGGTGAACTCCGCTCTTCCCCCAACTTCCGCCCCCCCGCCCCAGTGTTGCAACTGCCCGTATCTGCCCCTCCCGTATAGTCATTGGCCCCACTAAGAGCAACTTCCGGATCCGAATAAAAAGAAACAGCGAAATTTCGCTCAAGGGTTGACCTCAACCACAGCTGCGGTAAATACCATTGAAATGGGGTGCGTGTTAATGTTGCAGTCGGTGTGTTGCAGTCCATGTGTTGCAATCTGTGTGTTGCAGTCCATGTGTTGCAGTCCATGTGAGACAGTCCCTGTGTTACCAGTCCCACATAACCCTTTCATTACCAATCTCACATTAACGCTTTGATTACTAATCTCGCATTTACACTTTCATTACCAATCTCACATTTACGCTTTCATTACCAATCACATATTAATGTGCTTTCATTACCAATCCTACATTAACCTGGGTTTTTATGAGGTTTATGTCTTTCCCAGGAGATCACATGGCTCCGGTTGGGGTGGAGTGTAGAATGTTTCAGTATAAGGGATGTCGCAGTTGTGTGAGGTGGACTAGTTGGGCTGGGTGCTCTTTACCTTTCCCCCATTGTTCATAGGTTTATATGTAATCTTTAGGGCTGCTGACCAAGGGCCGTGTGGCTCTTTGTTGGCTGGCGCGGACACGATGGGCCGAAATGGCGCTGTAAATTTCTATGTTTTTATGTTTCTTCAATTACCAATCCCACATTAACGCTTTCATTACCAATCAACATTAAATCTTTCATTACCAATCTCACATTAACGCTTTCATCACCAAACACACATTAACACCTTCGTTACAAGTCTCACATTGAAGGGAGTCAAGGGTTATGGGGAGCGGCCAGGGAAATGAAGTTGAGGCCACAATCAGATCATCCATGATATTATTGAATGGCGGAGCAGGCTCGAGGGGCCAAGTGGCCTACTCCTGCTCCTAATTCTTATGATCTTATGTTCTGATGACACTTTTATTGTCAGTCCCACATTAACACTTTCATTACCAATCTCACATCAACACTTTCATTTCCAATCTCTCATTAACTCTTTCATTACAAATCATACATTAACTCTGCCATGTCGGCCCGACAATTATGTGCCCGGGTTCAGACGGGACGCCAACAGGCAGCCTCTCTTAGCTTCAGTGCTGGCCTGGCTGAAACCCTCCCTGGTGGCCCAGTTGGCCGAAGTTTTAAAATCGTGATGGCTCTCCTCTTTAAGTGAAGGGGAGAGCCGTGGTGACGCAGCGCCATGATGACCTTATCGCGTTGGTGACTCGGCTCTGCCCCCAACTTCCGCCCCTCAGGAGTCGCCACCGCCCCGTATCCGCCCCTCCCGTGTAATCACCGCCCCCATTAAGAGCAACTTCTGAATCCGGAAAAAAAACAAAAAGCGGAATTTCGCTCAAGGGGCGACCTCAACCACAGCTGCGGTAAAAACTATTGGAACGGGGTGAGTGTTAATGTTACAGTCCGTGTGTTACAGCCCCCGTGTTACAGTCCGTGTGTTACCAATCCCACATAACTCTTTCATTACCAATCCCACATTAACACTTTCATTACCAGTCTCACATTGAAAGGAGCCAAGGGTTATGGAGAGTGGGCAGGGAAATGAAGTTGAGGCCACGATCAGATTAACCATGATGTTATTGAATGGCAATGCTGACCAATAGACCAAATGGCCTCCGCCTGCTTTTATTCCTTATGATTTTATGTTCTTATGACATTTTCATTACCAATCACACATTAACCCTTTCATTACCAATCACACATTAACCCTTTCATTACCAATCACACATTAACCCTTTCATTACCAATCTGACATGAACACTTTCATTACCAGTCTCACATTGAAGGGAGCCAAGGGTTATGGGGAACAGGCAGGGAAATGAAGTTGAGGCCACAGTCAGATTAGCCATGATATTAAATGGCAATGCAGGCTCAATGTGCCAATTGACCTATTCCTGCTCCTATTTCTGATGATCTTATGCTCTTATGACACTTTCATTACCAATCTCACGTTAACACATTCTTTGCCAATCCCACAATAACACTTTCATTACCAATCTCACGTTAGCGGTTTGTGATGTGAGTTTGATGAAAATGTTAACTTGAGAATGGGAATGAAAGCGTTAATGTGAGATTGATAATAGAAAGCGATAATGTGAGGGAGCAATGAAAGTGTTAATCATAGAATCATAGGGGATGATTTTGCTGAACTCACCGCCCACTGCCGGCAACGTTCCTCTGCTCGAACTGCCCAGTGCCACGTTCGACGTTGCCTGGAGTGGGCGGGAGGAGAGAAGCTCCGGGAAGTGCCCGCCGACGTCAGCGGACGGCTGATGCGCGTAAGTACACTCCCGCCCGCCGAGATGTCAGATTGGTGCAGGCGGCAGGACGGCGATGCACCGCTGCGTGGAGGCTGCTTTACCGGAATGGTGAGTGTCAAGATCCTGTAAAAAAGGTAAGTGGAATGTTTTTAAATAATTTCTTTGCAGGTACTGACCTGGATGGGGTCCCCTGAAGGTCCTCCGATGTTTTTTTTTGTTGATGATTTTTATTTTTATGTCTTCGACCCTCCGTGCGCTCAACTCCATCCTCGGCAGCACTGAGATCTGCCGGCAGATTTGCGGCATACGTTGTTGATTTGCCGGCCGATGATCTTCGAGGGACCTCGGCGATGAAAACCCCGCCGAAAGTACTGTTCGTTACCTCGGCGGCCTTCAGCGGCATTTTGGACAGCACTTGGACGGGCGGAGGCCTTGACCAAATTCGGCCCCATTGAAATTTACAGCATGGAAGGAGGCCAATTCGACTGATCGTGTCTGTACCGGCCGACCAAGTGTTATCCAGTCTAATCCCACTTTCTAGTTCTTGGGCTACAGCACTTTAAGTGCACATCCAAGTATTTTTTAAATTTGGCGATGCTTTCTGCCTCTACTACCCATTTAGGCTGTGAGTTCCAGACCCCCACCACCCTCCGGGTAATGAAATTTCCCCTCAAATCTCCACTATAGCTCCCCTCAATTACTTTAAATCTAAGTCCCCTGGTTGTTGACCCCTCTGTTCCAAAGAAAACAGACCCAGCATCTCCAATCTTTCCTAATAGCCAAAATTCTCCAGTTCAGGCAACATTCTTGTAAATCTCCTCTGCACCCTTTCCAGTGCAATCACATCTTTCCTGTGATGTACTATAGCTGCGGCCTAACCAGTGTTTTATACAGTTCAAGCATAACATCCTTGCTCTTATATTCCACGCCTCGACTAATAAAGGCAAGTATTCCATATGCCTTCTTAATCACTTTATCTACCTGGCCTGCTACCTTCAGGGATCTGTGGACCTTCACTCCAAAGTCCCTTTGTTCCTCTGCACTTTTCAGTGTCGTACCATTTAATGTGTATTCCCTTGCCTTGTTAGACCTCCCCAAATGCATTCCCTCACACTTATCCGGATTGAATTCCATTTGCCACTGTACTGCCCACCTGACCAGTATATTGATATCTTCCTGCAGTCCGCAGGTTTCTTCTTCATTATCAACAACACAGCCTATATTAGTGTCATCTGCAAACTTCTTAATCATATCTCCAACATTCAAGTCCAAGTCATTGATATATACCACAAAAGCAAGGGTCCCAGCACTAAGACCTGTGGAACCCCACTGGATACAGCCATCCAGTCACAAAAACACCCATCAAATTACCCTGTGCTTCCTGCCTCTGATCCAATTTTGGATCCAACTTGCCACTTTGCCCTGGATTCCATGGGCTGTTACTTTTGTGGCCAGTCACGATGGGTCAAATGGCCTAATGGCCTATGCCTGCTCCTACTTCTTATGTTATTATGACACTTTCATTCCTAATCTGACATTAAAACTTTCATCATCAATCTCAGATCAATGTTCCATTACCAATCTCACATTAACACTTTGGGGCCAAAATTGTCCCTCTCCTTACGGCCTGTTACCAACGCAAATCGGCGGCCACGCTGCGGAGTGGGGTGGCCGCCGACTTGCTGTGGAATGGCCCCGGCTGACCCAATTGCCCTTCCGAGGTTTCCCGGTGGTGCCCCACCCCCACTGCTCCACCACTGCCGAGCCATGTTAAGTGCGTCATCATCGTGCGCACCGCTGATCTACCCCCCAGCC
Source organism: Pristiophorus japonicus (assembly GCF_044704955.1). NCBI lineage: Eukaryota > Metazoa > Chordata > Chondrichthyes > Pristiophoridae > Pristiophorus > Pristiophorus japonicus. The sequence continues at coordinate 87,353,220 of NC_091991.1, read as the reverse complement.
GGCGACATTCCCCTTTGAAAACTTTCGGCCCGCCCGGCGATGCAAAAACCTGTTATTTCCCGGTGGTCCAGTGAGGTGTGACCTTCTGCAGCAACGGTGCAGCTTCCCTTAAAGGGAGGTCTCACTGTCGCTTCCGACATGTTTTTATTTGTCGGCCGACTGCCATGTCGGTCTGACAATTATTTGGCCGGGCTGGCAACAGGCAACCCTGTACCCACTCTTGGATGCCAGGCTGCTGGCCCGGCCAAAACCCTTCATGGTGGCGAAGTTTTAAAATCGCGGAGGCTCTCCCCTTTAAGTGAAGGGGAGCGGAGTGGTGACGCGGTGCCGTGATGACGTCATTGCTGCGGTCTCTCTGCACTGCCCCCAACTTCCACCCCTCAGTTGTTGCCACAGCCCTGTATCCGCCCCTCCCGTGTAGTCACCGCCCCCATTAAGAGCAATTTCCAGATCCAAATAAAAAAAAACGCGGAATTTCGCTCAAGAGACGACCGCAACCACAGCTGCGGTAAAAACCACTGAAAGGGGGTGCGTGTTAATACTACAGTCCATGTGTTACAGTCCATGTGTTACATTCCGTGGAGGCGTACCACTCCGGGGAACAACATGAGCTGCGACAGCAGCGAAGAGTGACATCAGCAAGGCCCAGGTCGGTGATTGGCGCATGGGCAGGTGCAGCAGGAGCAATGAGATGGACGAAGAAGATATGAGAGACTGTGGAGGGATGTGATCGGGGCCCAGGGGAGGCGTGAGTTCGGGGCCAAAGGCCATGGAGCAGCACGGGCCAGCCCACACTGCGATATGTGTGCGCACTGGGTCCGTGCAGCAGAGCAGGTCTCTAGTTGTCTTGGGTATTCTTTGCCACTGGACCAAGACCTAGATTTGTTAAGCATGTGTGGTTGCTGGTGTGCAACAGCCATCACACGTTAAAAAAATCCATGCACAGGCATCTTCCACCCTTGATGATGTAGTTCGGGTTCTTCTTTCGAAAAACCTTTTTTTTGGTGTGGAAGCAAGTCATCCTTGTTTTGAGGGACCACCTATGATCATGAGTTGCAGTCCGTGTGTTGCAGTCCGTGTGTTGCAGTCCGTGTGTTGCAGTCCGCGTGTTGCAGTCCGCGTGTTGCTGTCCGCGTGTTGCTGTCCGCGTGTTGCTGTCCGTGTGTTTCAATCCGTGTGTTACCAATCCCATATAACCTTTTCATTACCAATCTCACAAACACTTTCATTACCGATCATACAAAAACTCTTTCATTACGAATGTGACATTAATACTTCATTACAAATCTCACATTGAAGGGAGTCGAGGGTTATGGGGAGCCGGCAGGGAAATGAAGTTGAATCCACGATCAGATCACCCATCATCTTATTGAATGGCAGAGCAGGCTCGAGGGGCCAAATGTCCTACTCCTGCTCCTATTTCTTATGATCTTATGCTATGATGACATGTTCATTACTATTCTCATATTAACACTTTCATTACCAATCATACATCAACTCTTTCATTGTCAATCATACATCAACTCTTTCATTACCAATCTCACATTAACTCTTTCATTGTCAATCCCACATTAACTCATTCATTACCAATCTCACATTAACTCTTTCATTACAAATGACACGTTAACACTTTCATTACCAATCTCACATTGAAGGGAGCCAAGGGTTATGGGGAGCGGGCAGGGAAATGAAGTAAAGGCCACAATCAAATCAGCCATGATCTTATGCAGGCTTGAGGGGCCAAATGGCCGCCTTCTACTTCTATTTCTTATGATCTTAAGTTGTTGTGACACGTTCATTACTATTCTCATATTAACACTTTCATTACCAATCATACATCAACTCTTTCATTACCAATCTCACATTACCTCTTTCATTACCAGTCTCACATTGAAGGGAGCCAAGGGTTATGGGGAACGGGTAGGGAAATGAAGTTGAGGCCACAATCAGATCAGCCATGATGTTATTGAATGGCAGTGCAGGCTCGTTGTGTCAAATGGCCTACTCCTGTTCTATTTCTTATGATCTTATGTTCTTATGACACTTTCATTACCAATCTCACGTTAATGCTTTGTGATGTGAGATTGGTGTTGAATGTGTTAACGTAAGACTAGGAATGAAAGCGTTAATGTGAGATTGATAATAGAAAGCGGTAATGTGAGGTAGCAATGAAAGTGTTAATCATAGAATTATAGGGGCCGATTTTGCTGAACTTACCGCCCACTGCCGCCAACATTCCTCTGCTCGAACCACCCAGTACCACGTTCGACATTGCCCGGAGCGGGCGGGAGCGGAGAAGCTCCGGGAAGCGCCCGCCGACGTCACCAGACGGCCGATGCACGTAAGTACACTCCCGCCCGCCGAGATGCCAGATTGGTGCAGGTGACAGGACGGTTGCGTGGAGGCTGCTCTGTTCGGAATGGTGAGTGTCAAGATCCTGTAAAAAAGATAAGTGGAATGTTTTTAAATTATTTATTTACAGGTACTGACCTGGATGGGGTCTCTTAAAGATCCTCCGATGTTTTTTTTGTTGGTGATGATTTTTATTTTTATGTCTTCGACCCTCCGTGGGCCCGACTCCATCCTCGGCGGCACTAAGACCTGCCGCCAGATTGGCGGCATACGTCGTTGATTTGCCGGCCGCCAACAGTACTATAGCTGCGGCCTAACCACTGTTTTATACAGTTCAAGAGACTGGATCGACTGGGCCTGTATTCACTGGAGTTTAGAAGGATGAGAGGGGATCTCATAGAAACATATAAAATTCTGACAGGACTGGACAGGTTAGATGCAGGAAGAATGTTCCGGATGTTGGGGAAGTCCAGAACCAGGGGACACAGTGTAAGGATAAGGAGTAAGCCATTTAGGACCGAGATGAGGAGAAACTTCTTCACTTAGAGAGTTGTTAACCTGTGGAATTCCCTACCGCAGAGAGTTGTTGATGCCAGTTCATTGGATATATTCAAGAGGGAGTTAGATATGGCCCTTACGGCTAAAGGGATCAAGGGGTATGGAGAGAAAGCAGTAAAGGGGTACTGAGGTGAATGATCAATCATGATCTTATTGAATGATGGTGCAGGCTCGAAGGGCCGAATGGCCTATTCCTGCACCTATTTTCTATGTTTCGAGGGACCTTGGCGATGAAAATCCCGCCGAAAGTACCATTCGGTACCTCGGCGACCTTCAGCGGCACTTTGGGTGGGAGGAGGCCTTGACCAAATTCAACCCCATAGAAATTTACAGCATGGAAGGAGGCCAATTCGACTGATCGTGTTTGTGCCGGCCGACCAAGTGCTATCCAGCCTAATCCTACTTTCCAGCTCTTGGGCTACAGCACTTTAAGTGCACATCCAAGTATTTTTTTAATTTGGCGATGCTTTCTGCCTCTACCACCCTTTTAGGCTGTGAGTTCCAGACCCCCACCACCCTCTGGGTAATGAAATTTCCCCTCAAATCTCCACTATAGCTCCCCTCAATTACTTTAAATCTAAGTCCCCTGTTGACCCTTCTGCCAAGGGAAACAGGTCCTCCCTATTCACTCTATCCAAGCCCCTCATAATTTTATACACCTCAATCAGGTCTCCCCTCAGCTGCCTCTGTTCCAAAGAAAACAGACCCAGCATCTCCAATCTTTCCTCATAGCCAAAATTCTCAAGTTCAGGCAACATTCTTATAAATCTCCTCTGCACCCTTTCTAGTGCAATCACATCTTTCCTGTAATGTGACCAGAACTGCACACAGTACTAAAGCTGCGGCCTAACCGGTGTTTTATACAGTTCAAGCATAACCTCCTTGCTCTTGTATTCCATGGCTCGACTAATAAAGGCAAGTAATCCATGTGCCTTTTTAACCACCTTATCTACCTGGCCTGCTACGTTCAGGGATCTGTGGGTCTGCACTCCAAGGTCCCTTTGTTCCTCTGCACTTTTCAGTGTCGTACCATTTAATATGTATTCCCTTGCCTTGTTAGACCTCCCCAAATGCATTCCTTCACACTTATCCGGATTGAATTCCATTTGCCACTGTACTGCCCACCTGACCAGCACATTGATATCTTCCTGCAGTCCGCAGCTTTCTTCTTCATTATCAACGACACAGCCTATTTTAGTGACATTTGCAAACTTCTTAATCATATCTCCAACATTCAAGTCCAAGTCATTGATATATACCACAAAAGCAAGGGTCCCAGCACTGAGCCCTGTGGAACCACACTGGACACAGCCGTCCAGTCACAAAAACACGCATCAACCATTACCCTATGCTTCCTGCCTCTGATCCAATTTTGGATCCAACTTGCCACTTTGCCCTGGATTCCATGGGCTATTACTTTTGTGACCAGTCACAATGGGTCAAATGGCCTCATGGCATATGCCTGCTCCTACTTCTTATGTTACTATGACACTTTCATTCCTAATCTGACGTTAAAACTTTCATCATCAAATCTCAGATTAACGTTCCATTACCAATCTCACATTAACACTTTAGGGCCAAAATTGCCCCTCTCCTTACGGCTTGGTACCAACACAAATCGGCGGCCACGCTGCGGAGTGGTGTAGCCGCCGACTTGCTGTGGAATGGCCCCGGCTGACCCAATTGCCCTTCCGAGGTTTCCCGGTGGTGCCCCACCCCCACTGCTCCACCACTGCCGAGCCATGTTAAGTGCGTCATCACTGTGTGCACCGCCGATCTACCCCCCAGCCGGCGACATTCCCCTTTGAAAACCTTCGGCCCGCCCAACGGTGCCAAAACCTGTTTTTTCCCGGTGGGCCAGTGAGGTGTGACCTTCTGCAGCGGCGGTACGGCTTCCCTTAAAGGAGAGGTCTCACTGTCGCTTCCGACATGTTTTTATTTGTCGGCTGACTGCCATGTCGGTCTGACAATTATGCGCCCGGGTTCGGCCGGGCTGGCAACAGGCAACCTTGTACCCCCTCTTGGATGCTATGCTGCTGGCCCGGCCGAAACCCTCCCTGGTGGCCCAGTGAGCCAAAGTTTTAAAATCACGGAGGCTCTCCTCTTTAAGTGAAGGGGACAGCTGTGGTGACGCGGCACAGTGATGACGTCTTCGTGGCGGTCACTCCACATCGTCCCCAACTTCCGCACTTCAGGTGCAGCCTCTGCCCTGGGTCCGCCCCTCTCGTGTAGTCACCACCCCCATTAAGAGCAACTTCTGGATCCGAATAGAAAAAACCATAGAGCGGAATTTCATTCAAGAGGCAACCTCAACCACAGCTGCAGTAAAAAAAACATTGAAATGGGATGAGTGTTAAAGTTACAGACGGTGTGCTGCAGTCCATCTTCCGCAGTCCGTGTGCTGCAGTCCCTGTCAGATAATCCCTGAGTTACAGTCCGTGTCAGACAGTCCGCGTGTCACAGTCCGTGTGTCACAATTCGTGTGTTACAATCTGTGTGTTACAGGCCATATCAGGCAGTCTATGTGTTACAGTCCGTGTCAGACTGTCCGTGTCAGATGGTTCGTGTCAGACGGTCCATGTCAGACGTTGCGTGTCAGGCGGCCCGTGTGTTACAGTCCTTGTGTTACAATTGGTGTGAGTCAGTCCATGTCTTACAGTCCGTATATTACAGTCCGTGTGAGACAGTTCCTGTCTTACAGTCCGTGTCTTACAGTCCGTTTATTACAATCTGTGTGGTACAGGCCATATCAGGCAGGCTGTATGTTACAGTCCGTGTGTTACCATTCGTGTGTTACTGTCCCTGTCTGACAATCTGTATATTACAGTCTGTGTGTGACGGACGGTGTGTGACAGTCCGTGTGTGACGGTCCGTGTGAGACAGTTCTTGTGTTACAGTCCGTGTCTTACAGTCCGTGTGCTACAGTCCGTGAGTCAGTCCATGTGTTACAGTCTGCGTGTTACAGTCTGTGTGTTACAGTCCTCGTGAGACAGTCCTCGTGAGAAAGTCCGTGTGTTACATTCCGTGTGTTATTGTTCATGTGTTACAGTCCGTTTGAGGCAGTCTGTGTATTACAGTCTTTGTGTCACAGTCCACGTCAGGCAGTCTATGTGGTACAGTCTGCATGTTACAGTCCTTGTGAGATAGTACGCGTATGACAGTCCATGTGTGATAGTCCGTGTGTTACAGTCCGTTTAATACAGTCCGTGTGTTACGGTCGGTGTGAAACATTCCGTGTGTTACAGTCCATGTGTTACAGGCCATGTGTTACTGTCCGTGTGTTACAGTCCATGTCAGACAGTGTGTGTTGCAGTCCATGTGTTACGGTACGTGTATTACAGTCCATGTGTTACAGTCCGAGTGAGACAGTCCATGTGTTACAGTCCGTTTGAGGCTGTCCGTGTGAGACAGTCCGTTTGTTACAGTCCACGTGTTACAGTCCATGTAAGACAGTCCGTTTGTTACAGTCCCTGTGAGAGAGTCCCTGTGTGAGAGTGTCCCTGTGAGACATTCCCTGTGAGACAGTTCATCTGTTGCAGTCCAATTGTTACAGTCCATGTCAGACAGTCCATTTGTTACAGTTCATGTGTGAAACAGTCCCCGTGAGACAGTCCGCGTGTTGCAGTATGTGTGTTACAGTCCGCGTGTTATAATCCGCGTGTTACAGTCTGTGTCAGACAGTCCATTTGTTACAGTCCATGTGTGAGACAGTCTGTGTGTTACAGTCCGTACCAGACAGACTGTGTGTTACAGTCTGTGTGAGACAATCCGTGTGTTGCAGCCGTGTGTTACCATCCGTGCGAGACAGTCCGTGTGTTTCAGTCAGCGTGTTACAGTCCTTGTGAGCCAGTCCCTTTGAGACATTCCCTGTGAGACAGTCCGTGTGTTGCAATCCATGTGTTACAGTCCGTGTCAGACAGTCCATTTGTTACAGTCCATGTGTGAGACAGTGCGTGTGATACAGTCCATGTCGGACAGTCTGTGTGTTAGTCGGTTTGTTACAGTTAGTGTGTTACAGTCCCTGTGAGACAGTCCTGTGAGACAGATCCTGTGTTACAGTCCGTGTGTTACAATCCGTGTCAGACAGTCTGTGTGAGACAGGCCATTTGAGGCAGTCCGTATGAGACAGTCCGTGTATTACAGTCTTTGTGTTACAGTCCATGTCACGCAGTATGTGTTATACAGTCCGTGTCAGATAGTCCGTCTGTTGCAGTCCGTGTGTTGCAGCTCATGTGTTGCAGTCGTCATGAGACAGTCCTCGTGAGAAAATCCGTGTGTTACATTCTGCGTGTTGCAGTCTGTTTGAGGCGGTCCGTCTGAGGCAGTCCGTGTATTACAGTCTTTGTGTCACAGTCCATGTCAGGCAGTCCGCGTGTTACAGTCCGCATGTTACAGTCTGTGTGTTACAGTTCATGTGTTACAGTCTGTGTCAGATAGTCCATGTGTTACAGTCGGCGTGTTACAGTCTGCGTGTTACAGTCCGTGTGTTACAGTCATCGTGCGACAGTCCTCGTGAGAAAGTCCGTGTGTTACATTCCGCGTGTGACAGTCCATGTGTTACAGTCCGTTTGAGGCAGTCCATATGAGGCATTCCGTGTATTAGTCTTTGTATCACAGTCCATGTCAGGCAGTCTGTGAGAGACAGTTCGTGTGAGACAGTCCATGTGTTACAGACCGTGTGTTACAGTCCATGTCAAACAGTCCGTGTGTTACAGTCAGTATGGTACAGTCCGCATGTTACAGTCCGTGTGTTACAGTCCAAATGTTACATGTCATATATTACATGCCGTGTGTTACAGTCCGTGTCAGACAGTCTGTGTGTTGCAGTCCATGTGTTACGATACATGTGTTACAGTCTGTGAGACAGTCCATGCGTTACAGTCCGTTTGAGGCAGTCTGTGTGTTACAATTCGTGTGTTACCATTTGTATGTTACCGTCCGTGTGTTACCGTGAGACAGTCTGTGTGTTGTAGTCCATGTGTTACGATACGTGTATTACAGTCCGTGTTGCAGTCCGTGTGTTGCAGTCCGTGTGTTACAGTCCGTGTGAGACAGTCCATGTGAGACTGTTCGTGTGAGATTGTTCATGTGTTACATTCGATGTCAGACAGTCCGTGTGTTACCATCCGTGTGTTACCATCCGTGGGTTACCGTCCGTGTGAAACCGTGAGACAGTCTGTGTGTTGCAGTCCATGTGTTATGATACGTGTATTACAGTCTGTGTGTTGCAGTCCGTGTGTTGCAGTCCCTGTGTAACAGTCCACGTGTAACAGTCCACGTGTTGCAGTCCTTGTGAGCCTGTCCGTTTGTTACAGTCCCTGTGAGCCTGTCCGTTTGTTACAGTCCCTGTGAGACATTCCCTGTGAGACAGTCCATGTGTTACAGTCCATGTCAGACAGTCCATTTGTTATAATCCATGTGTGAGACAGTCCGTGTGTTGCTGTCCATGTGTTACAGTCCGTGTCAGACAGTCCGTTTGTTACAGTCCGTGTGTTACGGTCGGTGTGAGACAGTCCGTGTGTTACGGTCGGTGTGCGACAGTCCGTGTGTTACAGTCCGTGTGTTACAGACCGTGTGTTACAGGCTGTGTGAGACAGTCCATGTGTTACAGTCCATTTGAGGCTGCCATGTGTTACAGTCCGTTTGAGACAGTCCGTGTGTTACAGTCCGTTTGAGACAGTCCGTGTGTTACAGTCCCTGTGAGACAGTCCTTGTGAGGCAATCCCTGTGAGACATTCCCTGTGAGACAGTCCATGTGTTACAGTCCGTGTGTTACAGTCCATGTCGTACAGTCCGTGTTTTACAGTCCTTGTGTTACAATCCATGTGTTACAGACTGTTTGTTACAGACTGTGTGTTGCAGTCCGTGTGTACAGTTCGTGTGAGACTCTTCGTGTGTTCCATTCGGTGTCAGACAGTCCGTGTGTTGCCATCCGTGTGTTACCGTCCGTGTGTTACCGTCTGTGTGTTACCGTTCACGTGTTACTGTGAGACAGTCTGTGTGTTGCAGTCCATGTGTTACGATATGTGTATTACAGTCAGTGTGTTGCAGTCCATGTGTTGCAGTCCTTGTGTTGCAGTCCGTGTGTTGCAGTCCGTGTGTTGCAGTCCGTGTGTTGCAGTCCGTGTGTTGCAGTCCACGTGTTGCAGTCCACGTGTTGCAGTCCACGTGTTGCAGTCCACGTGTTGCAGTCCACATATTGCAGTCCACGTGTTGCAGTCCATGTGTTGCAGTCCATGTGTTACAGACCGTGTGAGACAGTCCCTGTGTTACAGTCCGCGAGTTACAGTCCTTGTGAGCCAGTCCATTTGTTACAGTCCCTGTGAGACATTCCCTGTGAGACAGTCCATGTGTTGCAGTCCGTGTCAGGCAGTCCATTTGTTACAGTCAATGTGTGAGACAGTGTGTGTGTTAAAGTACATGTTGGACCGTCCGTGTGTTGCAGTCCATGTGAGACATTCCATGTGTTGCATTCCGTGTGTTGCAGTCCGTGAATCAGTCCGTGTCTTACAGTCCATGCCTTATAGTCTGTGTATTACAATCTGTGTGCTACAGGCCATATCAGGCAGACTGTGTGTTGCAGTCCGTGTCAGACGGTCCGTGTGTGACGGTCCTTGTTTTACAATCCTTGAGTCAGTCTGTATCTTACAGTCCATGTATTACAATCTATGTGCTACAGACCATATCAGGCAGACTGTGTTTTACAGTCCGTGGCAGACAGGCCGTGTCAGACAGTCCGTGTGCTACAATCCATGTGCTACAATCCATGTGCTACAGTCCTTGTGTTACAGTCTGTGAGTCAGTCCGTGTATTACAGTCTGTGTATTACAATCTGTGTGCTACAGACCATATCAGGCAGACTGTGTGTTAAAGTCCATGTGTTACAGTCCGTGTGAGACTGTCCGTGTGTTAAAGACCGTGTGTGAAAGTCCATGTGTTGCAGTCCACGTGTTGCAGTCCGTGTACCACAGTCCGTTTGTTACATCCCTGTGAAAGAGTCACTCTGTAAGTGTCCCTGTGAAACATTTCCTGTGGGACAGTACATGTGTTGCAGTCGAATTGTTACAGTCCGAGTCAGACAGTCCATTTGTTACAGTTCATATGTGATTAAGTCCCTGTGAGACAGTCCGCGTGTGACAGTCCACGTGTTGCAGTATGTGTGTTACAGTCCGCATGTTACAGTCCATGTGTTACAGTCTGTGTCAGACAGTCCATTTGTTACAGTCCATGTGTGAGACAGTGCGTGTGTTACAGTCCATGTCGGGCAGTCTTTGTGTTACAGTCCGTGTCAGACAGACCGTGTGTTACAGTCGATGTATTACCGTCCGTGTGGGACAGTCTGTGTGTGACCATCCGTGTGTTGCAGTCAGCGTGATGCAGTCCATGCGTTACAATCCGTGCGAGACTGTCCCTGTGTTACAGTCCACGTGTTACAGTCCTTGTGTGCTAGTCCGTTTGATACAGTCCCTGTGAAACAGTCCCTGTGAGACATTCTCTGTGAGACAGTCCATGTGTTGCAGTCCATGTGTTACAGTCCATGTCAGACAGTCCATTTGTTACAGTCCATGTGTGAGACAGTGCATGTGATACAGTCCATGTCGGACAGTCTGTGTGTTACAGTCGGTTTGTTACAGCCCGTGTGTTACAGTCCCTGTGAGGCAATCCGTGTGAGACAGTCCATTTGAGGCAGTCCGTATGAGACAGTCCATGTATTATAGTCTTTGTGTTACAGTCCATGTCACGCAGTATGTGTTATACAGTCTATGTCAGACAGTCCGTGTGTTGCAGTCCGTGTGTTGCAACCTATATGTTGCAGTCCACATGTTACAGTCCGTTTGAGGGGGTCCGTATGAGGCAGTCCGTGTATTACAGTCTTTGTGTCACAGTCCATGTCAGACAGTCTGTGTGAGACAGGCCGCGTGTTACAGTCCGTGTGTTATAGTCATCGTGAGACAGTCCTCATGAGAATGTCCATGTGTTACATTCCGCGTGTGACAGTCCATGTGTTACAGTCTGTTTGAGGCAGTCCATATGAGGCATTCCGTGTATTACAGTCTTTGTATCACAATCCATGTCAGGCAGTCCGTGTGAAACAGTCCGTGTGAGACAGTCCATGTGAGACAGTCAGTGTGGTACAGTCCGCATGTTACAGTCCTTGTGAGACAGTCCATGTGTGACAGTCCGCGTGTGACAATCCATATGTGATAGCCCGTGTGTAACAGTCTGTGTCATACAGCCCATTTGTTACATTCCGTGTGTTACGGTCGGTATGAGGCAGTCCGTGTGGTACAGTCCGTATGTTACATGCCATGTGTTACATGCCGTGTGTTACAGTCCGTGTCAGACAGTCTGTGTGTTGCAGTCCATGTGTTATGATATGTGTATTGCAGTTCGTGTGTTGCAGTCGCCATGAGACAGTCCTCGTGAGAAAATCCGTGTGTTACATTCTGCGTGTTGCAGTCCGTTTGAGGCGGTCCGTATGAGGCAGTCCGTGTATTACAGTCTTTGTGTCACAGTCCATGTCAGGCAGTCCGTGTGTTACAGTCCGCATGTTAAAGTCTGTGTGTTACAGTTCATGTGTTACAGTCTGTGTCAGATAGTCCATGTGTTGCAGTCGGTGTGTTACAGTCTGCGTGTTACAGTCCGTGTCTTACAGTCATCGTGAGACAGTCCTCGTGAGAAAGTCTATGTGTTACATTCCGCGTGTGACAGTCCATGTGTTACAGTCCATTTGAGGCAGTCCATATGAGGCATTCCGTGTATCACAGTCCATGTCAGGCAGTCTGTGAGAGACAGTTCGTGTGAGACAGTCCATGTGTTACAGACCGTGTGTTACAGTCCATGTCAAACAGTCCGTGTGTTACAGTCAGTATGGTACAGTCCGCATGTTACAGTCTTTGTGATACAGTCCGTGGGTTACAGTCCAAATGTTACATGTCATATATTACAGGCCGTGTGTTACAGTCCATGTCAGACAGTCTGTGTGTTGCAGTCCATGTGTTACGATACATGTGTTACAGTCTGTGTGAGACAGTCCATGCGTTACAGTCCATTTGAGGCAGTCCGTGTGTTACAGTCTGTGTGTTACAGTCCGTGTGTTACACTCCGTGTGAGACTGTTCGTGTGAGATTGTTCGTGTGTTACATTCGGTGTCAGACAGTCGTGTGTTACCGTCCGTGGGTTACCATTTGTATGTTACCGTCCGTGTGTTACCGTGAGACAGTCTGTGTGTTATAGTCCATGTGTTACGATACGTGTATTACAGCCCGTGTGTTGCAGTCCGTGTGTTGCAGTCTGTGTGAGACTGTTCGTGTGAGATTGTTCATGTGTTACATTCGGTGTCAGACAGTCCGTGTGTTACCATCCGTGGGTTACCGTTCGTGTGTTACCGTCCGTGTGTTACCGTGAGACAGTCTGTGTGTTGTAGTACATGTGTTACGATACATGTATTACAGTCCGTGTGTTGCAGTCCACGTGTTGCAGTCCGTGTGAGACAGTCCATGTGTTATAGTCCGTGTGTTACAGTCCGTGTGTTACAGTCCGTGTGAGACTGTTCGTGTGAGATTGTTCATGTGTTACATTCGGTGTCAGACAGTTCGTGTGTTACCATCCGTGTGTTACCGTCCGTGGGTTATTGTTCGTGTGTTACCTTCCTTGTGAAACCGTGAGACAGTCTTTGTGTTGCAGTCCATGTGTTACGATACGTGTATTACAGTCTGTGTGTTGCAGTCCGTGTGTTGCAGTCGCTGTGTAACAGTCCACGTGTTGCAGTCCCTGTGAGCCTGTCCGTTTGTTACAGTCCCTGTGAGACAGTCCATGTGTTACAGTCCATGTCAGACAGTCCATTTGTTATAATCCATGTGTGAGACAGTCCATGTGTTGTTGTCCATGTGTTACAGTCCGTGTCAGACAGTCCGTTTGTTACAGTCCGTGTGTTACGGTCGGTGTGAGACAGTCCGTGTGTTACAGTCCGTGTGTTACAGACCGTGTGTTGCAGGCCATGTGAGACAGTCCATGTGTTACAGTCCATTTGAGGCTGCCATGTGTTACAGTCCATGTGTTACAGTCCGTGTGTTACAGTCCGTGTGTTACAGACCGTGTGTTACAGGCCGTGTGAGACAGTCCATGTGTTGCAGTCCATTTGAGGCTGTCCGTGTGTTACAGTCCATGTGTTACAGTCCGTTTGAGACAGTCCGTGTCAGACAGTCCATGTCAGACAGTCCATGTGTTACAGTCCGTGTGTTACAGTCCATGTCAGACAGTCCGTGTGTTACAGTCAATGTGGTACAGTCCGTGTTTTACAGTTCTTGTGTTACAATCCATGTGTTACACTCCGTGAGTTACAGTCCATGTGTTACAGACTGTGTTACAGACTGTGTGTTGCAGTCCGTTTGTACAGTTCGTGTGAGACTCTTCGTGTGTTCCATTCGGTGTCAGACAGTCCATGTGTTGCCATCCGTGTGTTACCATCCGTTTGTTACCGTTCGTGTGTTACCGTCCGAGTGTTACTGTGAGACAGTCTGTGTGTTGCAGTCCATGCGTTACGATACGTGTGTTGCAGTCCTTGTGTTGCAGTCCACGTGTTGCAGTCCACGTGTTGCAGTCCACGTGTTGCAGTCCACGTGTTGCAGTCCACGTGTTGCAGTCCACGTGTTGCAGTCCACGTGTTGCAATCCACGTATTGCAGTCCACGTGTTGCAGTCCGTGTGTTACAGACCATGTGAAACAGTCCCTGTGTTACAGTCCGCGCGTTACAGTCCTTGTAAGCCAGTCCATTTGTTACAGTCCCTGTGAGACATTCCCTGTGAGACAGTCCATGTGTTGCAGTCCATGTGTTACAGTCCGTGTCAGACAGTCCATTTGTCACAGTCGATGTGTGAGACAGTGTGTGTGTTAAAGTACATGTTGGACCGTCCGTGTGAGACATTCCATGTGTTGCAGTCCGTGTGTTACGATACATGTGTTACAGTCTGTGTGAGACAGTCCATGCGTTACAGTCTATTTGAGGCAGTCTGTGTGTTACAGTCTGTGTGTTACAGTCCGTGTGTTACACTCCGTGTGAGACTGTTCGTGTGAGATTGTTCGTGTGTTACATTCGGTGTCAGACAGTCCATGTGTTACCGTCCGTGGGTTACCATTTGTATGTTACCGTCCGTGTGTTACCGTGAGACAGTCTGTGTGTTGTAGTCCATGTGTTACGATACGTGTATTACAGCCCGTGTGTTGCAGTCTGTGTGAGACTGTTCGTGTGAGATTGTTCATGTGTTACATTCGGTGTCAGACTGTCCGTGCGTTACCATCCGTGGGTTACCGTTCGTGTGTTACCGTCCGTGTGTTACCGTGAGACAGTCTGTGTGTTGTAGTACATGTGTTACGATACGTGTATTACAGTCCGTGTGTTGCAGTCCACGTGTTGCAGTCCGTGTGAGACAGTCCCTGTGTTATAGTCTGTGTGTTACAGTCCGTGTGTTACAGTCCGTGTGAGACTGTTCGTGTGAGATTGTTCATGTGTTACATTCGGTGTCAGACAGTCCGTGTGTTACCATCCGTGTGTTACCGTCCGTGGGTTATTGTCCGTGTGTTACCTTCCTTGTGAAACCGTGAGACAGTCTTTGTGTTGCATTCCATGTGTTACGATACGTGTATTACAGTCTGTGTGTTGCAGTCCGTGTGTTGCAGTCCCTGTGTAACAGTCCACGTGTTGCAGTCCTTGTGAGCCTGTCCGTTTGTTACAGTCCCTGTGAGCCTGTCCGTTTGTCACAGTCCCTGTGAGACATTCCCTGTGAGACAGTCCATGTCAGACAGTCCATTTGTTACAGTCCGTGTGTTACGGTCGGTGTGAGACAGTCCGTGTGTTACAGTCCGTGTGTTACAGACCGTGTGTTGCAGGCCATGTGAGACAGTCCATGTGTTACAGTCCATTTGAGGCTGCCATGTGTTACAGTCCGTGTGTTACAGTCCATGTGTTACAGTCCGTGTGTTACAGTCCATGTGTTACAGTCCGTGTGTTACAGTCCATGTGTTACAGTCCGTGTGTTACAGACCGTGTGTTACAGGCCGTGTGAGACAGTCCATGTGTTGCAGTCCATTTGAGGCTGTCCGTGTGTTACAGTCCATGTGTTACAGTCCGTTTGAGACAGTCCGTGTCAGACAGTCCATGTCAGACAGTCCATGTGTTACAGTCCGTGTGTTACAGTCCATGTCAGACAGTCCGTGTGTTACAGTCAATGTGGTACAGTCCGTGTTTTACAGTCCTTGTGTTACAATCCATGTGTTACACTCCGTGAGTTACAGTCCATGTGTTACAGACTGTGTGTTACAGACTGTGTGTTGCAGTCCGTGTGTACAGTTCGTGTGAGACTCTTCGTGTGTTCCATTCGGTGTCAGACAGTCCGTGTGTTACCGTCCGTGGGTTACCATTTGTATGTTACCGTCCGTGTGTTACCGTGAGACAGTCTGTGTGTTGTAGTCCATGTGTTACGATACGTGTATTACAGCCCGTGTGTTGCAGTCTGTGTGAGACTGTTCGTGTGAGATTGTTCATGTGTTACATTCGGTGTCAGACAGTCCGTGTGTTACCATCCGTGGGTTACCGTTCGTGTGTTACCGTCCGTGTGTTACCGTGAGACAGTCTGTGTGTTGTAGTACATGTGTTACGATATGTGTATTACAGTCCGTGTGTTGCAGTCCACGTGTTGAAGTCCGTGTGTTGCAGTCCACGTGTTGCAGTCCGTGTACCACAGTCCGTTTGTTACAGGTCCCTGTGAAAGAGTCACTGTGTAAGTGTCCCTGTGAAACATTTCCTGTGGGACAGTACATGTGTTGCAGTCCAATTGTTACAGTCCGAGTCAGACAGTCCATTTGTTACAGTTCATGTGTGATTAAGTCCCTGTGAGACAGTCCGCGTGTGACAGTCTACGTGTTGCAGTATGTGTGTTACAGTCCGCGTGTTACAGTCCGTGTGTTACAGTCCGTGTCAGACAGTCCATTTGTTACAGTCCATGTGTGAGACAGTGCGTGTGTTACAGTCCATGTCGGGCAGTCTTTGTGTTACAGTCCGTGTCAGACAGACCGTGTGTTACACTCCGTGTGTTACAGTCCATGTATTACCGTCCATGTGGGACAGTCCATGTGTGACCGTCGTGTGTTGCAGTCGACGTGATGCAGTCCATGCATTACAGTCCGTGCGAGACTGTCCCTGTGTTACAGTCCACGTGTTACAGTCCTTGTGAGCTAGTCCGTTTGATACAGTCCCTGTGAGACATTCCCTGTGAGACAGTCCGTGTGTTGCAGTCCATGTGTTACAGTCCATGTCAGACAGTCCATTTGTTACAGTCCATGTGTGAGACAGTGCATGTGATACAGTCCATGTCGGACCGTCTGTGTGTTACAGTCGGTTTGTTACAGCCCATGTGTTACAGTCCCTGTGAGGCAATCCGTGTGAGACAATCCGTGTGAGACAGTCCATTTGAGGCAGTCCGTATGAGACAGTCCGTGTATTATAGTCTTTGTGTTACAGTCCATGTCACGCAGTATGTGTTATACAGTCCATGTCAGAGAGTCCGTGTGTTGCAGTCCGTGTGTTGCAACCTATATGTTGCAGTCTGCGTGTTACAGTCCGTTTGAGGGGGTCCGTATGAGGCAGTCCGTGTATTACAGTCTTTGTGTCACAGTCCATGTCAGGCAGTCTGTGTGAAACAGTCCGCGTGTTACAGTCCGTGTGTTATAGTCATCGTGAGACAGTCCTCATGAGAATGTCCGTGTGTTACATTCTGCGTGTGACAGTCCATGTGTTACAGTCTGTTGTCCGTGTATTACAGTCTTTGTATCACAGTCCATGTCAGGCAGTCCGTGTGAAACAGTCCGTGTGAGACAGTCCGTGTGAGACAGTCAGTGTGGTACAGTCCGCATGTTACAGTCCTTGTGAGACAGTCCATGTGTGACAGTCCGCGTGTGACAATCCATATGTGATAGCCCGTGTGTAACAGTCTGTGTCATACAGTCCATTTGTTACATTCCGTGTGTTACGGTCGGTATGAGGCAGTCCGTGTGGTACAGTCCGTATGTTACATGCCATGTTTTACAGTTCTAGTCAGACAGTCTGTGTGTTGCAGTCCATGTGTTATGATACGTGTATTACAGTTCGTGTGTTACAGTCCGTGTGAGACAGTCCATGCCTTACAATCCGTTTGAGGCAGTCCGTGTGTTACAGACTGTGTGTTGCAGTCCGTGTGTTACAGACTGTGTGTTGCAGTTCGTGTGTTGCAGTCCGTGTGTTGCAGTCCTTGTGTTACAGTGCACGTGTGAGACAGTCCATGTGTTACAGTCCATTTGAGGCTGTCCGTGTGTTACAGTCCGTGTGTTACAGTCCATATGTTGCAAACCGTGTGTTACAGTCCGTGTGTTACAGTCCATTTGAGACAGTCCATGTCAGACAGTCCGTGTGTTACAGTCCCTGTAAGACAGTCCCTGTGATACATTCCCCGTGAGACAGTCCGTGTGTTACAGTCCATGTCAGACAGTCCGTGTGTTACAGTCAGTGTGGTACAGTCCGCATGTTACAGTCCTTGTGAGACAATCCGTGTGTGACAGTCCGCGTGTGACAATCCATGTGTGATAGCTCGTGTGTTACAGTCTGTGTCATACAGTCCATTTGTTACATTCCGTGTGTTACAGTTGGTGTGAGACAGTCCGTGTGTTGCAGTCCATGTGTTACATGCCATGTGGTGCAGGCCGTGTGTTACAGTCCGTGTGAGACAGTCCATGCGTTACAGTCCATTTGAGGCAGTCCGTGTGTTACAGTCCGTGTTTTAGAGTCCGTGTGTTACAATCCATGTGTTACACTCCATGTGTTACAGTCCATGTGTGACAGACTGTGTGTTACAAATTGTGTGTTGCAGTCCGTATGTACAGTTCGTGTGAGACTCTTCGTGTGTTCCATTCGGTGTCAGACAGTCCGTGTGTTACCGTCCGTGTGTTACCGTTCATGTGTTACCGTCCGTGTGTTACCGTGAGACAGTCTGTGTGTTACGATACGTGTGTTGCAGTCCACGTGTTGCAGTCCACGTGTTGCAGTCCGTGTGTTACAGTCCGTGTCAGACAGTCTGTGTGTTGCAGTCCATGTGTAACAAACGGACTGTCTTACACGGACTGTAACACGTGGACTGCAACACGTGGAATGCAACACGTGGACTGCAACACACGGACTTTAACACACGGACTTTCACACATGGACTTTAACACACGGACTTAACACACGTTTATTACAGTCCATGTGCTACAGTCCGAGTGAGACAGTCCATGTGTTACAGTCTGTTTGAGACTGTCCTTCTGTTACAGTCCATGTGTTACAGTCCGTGTGTTGCAGTCCGTGTATTACAATCCATTTGAGACAGTCCGTGTGTTACAGTCCGTGTCAGACAGACCGTATCAGACAGTCCGTGTGTTATAGTCCCTGTGAGACATTCCCATTGAGGCAGTCCATATGTTGCAGTCCATGTGTTACAGTCTCTGTCAGACAGTCTATTCATTACAGTCCATGTGTGAGACAGTCCGTGTGTTACAGTACATGTCGGACTGTCTGTGTGTTGCAATCCGTGTGTTACAGTCCGTTTGTTACAGACCCTGTGAGAGAGTCCCTGTGTGAGTGTCCCGTTGAGACATTCCCTGTGAGACAGTCCATGTGTCGCAGTCCAATTGTTACAGTCTGTGTCAGACAGTCCATTTGTCTCGGGATTGCTACCAGTGCCACGTGCTAGTCAGAGTAGGAATTGCAGGATAGCTCGGTTGAATACGTGGCTTGAGCAGTGGTGCAGTAGGGAGGGATTCAAATTCCTGGGGCATTGGAACCGGTTCTGGGGGAGGTGGGACCAGTACAAACCGGATGGTCTGCACCTGGGCAGGACCGGAACCAATGCCCTAGGGGGAGTCTTTGCTAGTGCTGTTGGGGAAGGAATTAAATTAATATGACAGGGGGATGGGAACCAGTGCAGGGAGACAGAGGGAAACAAAATGGAGACAGAAGCAAAAGACAGAAAGGGGATGAGTAAAAGTGGAGGGCAGAGAAACCCAAGGCAAAAAACAAAAAGGGCCACTGTACAGCAAAATTCTCAAGGGTCAAAGTGTAATAAAAAGGCAAGCATGAAAGCTCGGTGCCTCAATGCGAGGAGTATTCGGAACCCAGGAGAGGGCTCTGAGCTAGTTAGAGTGGGTGAGAGCTCAGATGAACAGGACCCCAAGAAAGAATGCAAAAGGCAGGAGGCAACAGAGCAGAGTAGCACTAGGGTAAGTGTAAACCACAAGGTGATAGGAAGGGACAATATGTATGAATATAAAGGGGCTGCAGGAGGGGTCAAAACTGAAAATCATGGTTTAAAAACTAGTATTAAAACACTCTACCTAAACGCACGCAACATTCAAAATAAAGTAAATGAGTTGACGGCACAAATCATTACAAATGAGTATGATTTGGTGGCCATTACAGAAACGTGGTTGCACGGTGGCCAAGACTAGGAATTAAACATACAGGGGTATCTTACAATTCGGAAAGATAGACAAGTAGGGAAAGGAGGTGGGGTCGCTCTGTTAATAAAGGATGATATCAGGGCAGTTGTGAGGGATGATATTGGCTCGAATGAACAAGATGTTGAATCATTGTGGGTGGAGATTAGAGATAGTAAGGGGAAAAAGTCACCGGTGGGCGTGGTTTATAGGCTCCCAAATAATAATTTCACGGTGGGGCGGACAATAATCAAGGGGACAATGGAGGCATGTGAAAAAGGAACGGCAGTAATCATGGGGGATTTTAACCTACATATCGATTGGTCAAATCAAATAGCACGGGGTAGCCTTGAGGAGGAATTCATAGACTGCATACGGGATTGTTTCTTAGAACAGTATGTTACAGAACCTACAAGGGAGCAAGCTATCTTAGATCTGGTCCTGTGTAATGAGACAGGAATAATAAACGATCTCCTGGTAAAAGATCCTCTCGGAATGAGTGATCACAGTATGGTTGAATTTGTAATACAGATTGAGGGTGAGGAAGTAGTGTCTCAAACGAACGTACTATGCTTAAACAAAGGGGACGACAGTGGGATGAGGGCAGAGTTGGCTAAAGTAGACTGGGAACACAGACTAAACGGTGGCACAATTGAGGAACAGTGGAGGACTTTTAAGGAGCACTTTCATAGTGCTCAACAAAAATATATTCCAGTGAAAAAGAAGGGTGGTAAGAGAAGGGATAACCAGCCGTGGATAACCAAGGAAATAAAGGAGAGTATCAAATTAAAAACCAATGCGTATAAGGTGGCCAAGGTTAGTGGGAAACTAGAAGATTGGGAAAATTTTAAACGACAGCAAAGAATGACTAAGAAAGCAATAAAGAAAGGAAAGATAGATTACGAAAGTAAACTTGCGCAAAACATAAAAACAGATTGTAAAAGCTTTTAACGATATATAAAACGGAAAAGAGTGACTAAATTAAATATTGGTCCCTTAGAAGATGTGAAGGAGGATTTAATAATGGGAAATGTGGAAATGGCTGAGACCTTAAACAATTATTTTGCTTCGGTCTTCACAGTGGAAGACACAAAAACCATGCCAAAAATTGCTGGTCACGGGAATGTGGGAAGGGAGGACCTTGAGACAATCACTATCACTAGGGGGGTAGTGCTGGACAGGCTAATGGGACTCAATGTAGACAAGTCCCCTGGTCCTGATGAAATGCATTCCAGGGTATTAAAAGAGATGGCGGAAGTTATAGCAGATGCATTCGTTATAATCTACCAAAATTCTCTGGACTCTGGGGAGCTACCAGCGGATTGGAAAGCAGCTAATGTAACGCCTCTGTTTAAAAAAGGGGGCAGACAAAAGGCAGGTTAGTTTAACATCTGTAGTGGGGAAAATGCTTGAAGCTATCATTAAGGAAGAAATAGCAGGACATCTAGATAGGAATAGTGCAATCAAGCAGACGCAACATGGATTCATGAAGGGGAAATCATGTTTAACTAATTTACTGGAATTCTTTGAGGATACAACGAGCATGGTGGATAGAGGTGTACCGATGGATGTGGTGTATTTAGATTTCCAAAAGGCATTCGATAAGGTGCCACACAAAAGGTTACTGCAGAAGATAAAGGTACGTGGAGTCAGAGAAAATGTATTAGCATGGATCGAGAATTGGCTGGCTAACAGAAAGCAGAGAGTCGGGATAAATGGGTCCTTTTCGGGTTGGAAATCGGTGGTTAATGGTGTGCCACAGGGATCGGTGCTGGGACCACAACTGTTTACAATATACATAGGTGACCTGGAAGAGGGGGCAGAGTGTAGTGTAACAAAATTTGCAGATGACACAAAGATTAGTGGGAAAGTGGGTTGTGTAGAGGACACAGAGAGGCTGCAAAGAGATTTAGATAGGTTAAGCGAATGGGCTAAGGTTTGACAGATGGAATACAATGTCAGAAAATGTGAGGTCATCCACCTTGGAGAAAAAAAAAGTTAAAGGGAATATTATTTGAATGGGGAGAAATTACAACATGCTGCGGTGCAGAGGGACCTGGGGGTCCTTGTGCATGAATCCCAAAAAGTTAGTTTGCATGTGCAGCAGGTAATCAGGAAGGCGAATGGAATGTTGGCCTTCATTGCGAGAGGGCTAAAGTACAAAAGCAGGGAGGTCCTGCTGCAACCGTACAGGGTATTGGTGAGGCCGCACCTGGAGTACTGCGTGCAGTTTTGGTCACCTTACTTAAGGAAGGATATACTAGCTTTGGAGGGGGTACAGAGACGATTCACTAGGCTGATTTCGGAGATGAGAGGGTTACCTTATGATGATAGATTGAGTAGACTGGGTCTTTACTCGGAGTTCAGAAGGATGAGGGGTGATCTTATAGAAACATTTAAAATAATGAAATGGATAGACAAGATAGAGGCAGAGAGGTTGTTTCCACTGGTTGGGGAGACTAGAACTAGGAGGCACAGCCTCAAAATACGGGGGAGCCAATTTAAAACCGAGTTGAGAAGGAATTTCTTCTCCCAGAGGGTTGTGAATCTGTGGAATTCTCTGCCCAAGGAAGCAGTTGAGGCTAGCTCATTGAATGTATTCAAATCACAGATAGATAGATTTTTAACCAATAAGGGAATTAAGGGTTATGTGGAGTCGGTGGGTATGTGGAGCTAAGTCCACCCGGCCAGATCAGCCATGATCTTGTTGAATGGCGGAGCAGGCTCGAGGGGCTCGATGGCCTACTCCTGTTCCTAATTCTTATGTTCTTATTTTCTTATGTACAGTTCATGTGTGAGACAGTCCCTGTGAGACAGTCGATGTGTTACAGTTCGTGTATTACAGTCCATGCGTTACATTCCCTGTGAGACAGTCCCTATGTTGCAGTCCATGTGTTACAGTCCGCGTGTGAGACAGTGCATATGTTACAGTCCGTGTCAGACAGACCGTGTGTTGCACTCCGTGTGTTACAGTCCGCGTGTTACCGTCCGTGTGAGACTGTCCCTGTGTTACAGTCCATGTGAACTAGTCCGTGTGAGACTGTCCCTGTGTTACAGTCCATGTTTTGCAGTCCATGTGTTACAGTCCGTGTAAGACAGTCCTTTTTTTGCAGTCCATGTGTGAGACAGTGCATGTGATACAGTCCATGTCGGACAGTCTGTGTGTTACAGTTGGTTTGTTACAGTCCGTGTGTTACAGTCCGTGTGTTACAATCCCTGTGAGACAGTTCATGTGAAACAGTCCGTGTGAGACAGTCCGTTTGAGGCAGTCCGTATGAGACAGTCCATGTATTACAATCTTTGTGTTACTGTCCATGTCACGCAGTATGTGTTTTACAGTCCTCGTCAGACAATCCGTGTGTTGCAGTCTATATGTAGCAGTCATCATGAGACAGTCCTCTGTGTTAAATTCCGTGTGTTACAGTCCGTTTGAGGTGGTCCGCATGAGGCAGTCCGTGTATTACAGTCTTTGTGTCACAGTCTATGTCAGGCAGTCTGTGTGAGACAGTCTGAGTATTACAGTCCACATGTTACAGTCTGTGTGTTACAGTTCATGTGTTACAGTCTGTGTCAGACAGTCCATGTGTTACAGTCAGTGTGTTACAGTCTACGTGTTACAGTCCATGTGTTACAGTCATCGTGAGACAGTCCTCGTGAGAAAGGCCGTGTGTTACATTCCGCGTGTGACTGTCGGTGTGTTACAGTCCGTTTGAGGCAGTCCATATGAGGCATTCCGTGTATTACAGTCTTTGTGTCACAGTCCGTGTCAGACAGTCCATGTCAGTCAGTCCGTGTGTTACAGTTAGTGTGGTACAGTCGGCGTGTTACTGCCCTTGTGAGACATTCCGTGTGTGACAGTCCGCGTGTGACAATCCTTGTGTGATAGCCCTTGTGTTACAGTCTGTGACATACAGTCCGTTTGTTACAGTCTGTGTGTTGCGGTCTGTGTGAGACTGTCCATGTGAGACAGTCCGTGTGTTACAGGCCGTGTGTTACAGTCCATATGTTACAGTCCGTGTCAGACAGTCAGTGTGTTGCAGTCCATGTGTTACGATACTTGTATTACAGTCCATGTGTTACAGTCTGTGTGAGACAGTCCATGCGTTACAATCCATTTGAGGCAGTCCGTGTGTTACAGTCTGTGTTTCAGTCCGCGTGTTAGAGTCCATGTGTTACAGTCCGTGTGTTATAGTCCGTGTGTTACAGTCCGTGCGTTACAGTCCATGTGTTACAGTCGGTGTGTTACAGTCTGCGTGTTATAGTCCTCGTGTGACAGTCCTCGTGAGAAAGTCCGTGTGTTATATTCCGCGTGTTACTGTTCGTATGTTACAGTCCGTTTGAGGCAGTCCGTATGAGGCAATCTGTGTATTACAGTTTTTGTGTCACAGTCCACGTCAGGCAGTCTGTGTGGTGCAGTCCGCATGTTACAGTCCTTGTGAGATAGTCTATGTGTGACAGTCCGCGTGTGACAGTCCATGTATGATAGTCCGTGTGTTACGGTCAGTGTGAGACAGTTGGTGTGTTACAGTCCATGTCAGACAGTCTGTGTGTTGCAGCCCATGTGTTACGGTACGTGTATTACAGTCCATGTGGTACTGTCCGAGTGAGACGGTCCAAGTGTTACAGTCCGTTTGAGGCTGTCTGTGTGTTACAGTCTGTGCGTTACATTCCGTGTGTTGCAGTTCGTGTATTATAGTCCATTTGAGACAGTCCGTGTTTTACAGTCCGTGTCAGAAAGTCCGTGTGTTACAGGCCGTGTGGTATAGTCCCTGTGAGACAGTCCCTGTGTGACATTCCCTGTGAGACAGTCCATTTGTTACAGTCCATGTGTGAGACAGTCCGTGTATTACAGTCCGTGTGTTACAGTCATCGTGAGACAGTCCTCGTGAGAAATCCGTGTGTTACATTCCGCGTGTGACAGTCCGTGTGTTACAGTCCGTTTGAGGCAGTTCATATGAGGCAGTCTGTGTATTACAGTCTTTGTGTCACAGTCCACGTCAGGCAGTCTGTGTGGTACAGTCCACATGTTACAGTCCTTGTGAGATAGTCCGTGTGTGACAGTCCGCGTATGACAGCCCATGTGTGATAGTCCGTGTGTTACAGTCCATTTAAAACAGTCCGTGTGTTACGGTCGGTGTGAGACAGTCGGTGTGTTACAGTCCATGTCAGACAGTCTGTGTGTTACGGTACGTGTATTACAGTCCATGTGTTATAGTCCGAGTGAAACGGTCCATGTGTTACAGTCCGTTTGAGGCTGTCCGTGTGTTACAGTCTCTGTGTTACATTCCGTGTGTTGCAGTTCGTGTATTACAGTCCATTTGAGACAGTCCGTGTGTTACAGTCTGTGTCAGACAGTCCGTATCAGATATCAGACAGTCCGTGTGTTACAGTCCGTGTGTTACTGTCTGTGTGTTGTAGTCCCTGTGAGACAGTCCATGTGTTGCAGTCCATGTGTTACAGTATGTGTCAGACAGTCCATTTGTTACAGTCCATGTGAGACAGTCCGTGTGACACAGTCCGTGTGAGACAGTCTGTGTGTTGCAGTACGTGTATTGCAGTCCGTGTGTTACAGTCCTTGTGTTACAGTCCTTATGTTACAGTCCATGTGTGACAGTCCCTGTGTTACAATCCCTGTGTTACAGGCTGCGTGTTACAGTCCTTGTGACAGTCCGTTTGATACAGTCCCTGTGAGACAGTCCCTGTGAGACATTCCCTGTGAGACAGTCTGTGTGCTGCAGTCCATGAGTTACAGTCCGTGTCAGATAGTCCATTTGTTACAGTCCATGTGTGAGACAGTGCATGTGATACAGTCCATGTCAGACAGTCTGTGTGTTACGGTACATGTATTACAGTCCATGTGTTACAGTCCGAGTGAGGCGATCCATGTGTTACAGTCCGTTTGAGGCTGTCCGTGTGTTACAATCTGTGTGTTACATTCCGTGTGTTGCAGTTCGTGTATTACAGTCCATTTGAGACAGTCCGTGTGTTACAGTCCGTGTCAGACAGTCCGTATCAGATATCAGACAGCCCGTGTGTTACAGTCCGTGTGTTACAGTCTGTGTGTTATAGTCCCTGTGAGACAGTCCATGTGTTGCAGTCCATGTGTTACAGTATGTGTCAGACAGTCCATTTGTTACAGTCCATGTGAGACAGTCCGTGTGACACAGTCCGTGTGAGACAGTCTGTGTGTTGCAGTCCGTGTGTTACAGTCCATGTGTTACAGTCCGTGTGTTACAGTCCGTGTGTTACAGTCCGTGTGTTACAGTCCCTGTGTTACAGTTCCTGTGTTACAGTCTGCGGGTTACAGTCCTTGTGAGCCAGTCCGTTTGATTCAGTCCCTGTGAGACATTCCCTGTGAGACAGTCCATGTGCTGCAGTCCATGTGTTACAGTCCGTGTCAGACAGTCCATTTGTTACAGTCCATGTGTGAGACAGTGCATGTTATACAGTCCATGTCGGACAGTCTGTGTGTTACAGTCGGTTTGTTACAGTCCGTGTGTTACAGTCCCTGTGTTACAGTCCCTGTGAGACAGTCCGTGTGAGACAGTCCGTATGAGACAGTCCGTGTATGACACTCCGTGTGTTACGGTCATCGTGAGAAAGTCCGTGTGTTACATTCCGCGTGTGACAGTCCGTGTGTTACAGTCCATTTGAGGCAAGTCAATATGAGGCATTCCGTGTAGTACAGTCTTTGTGTCACAGTCCATGTCAAGCAGTCTGTGTGTTACAGTCCGTGTCAGACAGTCCATGTGTTACAGCCCGTGTGTTACAGTCCATGTCAGACGGTCCATGTGTTACAGTCAGTGTGGTACAGTCCGCATGTTATAGTCCTTGTGAGACATTCTGTGTGTGACAGTCCGCGTGTGACAATCCTTGTGTGATAGCCCGTATGTTACAGTCTGTGTCATACAGTCCGTTTGTTACAGTCCGTGTGTTACGGTCGGTGTGAGACAGTTCGTGTGTTACATTCCGTGTGTTACAGGCCGTGTGTTACAGTCCTTATGTTACAGTCCGTGTCAAACAGTCTGTGTGTTGCAGTCAATGTGTTACGATACATGACATGTATTACAGTCCGTGTGAGACAGTCCATGCGTTACAATCTATTTGAGGCAGTCTGCGTGTTACAGTCTGCGTGTTACAGTCCTCGTGTTACAGTCCATGTGTTACAATCCATGTCAGACAGTCTGTGTGTTACAGTCCATGTCAGACAGTCCATGTGTTACAGTCTGCGTGTTGCAGTCCTCATGAGACAGTCCTCGTGAGAAAGTCCGTGTGTTACATTCCACGTGTTACTGTTCATGTGTTACAGTTCGTTTGAGGCAGTCCGTATGAGGCAGTCTGTGTATTACAGTCTTTGTGTCACAGTCCATGTCTGCAGTCTGTGTGGCACAGTCCGCGTGTGACAGTCCATGTGTGATAGTCCATGTGTTACAGTCCGTTTAATACAGTCCGTGTGTTATGGTCGGTGTGTTACAATCCGTGTGTCACAGGCCGTGTCAGACAGTCTATGTGTTGCAGTCCATGTGTTACGGTATGTGTATTACAGTCCATGTGTTACAGTCCGAGTGAGACAGTCCATGTGTTACAGTCCGTTTGAGGCTGTCCGTGTGTTACAGTCCATGCGTTACAGTCCGTGTGTTACAGTCCGTGTGTTGCAGTCTGTGTGAGACAGTCTATTTGAGACAGTCCGTGTCAGACAGTCCATATCAGACAGTCCGTGTATTACAGTCTGTGTAAGACAGTCCATGTGTTAAAGTCCGTGTGTTGCAGTCCACGTGTTGCAGTCCGTGTCAGACAGTCCATTTATTACAGTCCCTGTGAGAGAGTCCCTGCGTGAGTGTCCCTGTGAGACATTGCCTGTGAGACAGTCCATGTGTTGCTGTCCAATTGTTACAGTCCATGTCAGACAGTCCATTTGTTACATTTCATGTGTGAGACAGTCCCCGTGAGAAAGTCCCTGTGTTACAGTCCGTGTGTTACAGTCCGTGTGTTACAGACCGTGTGTTACAGTCCGTGTGTTGCAGCCCGTGTGTTCCAGTATGTGTGTTACTGTCCGCGTGTTACAGTCTGCATGTTACATTCCGCGTGTTACAGTCTGTGTCAGACAGTCTGTGCGTTACAGTCCCTGTCAGACAGACCGTGTGTTACACTCCGTGTGTTACAGTCCGTGTCTTACCCTCCGTGTGAGACAGTCCGTGTGTTGCAGTCCGTGTGTTACAGTCCGTGTGAGGCAGTCCCTTTGTTACAGTCCGCGTGTTACAGTCCGTTTGATACAGTCCCTGTGAGACAGTCCGTGTGTTGCAGTCCATGTGTTACAGTCCGTGTCAGACAGTTCATTTGTTACAGTCCATGTGTGAGACAGTGCATGTGATACAGTCCATATCGGACAGTCTGTGTGTTACAGTCGGTTTGTTACAGTCCGTGTGAGACAGTCCTGTGAGACAGATCCTGTGTTACAGTCCGTGTGTTACAATCCATGTCAGACAGTCCGTGTGAGACAGGCCATTTGAGGCAGTCCGTATGAGACAGTCCGTGTATTACTGTCTATGTGTTACAGTCCATGTCACGCGGTATGTGTTTTACAGTCCGCGTCAGACAATCCGTGTGTTGCAGTCCGTGTGTTGCAGACCATATGTTGCAATCGTCATGAGACAGTCCTCGTGAGAAAATCCGTGTATTACATTCCGCGTGTTACAGTCCGTGTGTTACAGTCCGTGTATTACAGTCTTTGTGTCACAGTCCATGTCAGGCAGTCTGTGTGTTACAGTCTGTGTGAGACAGTCCGCGTGTTACAGTCCACATGTTACAGTCTGTGTGTTACAGTTCATGTGTTACAGTCCATGTCAGGCAGTCCATGTGTTACAGTCGGTGTGGTACAGTCCGCATGTTATAGTCCTTGTGAGACATTCCGTGTGTGACAGTCCGCGTGTGACAATCCTTGTGTGATAGCCCGTATGTTACAGTCTGTGTCATACAGTCCGTTTGTTACAGTCCGTGTGTTACGGTCGGTGTGAGACAGTCCGTGTGTTACATTCCGTGTGTTACAGGCCGTGTGTTACAGTCCTTATGTTACAGTCCGTGTCAAACAGTCTGTGTGTTGCAGTCAATGTGTTACGATACATGACATGTATTACAGTCCGTGTGAGACAGTCCATGCGTTACAATCTATTTGAGGCAGTCTGCGTGTTACAGTCTGCGTGTTACAGTCCTCGTGTTACAGTCCATGTGTTACAATCCATGTCAGACAGTCTGTGTGTTACAGTCCATGTCAGACAGTCCATGTGTTACAGTCTGCGTGTTGCAGTCCTCATGAGACAGTCCTCGTGAGAAAGTCCGTGTGTTACATTCCATGTGTTACTGTTCATGTGTTACAGTTCGTTTGAGGCAGTCCGTATGAGGCAGTCTGTGTATTACAGTCTTTGTGTCACAGTCCATGTCTGCAGTCTGTGTGGTACAGTCCGCGTGTGACAGTCCATGTGTGATAGTCCATGTGTTACAGTCCGTGTGCTATGGTTGGTGTGTTACAGTCTGTGTGTTACAGGCCGTGTCAGACAGTCTATGTGTTGCAGTCCATGTGTTACGGTATGTGTATTACAGTCCATGTGTTACAGTCCGAGTGAGACAGTCCATGTGTTACAGTCCGTTTGAGGCTGTCCGTGTGTTACAGTCCGTGTGTTGCAGTCCGTGTGAGACAGTCCGTGTCAGACAGTCCATATCAGACAGTCCGTGTATTACAGTCTGTGTAAGACAGTCCATGTGTTAAAGTCCGTGTGTTGCAGTCCGTGTGTTGCAGTCCACATGTTGCAGTCCGTGTCAGACAGTCCATTTATTACAGTCCCTGTGAGAGAGTCCCTGCGTGAGTGTCCCTGTGAGACATTGCCTGTGAGACAGTCCATGTGTTGCAGTCCAATTGTTACAGTCCATGTCAGACAGTCCATTTGTTACATTTCATGTGTGAGACAGTCCCCGTGAGAAAGTCCCTGTGTTACAGTCCGTGTGTTGCAGTCCGTGTGTTGCAGTATGTGTGTTACTGTCTGCGTGTTACAGTCTGCATGTTACATTCCGCGTGTTACAGTCTGTGTCAGACAGTCCATTTGTTACAGTCCATGTGTGAGACCGTGCGTGTGTTACAGTCCATGTCGGACAGTCTGTGCGTTACAGTCCCTGTCAGACAGACCGTGTGTTACAGTCCGTGTCTTACCCTCCGTGTGAGACAGTCCGTGTGTTGCAGTCCGTGTGTTACAGTCCGTGTGAGGCAGTCCCTGTGTTACAGTCCGCGTGTTACAGTCCGTTTGATACAGTCCCTGTGAGACAGTCCGTGTGTTGCAGTCCATGTGTTACAGTCCGTGTCAGACAGCTCATTTGTTACAGTCCATGTGTGAGACAGTGCATGTGATACAGTCCATATCGGACAGTCTGTGTGTTACAGTCGGTTTGTTACAGTCCGTGTGAGACAGTCCTGTGAGACAGATCCTGTGTTACAGTCCGTGTGTTACAATCCATGTCAGACAGTCTGTGTGAGACAGGCCATTTGAGGCAGTCCGTATGAGACAGTCCGTGTATTACTGTCTATGTGTTACAGTCCATGTCACGCGGTATGTGTTTTACAGTCCGCGTCAGACAATCCGTGTGTTGCAGCCCATATGTTGCAATCGTCATGAGACAGTCCTCGTGAGAAAATCCGT
The DNA here is from genome assembly GCF_044704955.1 of Pristiophorus japonicus. Taxonomy (NCBI): domain Eukaryota; kingdom Metazoa; phylum Chordata; class Chondrichthyes; family Pristiophoridae; genus Pristiophorus; species Pristiophorus japonicus. Next base: position 87,323,125 of record NC_091991.1, on the reverse strand, counting down.
GTATTACATTCCGCGTGTTACAGTCCGTGTGTTACAGTCCGTGTATTACAGTCTTTGTGTCACAGTCCATGTCAGGCAGTCTGTGTGTTACAGTCTGTGTGAGACAGTCCGCGTGTTACAGTCCACATGTTACAGTCTGTGTGTTACAGTTCATGTGTTACAGTCCATGTCAGACAGTCCATGTGTTACAGTCGGTGTGTTACAGTCTGCGTGTTACAGTCCGTGTGTTACAGTCATCGTGAGACAGTCCTTGTGAGAAAGTCCGTGTGTTACATTCCGCGTGTGACAGTCCGTGTGTTACAGTCCATTTGAGGCAGTCCATATGAGGCATTCCGTGTATTACAGTCTTTATGTCACAGTCCATGTCAGGCAGTCTGTGTGTTACAATCCGTGTCAGACAGTCCATGTGTTACAGTCCATGTCAGACAGTCCGTGTGTTACAGTTAGTGTGGTAAAGTCCGCATGTTACAGTCCTTGTGAGACAGTCCGCCTGTGACAATCCTTGTGAGATATCCCGTGTGTTACAGTCTGTGTGTTACGGTTAGTGTGAGACTGCTCTTGTGAGACAGTCCGTATGTTACAGTCCATGTCAGACAGTCTGTGTATTGCAGTCCATGTGTTACGATATGTGTATTACAGTCCGTGTTTTACAGTCCATTTGAGGCAGTCCATGTGTTACAGTCCGTGTGTTACAGACTGTGTTACAGACTGGGTGTTACAGTCCATGTGTTACAGACCTTGTGAGACTGTTCATCTGTTACATTCAGTGTCAGACAGTCCATGTGTTGCAGTCCGTGTGTTACAGTCCATGTGAGACTGTCCATGTGAGACAGTCCATGTGTTACAGTCCGCGTGTTACAGTCCTTGTGAGCCAGTCCCTTTGTTACAGTCCCTGTGAGACATTCCCTGTGAGACAGTCTGTGTGTTGCAGCCTATGTGTTACAGTCCGTGCCAGACAGACATTTGTTATAGTCCATGTGTGAGACATTCCGTGTGTTGCAGTCCATGTGTTACAGTCCGTGTCAGACAGTCCATTTGTTACAATCCATGTGTGAGACAGTGCATGTGATACAGTCCATCCCGGACAGTCTGTGTGTTACAGTCTGTGTGTTACAGTCCATGTGAGAGTTCCTGTGAGACAGATCCTGTGTTACAGTCTGTGTGTTACAGTCCGTGTCATACAGTCCATGTGTTACGATCAGTGTGAGATAGTCCATGTGATACAGACCGTGTGTTACAGTCCCTTTGAGGCTGTCCGTGTGTTGCAGTCCGTGTTTTGCAGTCCGTTTGTTACAGTCTGTGTGAGACAGACCGTGTGAGACAGTCTGTGTGTTACAGTCCGCGTGGTACAGTCCGCGTGGTACAGTCCACGTGTTACAGTCCATTTGAGGCAGTATGTGACAGTCCGTGTATTACAGTCTTTGTGTTACAGTCCATGTCATGCAGTCTGTGTTTTACAGTCCTTGACAGACAGTCGTGTGAGACAGTCCATGTGTTACTGTCCGTGTGAGACAGTCCGTGCGTCGCAGTCCGTGTGAGACAGTCCGTGTGAGACACTCCATGTGTTCCAATCCGTGTGTTACAGTCCGTGTGTTAAAGTCCGTGTGTTAAAGTCCGTGTGTGACAGTCCATGTGTGTTACAGTCCGTTTGAGGCGGTCCGTATGAGGCAGTCCGTGTATTACAGTCTTTGTGTCGCAGTCCTTGTCAGGCAGTCTGTATGTTACAGTCCGTGTGTTGCACTCCCTGTGAGACAGTTCCTGTGGGACAGTCCATGTGAGACAGATCCTGTGTTACAGTCCGTGTGAGACAGTCCGCATGTGACAGTCCATGTGCGATAGTCCGTGTGTTACAGTCCGTGTCATACAGTCTGTTTGTTACGCTCCATGTGTTACATTCAGTGTCAGACAGTCCGTGTGTTACAGTCAGTGTGTTACAGTCCGTATGTTACAGTCCGTGTGTTACAGTCTATGTGTGAAAGTCCATGTGTTGCAGTCCGTGTGTTGCAGTCCATGTGTTACAGTCTATGTCAGACAGTCCATTTGTTACAATCCATGTGTGAGACAGTGTGTGTGTTACAGTCCACGTCGGACAGCCTGTGTGTTACAGTCCATGTGTTACAGTCCGTGTGTTACAGTCCGTGTGTTACAGTCCGTGTGTTACAGTCCATGTGCTACAGTCCATGTGAGACAGTCCGTGTGTTATAGTCTGTGTGAGACAGTCCCTGTGAGACAGTCCCTGTGAGACAGTCCCTGTGAGTCATTCCCTGTGAGACAGTCCCTGTGTTACAGTTGGTGTCTTACAGTCTATGTGTTACAGTCCGTGCGTCACAGTCCGTGTGAGACAGTCCGTGTGAGACAGTCCGTGTGTTACAATCCGCGTGTTACAGTCTGCGTGTTACAGTCCGTGTGTTAAAGTCTGTGTGTGACAGTCCGTGTGTGACAGTCCATGTGTGTTACAGTCCGTTTGAGGCGGTCCGTATGAGGCGGTCCGTGTATTACAGTCTTTGTGTCACAGTCCATGTCAGGCAGTCTGTGTGTTACAGTCCACGTGTTACAGTTCATGTGTTGCAGTCCGTGTGTTACAGTCCATGTCAGACAGTCTATGTGTTACAGTCGATGTGTTACAATCTGCGCGTTACAGTCCGCGTGTTACAGTCGTCATGAGAAAGTCCGTGTGCTACAGTCAGTGTGTTACAGTCTGATTGAGGCAGTCCGTTTGAGGCAGTCCATGGAGTACAGTATTTGTGTCACATGTCCATGTCAGGTAGTCTGTATGTTACAGTCCGTGTGTTGCACTCCCTGTGAGACAGTCCCTGTGGGACAGTCCATGTGAGACAGACCCTGTGTTACAGTCCGTGTGAGACAGTCCGCATGTGACAGTCCGTGTGTTACAGTCCGTGTCATACAGTCCGTTTGTTACACTCCGTGTGTTACATTCAGTGTCAGACAGTCCGTGTGTTACCGTCTCATGTATTACAGTCGGTGTGTTATAATCCGTGTGTTATAGTCCGTGTGTTACAGTCCGTGTGTTACAGTCTATGTGTGAAAGTCCATGTGTTGCAGTCCGTGTGTTGCAGTCCATGTGTTACAGTCTGTGTCAGACAGTCCATTTGTTACAGTCCATGTGTGAGACAGTGTGTGTGTTACAGTCCACGTCAGACAGCCTGTGTGTTACAGTCCGTGTGTTACAGTCCATGTGCTACAGTCCATGTGAGTCAGTCCGTGTGTCACAGTCCGTGTCAGACAGTCAGTGTGTTACAGTCCCTGTGAGACAGTCCCTGTGAGACAGTCCCTGTGAGACATTCCCTGTGAGACAGTCCCTGTGAGACAGTCCATGTGTTGCAGTCCATGTGTTACAGTCCGAGTCAGACAGTCCATTTGTTACAGGTAATGTATGAGACAGTGCATGTGAGACAGTCCCTGTGAGACAGTCCGTGTGTTACAGTCCGTGTCATACAGTCTGTTTGTTACGCTCCATGTGTTACATTCAGTGTCAGACAGTCCGTGTGTTACAGTCAGTGTGTTACAGTCCGTATGTTACAGTCCGTGTGTTACAGTCTATGTGTGAAAGTCCATGTGTTGCAGTCCGTGTGTTGCAGTCCATGTGTTACAGTCTATGTCAGACAGTCCATTTGTTACAATCCATGTGTGAGACAGTGTGTGTGTTACAGTCCACGTCGGACAGCCTGTGTGTTACAGTCCATGTGTTACAGTCCGTGTGTTACAGTCCGTGTGCTACAGTCCATGTGAGACAGTCCGTGTGTTATAGTCTGTGTGAGACAGTCCCTGTGAGTCATTCCCTGTGAGACAGTCCCTGTGTTACAGTTGGTGTCTTACAGTCTATGTGTTACAGTCCGTGCGTCACAGTCCGTGTGAGACAGTCCGTGTGTTACAATCCGCGTGTTACAGTCTGCGTGTTACAGTCCGTGTGTTAAAGTCTGTGTGTGACAGTCCGTGTGTGACAGTCCATGTGTGTTACAGTCCGTTTGAGGCGGTCCGTATGAGGCGGTCCGTGTATTACAGTCTTTGTGTCACAGTCCATGTCAGGCAGTCTGTGTGTTACAGTCCACGTGTTACAGTTCATGTGTTGCAGTCCGTGTGTTACAGTCCATGTCAGACAGTCTATGTGTTACAGTCGATGTGTTGCGGTCTGCGCGTTACAGTCCGCGTGTTACAGTCGTCATGAGAAAGTCGGTGTGTTACAGTCCGTTTGAGGCAGTCCGTATGAGGCTGTCCGTGTATTACAGTATTTGTGTCACATGTCCATGTCAGGCAGTCTGTATGTTACAGTCCGTGTGTTGCACTCCCTGTGAGACAGTCCCTGTGCGACAGTCCATGTGAGACAGACCCTGTGTTACAATCCGTATGAGACAGTCCGCGTGAGACAGTCCGCATGTGACAGTCCATGTGAGACAGACCCTGTGTTACAGTCCGTATGAGACAGTCCGCGTAAGACAGTCCGCATGTGACAGTCCATGTGTGATAGTCCGTGTGTTACAGTCCATGTCATATAGCCCGTTTGTTACAGTCCATGTGTTACATTCGGTGTCAGACAGTCTGTGTGTTATCGTCCGTGTGTGACCGTCCGTTTGTGACAGTCCATGTGTTACAGTCCGTGTGTTACAGTCCGTGTGTTACAGTCTATGTGTGAAAGTCAGTGTGTTGCAGTCTGTGTGTTGCGGTCCATGTGTTACAGCCTGTGTCAGACAGTCCATTTGTTACAGTCCATGTGTGAGACAGTGCGTGTGTTACAGTCCACGTCGGACAGCCTGTGTGTTACAGTCCATGTGCTACAGTCCGTGTGAGACAGTCCGTGTGTTACAGTCTGTGTGTTACAGTCTGTGTGAGACAGTCCATGTGAGACAGTCGGTGTCTTACAGTCTATGTGTTACAGTACGTGCGTTACAATCCCTGTGAGACAGTCCCTGTGAGACAGTCCCTGTGTTACCGTCGGTGTCTTACAGTCCATGCGTTACAGTCCGTGCGTTAAAGTCCGTGTGTTACAGTCCTTGTGACAGCCCATGTGTTGCAGTCCGTGTGTTATAGTATGTGTGTTACAATCTGCGTGTTACATTCCACGTGTTGCAGTCTGTGTCAGACAGTCCATTTGTTACAGTCCAAATGTGAGACAGTGTGTGTGTCACAGTCCATGTGTTACAGTCTGTGTGTTACCGTCCGTGTGAGACAGTCCATGTGTGACAGTCTGTGTGTAACAGTCCGTGTGTGAAAGTCCGTGTGTGAAAGTCCGTGTGTTGCAGTCCACGGGTTGCACTCCACGTGTTACAGTCCGTGTGAGACAGTCCGTGTGAGACAGTCCGGGTGTTGCAGTCCGTGTGAGACAGTCCGCGTGTTACAGTCTATGTCAGACAGTCCATTTGTTACAGTCCATGTGTGAGGCAGTGCGTGTGTTACAGTTCATGTCGAACAGTCTGTGTGTTACAGTCCGTGTGAGACAGTCCGTGTGTTACGGTCCGTGTGTTACAGCCTGTGTATTACCATCCGTGTGCTACCGTAGATGTGAGACAGTCCGTATGTCGCAGTCCATGTGTTACAGTCCGGGGCGTGTTAGAGCCCGCGTGTTACAGTCCCTGCCAGACAATCCGTGAGTTGCAGTCAATGTGTTACAGTCCATGTCATACAGTCCATTTGTTACAGTCCATATGTGAGACAGTGCGTGTGTTACAGTCCATGTCGGACAGTCCGTGTGTTACAATCCGTGTGTTACAGATCGTGTGTTGCAGTCCATGTGTTACAGTCCTTGTGTTACAGTCCGTTTGAAACAGTCCCTGTGAGACAGTCCGTGTGTTACAGACCGTGTGAGACAGTCGGAGTGTTACAGTCCTTGTGAGCCAGTCCATTTGTTACAGTCCTTGTGAGACAGTCCGTGTGTTGCAGTCCATGTATTACAGTCTGTGTCAGACAGTCCATTTGTTACAGTCCATGTGAGACAGTGCATGTGTTACAGTCCAGGTCAGGCAGTCCGTGTGTTACAGTCTGTGTGTTACACTCCGTGTGAGACAATCCGTGTGTTACAGACCGTGTGAGACAGTCGGAGTGTTACAGTCGTAGTGTTACAGTCCTTGTGAGCCAGTCCATTTGTTACAGTCCCTGTGAGACAGTCCATGTGTTGCAGTCCGTGTATTACAGTCCATGTGTTACAGACCATGTGAGACAGTCCGTGTGTTACAGTCCGTGTGTTACAGTCCGTGTGTTACAGTCCTTGTGTTACAGTCCGTTTGAAACAGTCCGTGTGAGACAGTCCGTGTGAGACAGTCCGTGTGTTACAGTCCGTGCGTTACAGTCCGTGCGTTACAGTCCGTGTGTTACAGTCCGTGTGTTACAGACTGTGTGAGACAGTCGGAGTGTTACAGTCCTTGTGAGCCAGTCCATTTGTTACAGTCCCTGTGAGACAGTCCGTGTGCTGAAGTCCGTGTATTACAGTCCGTGTGTTACAGACCATGGGAGACAGTCTGTGTGTTACAGTCCGCGTGTTACAGTGACGTGTTACAGTCCTCGTGAGACAGTCCTCATCAGAAAGTCCATGTGTTACATTCCGCGTGTTACAGTCCGTGTGATACAGTGCATTTGAGGCAATCCGAATGAGGCAGTCCGTGTATTACAGTCTTTGTGTCACAGTCCATGTCAGGCAGTCTGTGTGTTACAGTCCATGTGAGACAGTCCGTGTGTTGCAGTCCCTGTGAGACAGTTCCTGTGAGACAGACCCTGTGTTATAGTCCGCAACTTACTGTCCGTGTGAGACGGTCCATGTGTTACAGTACGTGTGTTACAGTATGTGTGTTACAATCCGCGTGTTACATTTCGCGTGTTGCAGTCTGTGTCAGACAGTCCATTTGTTACAGTCCAAATGTGAGACAGTGTGTGTGTTACAGTCCATGTCGGACAGTCTGTGTCAGACAGACCGTGTGTTACAGTCCATGTGTTACAGTCTGTGTGTTACCGTCCGTGTGAGACAGTCCATGTGTGACAGTCTGTGTGTAACAGTCCGTGTGTGAAAGTCCATGTGTGAAAGTCCGTGTGTTGCAGTCCACGGGTTGCACTCCACGTGTTACAGTCCGTGTGAGACAGTCCCTGTGTTACAGTCTCTGTGTTACAGTCCGTGTGTTACAGTCTGTGTGACACAGTCCGTGTGTTACAGCCTGTGTATTACCATCCGTGTGCTACCATACATGTGAGACAGTCCGTATGTTGCAGTCCGTGTGTTGCAGTCCATGTGTTACAGTCCGGGGCGTGTTAGAGCCCGCGTGTTACAGTCCCTGCCAGACAATCCGTGAGTTGCAGTCAGTGTGTTACAGTCCATGTCATACAGTCCATTTGTTACAGTCCATATGTGAGACAGTGCGTGTGTTACAGTCCATGTCGGACAGTCTGTGTGTTACAATCCATGTGTTGCAGTCCGTGTGTTGCAGTCCATGTGTTACAGTCCGTGTGAGACAGTCCGTGTGTTACAGTCCGTGTGAGACAGTCGGAGTGTTACAGTCCTTGTGAGCCAGTCCATTTGTTGCAGTCCTTGTGAGACAGTCCGTGTGTTGCAGTCCATGTATTACAGTCTGTGTCAGACAGTCCATTTGTTACAGTCCATGTGAGACAGTGCATGTGTTACAGTCCAGATCAGGCAGTCCGTGTGTTACAGTCCGTGTGTTGCACTCAGTGTGAGACAGTCCGTGTGTTACAGACCGTGTGAGACAGTCGTAGTGTTACAGTCCTTGTGAGCCAGTCCATTTGTTACAGTCCCTGTGAGACAGTCCATGTGTTGCAGTCCATGTATTACAGTCCATGTGTTACAGTCCGTGTGTTACAGTCCATGTGTTACAGTCCGTGTGTTACAGTCCGCGTGTTACAGTCCACGTGTTACAGTCCTGGTGAGACAGTGAGTGTGTTACAGTTCATGTCGGACAGTCTGTGTGTTACAGTCCGTGTGTTGCAGTCTGTGTGAGACAGTCCGTGTGTTACGGTCCGTATGTTACAGCCTGTGTGTTACCATCCGTGTGTTACCGTCCGTGTGAGACAGTCTGTATGTTGCAGTCCGTGTGTTGCAGTCCGTGTGTTGCAGTCTGGGGCGTATTACAGCCCACGTGTTACAGTCCCTGCCAGACAATCCGTGAGTTGCAGTCAATGTGTTGCAGTCAATGTGTTACAGTCCATGTCATACAGTCCATTTGTTACAGTCCATATGTGAGATAGTGCGAGTGTTACAGTCCATGTCGGACAGTCCGTGTGTTACAATCCGTGTGTTGCAGTCCGTGTGTTGCAGTCCATGTGTTACAGTCCTTGTGTTACAGTCCTTGTGAGCCAGTCCATTTGTTACAGTCCCTGTGAGACAGTCTGTGTGTTGCAGTCCGTGTATTACAGTCCGTGTGTTACAGACCATGGGAGACAGTCTGTGTGTTACAGTCCGCGTGTTACAGTCCACGTGTTACAGTCCACGTGTTACAGTCCTCGTGAGACAGTCCTCATCAGAAAGTCCATGTGTTACATTTCGCGTGTTACAGTCCGTGTGACACAGTCCATTTGAGGCAATCCGAATGAGGCAGTCCGTGTATTACAGTCTTTGTGTCACAGTCCATGTCAGGCAGTCTGTGTGTTACAGTTCCTGTGAGACAGACCCTGTGTTACAGGCCGCGACTTACAGTCCATGTGAAACAGTCCATGTGTTACAGTACATGTGTTACAGTCCATGTCAGACAGTCCATGTGTTACAGTCAGCGTGGTACAGTCGATGTGAGACAGTCCGTGTGTTACAGTCCTTGTCATACAGTCCGTTTGTTACGGTTGGTGTGAGACAGTCCGTATGTTGCAGTCCGTGTATTGCAGTCCCTGTGAGATCTTCCCTGTGAGACAATCCGTGTTTTGCAGTCCATGTGTTACAGTCCATTTGTTACATTCCATGTGTGAGACATTGCATGTGATACAGTCCCTGTGAGCCATTCCTTGTGAGACAGTCCGTGTGTTGCAGTCCATGTATTACAGTCTGTGTCAGACAGTCCATTTGTTACAGTCCATGTGAGACAGTGCATGTGTTACAGTCCAGATCAGGCAGTCCATGTGTTACAGTCCGTGTGTTACAGTCCGTGTGAGACAGTCCGTGTGTTACAGACCGTGTGAGACAGTTGGAGTGTTACAGTCATAGTGTTACAGTCCTTGTGAGCCCGTCCATTTGTTACAGTCCCTGTGAGACAGTCCATGTGTTGCAGTCCGTGTATTACAGTCCATGTGTTACAGACCATGTGAGACAGTCTGTGTGTTACAGTCCGCGTGTTACAGTCCGCGTGTTACAGTCCTGGTGAGACAGTCCTCGTCAGAAAGTCCATGTGTTACATTCTGTGTGTTACAGTCTGTGCGATACAGTCCATTTGAGGCAGTCCGTGTATTACAGTCTTTGTGTCACAGCCCATGTCAGGCAATCTGTGTGTTACAGTCCGTGTGAGACAGTCCGTGTGTTGTAGTCCCTGTGATACACTCCGTGTGAGACAGTCCGTGTGTTACAGTCCGTGTGTTACAGTCTGCGTATTACAGTACGCGTGTTACAGTCCGTTTGTTACAGACCCCGTGAGACAGTCTGTGTATTGCAGTCCACGTATTACAGTCTGTGTCAGACAGTCCATTTGTTACAGTCCATGTGTGAGAAAGTGCATGTGTTACAATCCATGTTGGACAGTCCGTGTGTTACAGTCCATGTGTTATAGTCCGTGTGAGAAAGTCTGTGTGTTACACTCTGCGTGTTACAGTCCGTGTGAGACAGTCTGTGTGTTGCAGTCCCTGTGAAACAGACCCTGTGATACACTCTCTGAGACAGTCCGTGTGTTACAGTCCGTGTGTTACAGTCCGTGTGTTACAGTCTGCGCGTTACAGTCTGCGCGTTGCAATCTGCATGTTACAATCCTTGTGTGACAGTCCCTGTGAGACAGACCCTGTGATGCAGTCCGTGTGAGACAGTCTGTGTGTTACAATTCGTGTGAGACTGTTCGTGTGTTACAGTCGGTGTGTTACAGTCACTGTGAGACAGACCCTGTGTTACAGTCTGTGTGAGACAGTCCGTGTGAGACAGTCAGTTTGAGACAGTCCGTGTATTACAGTCCCTGTGAGACATTCCCTGTCAGACAGTCTGCGTTTTGCAGTCCATGTGTTACAGTCCGTGTCAGAGAGTCCATTTGTTACATTCCACGTGTGAGACAGTGCGTGTGATACATTCCATGTCGGACAGTCTGTGTATTACAGTCCGTGTGTTGCAGCCCGTGTGTTGCAGTCCGTGTGTTACAGTCCGTGTGAGACAGTCCCCGTGTTATGGACCCCGTGTTACAATCCGTGTGTTACAGTCCTTGTGAGCCAGTCCGTTTGTTACAGTCCCTGTGAGACAGTCCGTGTGTTGCAATCCATGTGTTACAGTCTGTGTCAGACAGTCCATTTGTTACAGTCCGTGTGTGAGACAGTGCGTGTGTTACCGTCTGTCTATAACAGTCCGTGTGTTGCAGTCCGTGTGTTGCAGTCTGGGGCGTATTACAGCCCACGTGTTATAGTCCCTGCCAGACAATCCGTGAGTTGCAGTCAATGTGTTGCAGTCAATGTGTTACAGTCCATGTCATACAGTCCATTTGTTACAGTCCATATGTGAGATAGTGCGAGTGTTACAGTCCATGTCGGACAGTCCGTGTGTTACAATCCGTGTGTTACAATCCATGTGTTGCAGTCCGTGTGTTGCAGTCCATGTGTTACAGTCCTTGTGTTACAGTCCTTGTGAGCCAGTCCATTTGTTACAGTCCTTGTGAGACAGTCTGTGTGTTGCAGTCCGTGTATTACAGTCCGTGTGTTACAGACCATGGGAGACAGTCCATGTGTTACAGTCCACGTGTTACAGTCCGCATGTTACAGTCCACGTGTTACAGTCCTCGTGAGACAGTCCTCATCAGAAAGTCCATGTGTTACATTCCGCGTGTTACAGTCCGTGTGACACAGTCCATTTGAGGCAATCCGTGTATTACAGTCTTTGTGTCACAGTCCATGTCAGGCAGTCTGTGTGTTACAGTTCCTGTGAGACAGACCCTGTGTTACAGGCCGCGACTTACAGTTCATGTGAAACAGTCCATGTGTTACAGTACATGTGTTACAGTCCATGTCAGACAGTCCATGTGTTACAGTCAGCGTGATACAGTCGATGTGAGACAGTCCGTGTGTTACAGTCCTTGTCATACAGTCCGTTTGTTACGGTTGGTGTGAGACAGTCCGTATGTTGCAGTCCGTGTATTGCAGTCCCTGTGAGATCTTCCCTGTGAGACAATCCGTGTTTTGCAGTCTATGTGTTACAGTCCATTTGTTACATTCCATGTGTGAGACATTGCATGTGATACAGTCCCTGTGAGCCATTCCTTGTGAGACAGTCCGTGTGTTGCAGTCCATGTATTACAGTCTGTGTCAGACAGTCCATTTGTTACAGTCCATGTGAGACAGTGCATGTGTTACAGTCCAGATCAGGCAGTCCATGTGTTACAGTCCGTGTGAGACAGACCGTGTGAGACAGTTGGAGTGTTACAGTCATAGTGTTACAGTCCTTGTGAGCCAGTCCATTTGTTACAGTCCCTGTGAGACAGTCCATGTGTTGCAGTCCGTGTATTACAGTCCATGTGTTACAGACCATGTGAGACAGTCTGTGTGTTACAGTCCGTGTGTTACAGTCCGCGTGTTACAGTCCTGGTGAGACAGTCCTCGTCAGAAAGTCCATGTGTTACATTCTGTGTGTTACAGTCTGTGCGATACAGTCCATTTGAGGCAGTCCGTGTATTACAGTCTTTGTGTCACAGCCCATGTCAGGCAATCTGTGTGTTACAGTCCGTGTGAGACAGTCCGTGTGTTGTAGTCCCTGTGATACACTCCGTGTGAGACAGTCCGTGTGTTACAGTCCGTGTGTTACAGTCTGCGTATTACAGTACGCGTGTTACAGTCCGTTTGTTACAGACCCCGTGAGACAGTCTGTGTATTGCAGTCTACGTATTACAGTCTGTGTCAGACAGTCCATTTGTTACAGTCCATGTGTGAGAAAGTGCATGTGTTACAATCCATGTTGGACAGTCCGTGTGTTACAGTCCATGTGTTATAGTCTGTGTGTTACAGTCTGTGTGTTACAGTCTGTGTGTTACAGTCTGTGTGTTACACTCTGCGTGTTACAGTCCGTGTAAGACAGTCTGTGTGTTGCAGTCCCTGTGAGACAGACCCTGTGATACACTCTGTGTGAGACAGTCCGTGTGTTACAGTCCGTGTGTTACAGTTTGCGCGTTACAGTCTGCGCGTTGCAATCTGCATGTTACAATCCTTGTGTGACAGTCCCTGTGAGACAGACCCTGTGATACAGTCCGTGTGAGACAGTCTGTGTGTTACAATTCGTGTGAGACTGTCCGTGTGTTACAGTCCGTGTGTTACAGTCCGTGTGTTGCAGTCCGTATGTTGCAGTCCATATGTTGCAGTCCCTGTGAGACCTTCCATGTGAGACAGTCCGTGTTTTGCAGTCTATGTGTTACAGTCCGTGTCACACAGTCCATTTGTTACATTCCATGTGTGAGACAGTGCGTGTGATACATTCCATGTCGGACAGTCTGTGTGTTACTGTTCGTGTGTTACAGTCGGTGTGTTACAGTCACTGTGAGACAGACCCTGTGTTACAGTCTGTGTGAGACAGTCCGTGTGAGACAGTCAGTTTGAGACAGTCCGTGTATTACAGTCCCTGTGAGACATTCCCTGTCAGACAGTCTGCGTTTTGCAGTCCATGTGTTACAGTCCGTGTCAGAGAGTCCATTTGTTACATTCCACGTGTGAGACAGTGCGTGTGATACATTCCATGTCGGACAGTCTGTGTATTACAGTCCGTGTGTTGCAGCCCGTGTGTTGCAGTCCGTGTGTTATAGTCCGTGTGAGACAGTCCCCGTGTTATGGACCCCGTGTTACAATCCGTGTGTTACAGTCCTTGTGAGCCAGTCCGTTTGTTACAGTCCCTGTGAGACAGTCCGTGTGTTGCAATCCATGTGTTACAGTCTGTGTCAGACAGTCCATTTGTTACAGTCCGTGTGTGAGACAGTGCGTGTGTTACCGTCTGTCTGTAACAGTCCGTGTGTTACAGTCCGTGTGTTACCATCCATGTGCTACCGTCCATGTGTTACTGTCCGTGTGTTACAGTCCGTGTCAGAATGTCCATTTACTACAGTTCATGTGTGAGACAATGCATGTCGGACAGTCTGTGTGTTGCAGTCTGTGTGTTACAGTCCCTCTGGGACAGTCCCTGTGTTGCAGTCGGTGTGTGGCAGTCGGTGTGTTACAGTCGGTGTGTTACAGTCTGCGTGTTACAGTGCGTGTATTACAGTCCACGTGTTACAGTCCGTTTGTTACAGTCCCCGTGAGACAGTCCGTGTGTTGCAGTCCATTTATTATAGCCTGTGTCAGACAGTCCATTTGTTACAGTTCATATGTGAGAAAGTGCATGTGTTACAGTCCATGTTGGACAGTCCGTGTGTTACAGTCTGTGTGTTGCAGTCCATGTGAGACAGTCCCTGTGAGACAGACCCTGTGATACATTGTGTGTATGACGGTCCGTATATTACAGTCCGTGTGTTACAGTCTGCGCGTTACAGTCTGCGCGTTACAATCTGCATATTACAGTCCTTGTGAGACAGTCCCTGTGAGACAGACCCTGTGATACAGTCCGTGTGAGACAATCCGTGTGTTACAGTCTGCGCATTACAGTCTGCACGTTACAGTCTGCGCGTTACAGTCTGCATGTTACAGTCCCTGTGAGACAGTCCGTGTGTTACAATTCGTGTGAAACAGTCTGTTTGGTACAGTCCGTGTGTTACAGTCCATGTGTTACAGTCCGTGAGTTACAGTCTGTGTGTTACAATCTGTGTGTTACATTCCGCGTGTTACAGTCCGTGTGATGCAGTCCATTTCAGGCAGTCCAAATGACACAGTCTGTGTATTACAGTCTTTTTGTCACAATCCATGTCAGGCAGTCTGTGTGTTACAGCCCGTGTCAGACAGTCCGTGTGTTGCCGTACCCATGAGACAGTTATTGTGAGACAGACCTTGTGTTACAGTCTGTGTGTTACAGTCCGTGTGAGACAGCCTGTGAGAGACAGTCCATGTGTTACAGTCCATGTCAGACAGTGTGTTAGAGTCAGTGTGGTACAGTCCGCATGTTACAGTCCTTGTGAGACAGTCCGTGTGTGATAGTCTACGTGTGACAGTCCATGTGTGATAGTCCGTGTGCTACAGTCCATGTCATTTAGTCCGTGTGTTACCATCTGTGTGTGACAGTCCGTGTGTTGCAGTCCGTGTGTTGCAGTCCGTGTGTTGCAGTCCACATGTTGCAGTCCGTGTGTTACAATCCGTGTGAGACAGTCCGTGTGTTACGGTTCATGTGTTACAATCCGTGTGTTAGTCGGTGTGTTACAGTCTGCGTCTTAGTCGTCGTGAGACAGTCCTCGTGAGAAAGTCCACGTGTTACATTCCGTGTATTACAGTCCATTTGATGCAGTCCATATGAGGAAGTCCGTGTATTACAGTCTTTTTGTCACAGTCCCTGTGAGACAGACCCTGTGTTACAGTCTGCGTGTTACAGTCCGTGTCAGACAGTCCATATGTTGCAGTCCGTGTGTTACAGTCCATGTCACACAGTCCGTGTGTTACACTCAGTGTGGTACACTCCACATGTTACAGTCTTTGTGAGACAGTCAGTATGTGTCAGTCCGCGTGTGACAGTCCATGTGTGATAGTCCATGTGTTACAGTCCGTGTCATACAGTCCGTTTGTTACAGTCCGTGTGTTGCGGTCAGTGTGAGACAGTCCGTGTGTTACAGTTCTTGTCAGACTGTTCATGTGTTAGCATCCGTGTGTTACCGTCTGTGTGTTACAGTCTGTGTGTTGCTGTCCATGTGTTGCAGCCTGTGTGTTGCTGTCCATGTGTTGCTGTCCGTGTGTTGCTGTCCGTGTGTTGCTGTCCGTGTGTTGCTTTTTGTGTGTTGCTGTCCGTGTATTGCAGTCCGTGTGTTACAGTCCCTGTGAGACATTCCCTGTGAGACATTCCCTGTGAGACAGTCCGTGTTTTGCAGTCCACGTGTTGCAGTCCGGGTGTTACAGTCCGTGTAAGACAGTCCCTGTGTTACAGTCCGCATGTTACAGTTCACGTGTTGCCGTCCTTGTGATTCAGTCCGTGTGTTACAGTCCCTGTGTGACAGTCCTTGTGAGACATTCCCTGTGAGACAGTCTGTGTGTTGCAATCCATGTGTTGCAGTCCATGTGTTACAGTCCGTGTCAGACAGTCCATTTGTTACAGTCCATGTGTGAGACAGTGCGTGTGATACAGTCCATATCGGACAGTCCGTGTGTTACAGTCTGTGTGTTACCGTCCCTGTGAAACAGTCCGTGTGTTACAGTCCGTGTATTACAGTTCATGTGAGACAGTCCGTGTGAGACAGTCCACGTGGTACAGTCCACGTGGTACAGTCCACGTGGTACAGTCCGCGTGTTACAGTCCGCGTGTTACAGTCCGTGTTTTGCAGTCCGTGTTTTACAGTCCGTTTGAGACAGTCGGTGTGTTACAGTCCGAGTGGTACAATCCACATGTTACAGTCCGTTTGAGGCAGTCCGTATGTGACAGTCCGTGTATTACAGTCTTTGTGTTACAGTCCATGTCATGCAGTTTGTGTTTTACAGTCCTTGACAGAGTCCATGTGAGACAGTCACTGTGTTACAGTCCGTGTGAGACAGTCCGCGTGAGACAGTCCGCGTGAGACAGTCCGTGTGCTACAGTCCGTGTGTTACAGTCCATGTGTTACAATCCGTATCATACCGTCCTCGTGTTACAGTCCACGTTTTACAGTCCATGTGAGACAGTCCGTCTGTTACAGTCCGTGTCAGACAGTCCATGTGTTACAGTCCGTGTGCTACAGTCCATGTGTTACAGTCCGTGTCAGACAGTCCATTTGTTACAGTTCATGTGTGAGGCAGTGCATGTAATACAGTGCATGTCGGACAGTCTGTGTGTTACAGTCCGTGTGTTACAGTCCCTTTGAGACAGTCCCTGTGTTGCAGTCCGTGTGTTACAGTCCGCGTGTTACGCTCCATGTGTTACAGTCCGTGTGTTAGTCCGTTTGAGACAGTCCGTGTGTTACAGTCTGTGTGTTACAGTCCATGTGTTGCAGTCCGTGTCTGTTACAGTCCGTGTGTTACAGTCCATTTGAGACAGTCTGTTTGAGACAGTCTGTGTGTCACAGTCCGTGTCAGACAGTCCCTGTGAGTCAGTCCCTGTGAGACAGTCCATGTGTTGCAGTCCATGTGTTGCAGTCCATGTGTTACAGTCTGTGTCAGACAGCCCATTTTGTTACAGTCCATGTGTGAGACGGTGCGTGTGTTACAGTGCGTGCGTTCATAGTCTGTGTGTTACAGTCTGTGTGTTACAGTCTGTGTGCTACAGTCTGTGTGTTACCGTCCATCTGTTACAGTCCATCTGTTACAGTCCGTGTGTTACAGTCCTTGTGTTACAGTCCATGTGAGATAGTCTGTGTGAGACAGTCTGCGTGGGACAGTCGTGTGAGATAGTACGTGTGTTAAAGTCCGTGTGTGACAGTCCGTGTGTTATAGTCCTTGTGGCACAGTCCATGTCAGACCGACGGTGTGTTACAGTCCGTGTGAGACAGTCCGCGTGGGACAATCCACATGAGACAGTCCGTGTGTCACAGTCAGCGTGGGACCATCCATGTGTTACAGTCCGTGTCAGACTGTCCGTGTGTTACAGTCCGTGTGTGACAGTCCATGTGTGACTATCCGTGTGTGACAGTCAATGTGTTATAGTCCGTGTCAGACAGTCCGTGTGTTACAGTCCATGTGCTACAGTCCGTGTGTTACAGTCCATGTCAGGCAGTCTGTGTTTTACAGTCCTTGTCAGACAGTCCGTGTGTTGCAGTCCGTATGTTACAGTCCGTGTGAGACAGTCCGGGTCAGACAGTCCGTGTGTTACAGTCCGTGTGCTACAGTTCATGTGTTACAGTCCATGTCAGGTAGTCTGTGTTTTTCAGTCCTTGTCAGACAGTCCGTGTGTTGCCTTCCGTGTGTTCCAGTCCGTGTGAGACAGTCCATGTGTTACAGTCAGCGTGGGACCGTCCGTGTGTTACAGTCCGTGTGTTACAGTCCGTGAGTTACAGTCTGTGTGTTACAGTCCGCGTGACACAATCCATGTGAGACAGTCTGTGTGTTACAGTCCATGTGTTACACTCCTTGTCAGACTGTTAGTGTGTTACATTCGGTGTCAGACAGTCCATGTGTTACCGTCCGTGAGAGACAGTTCGTGTGTGACAGTCCGTGTGTGGCAGTCCGGGTGTTGCAGTCCACGTGTTGCAATCTGGGTGTTACAGTCCGTGTAAGACAGCCCCTGTGTTACAGTCCATGTGTTACAATCCTTGTGAGCCAGTCCGTTTGTTACCGTCCCTGTGTGACAGTCATCGTGAGACAGTCTTCGTGAGAAAGTCCGTGTGTTACATACCGCGTGTTACAGTTCGTGTGTTACAGTCCATTTGAGGCAGTCCGCATGAGGAAGTCCATGTATTACAGTATTTGTGTCACATGTTGATATCAGGTAGTCTGTATGTTATAATCCGTGTGTTGCACTCCCTGTAAGACAGTCCCTGTGAGACAGACCCTGTGTTACAGTCAGTGTGAGACAGTCCGCATGTGACAGTCCGTGTGTTACAGTCCATGTCATACAGTCCATTTGTTACCGTTCTCGTGAGACAGTCCGTGCGTGAAAGTTCGTGTGTTGCAGTCCGTGTTACAGTCTGTATCAGACAGTCCATTTGTTAAAGCGCTTGTGTGAGACAGTGCGTGTGTTACAGTGCATGTCAGACAGTCTGTGTGTTACAGTCCATGTGTTACAGTCTGCGTGTTACAGTTCGCGTGTTACAGTCCATGTGAGACAGTCCATCTGTTGCAGTCCTTGTGCTACAGTCCATGTGAGACAGTCCGTGGGAGATAGTCTGTGTGTTACTGTCCATGTGTGACAGTCCATGTGTTACAGTCAGCGTGGGACCATCCATGTGTTACAGTCCATGTCAGACAGTCCATGTGTTACTGTCCGCGTGTTACAGTCCGAGTAAGTTACAGTCTGTGTGTTACAGTCAGCGAGGGACCGTCCGTGTGTTACAGTCCATGTGTTACAGTCCATCTGCTACAGTCAATGTCAGACAGTCCATGTCAGGCAGTATGTGTGTTACAGTCCATGTCAGACAGTCCATGCGTTGCGGTCCATGCGTTACTGTCCGTGCGTTGCAGTCCGTGTGTTATAGCCCGTGTATTACAGTCCGTGCGAGACAGTCCGTGCGAGACAGTCCGTGCGTTACACTCCGTGCGTTACACTCCATGTGTTTCATTCCACGTGTTTCAATCTGTGTGAGATAGTCCATGTGTTACAGTCTGCGTGTTACAGTCCGTGTGTTAGTCGTTGTGAGACAGTCCCCGTGAGAAAGTCCGTGTGTTACAATCCGTGTGTTACAGTCCGTGTGATACAGTCTGTTTGAGGCAATCCGTATGAGGCGGTCCGTGTATTACAGTCTTTGTGTCACAGTCCATGTCAGGTAGTCTGTGTGCTACAGTCCATGTCAGAAAGTCCATGTGTTGCAGTCCATGTGTTACTGTACGTGTGTTACAGTCCGTGTGTTACAGTCTGTATTATAGTCCACGTGTTACAATCCACGTGTTACAGTCCGCGCATTGCAGTCCCTTTGAGGCAGTCCATGTGAGACGGTCCATGTGTTACAGTCCGCATATTACGGTCTTTGCGTTGCAGTCCACGTCAGGCGGTCCGTGTGCTACATTCTGTGTGAGAAGGTACGTGTGTTACATTCCGTGTTTTACAGTCGTGTTTTACAGTCCGTGTGTTACAGTTCGTGTGAGTCAGTCATTGAGTTACAGTCTGTGTGTTATAGGCCGTGTAAGACAGTCCGTGTGTTACAGTCCTTGTATTACAGTCCGTGTGTTACAATCCATGTCGGAGAGTATGTGTTACAATCCGTGTGTTACAGTCCCTGTGCTTCAGTCCGTTTGAGCCAGTCCGTATGAGGCAGTCCGTGTGTTACACTCTTTGTGTCACGGTCCATGTCAGGCAGTCAGTGCGTTACAGTCCATATGTTGCAGTTTCTGTGAGACAGTCCGCGTTTGATAGTCCGTGTGTTACAGTCCGTTTCATACAGTCTGTTTGTTACAGTCCATTTGTTACAGTCCATGTGTGAGACAGTGCGTATGATACCGTCTCTGTGTGTTACAGTCTGTGTGAGACAGTCAGTGTGTTACAGCCCATGTGTTACAGTCCATGTGTTACAGTCCGTGTGTTGATAGTCCGTGTGTTACAATCTGTGTGTTACATTCCGCGTGTTACAGTCCGTGTGATACAGTCCGTTTGAGGCAGTCCATATGACACAATCCGTATATTACAGTCTTTGTGTCACAGTCCATGTCAGGCAGTCTGTGTGTTACAGTCTGTGTCAGACAATTCCTGTGAGACAGACCTTGTGTTACAGTTCGTGTGAGACAGCCCGTGTGAGACAGTCCGCGTGTGACAGTCCATGTGTGATAGTCCGTGTGTTACAGTCCGTGTCATACAGTCCGTTTGTTACCCTCCGTGTGTTACATTCGGTGTCAGACAGTCCATGTGCTACCGTCCGTGTGTGACAGTCCGCGTGTTGCAGTCCCTGTGAGCTAGTCCGTTTGTGACATTCCCTGTGAGACAGTCCATGTGTTGCAGTCCATGTGTTACAGTCCGTGTCAGACAGTCCATTTGTTACAGTCCATGTGTGAGACAGTGCGTGTAATACAGTCCATGTCGGACAGTCCGTGTGTTACAGTCCCTGTGAGACAGTCCCTGTGTTACAGTCCATGTATTACAGTCCGTGTGAGACAGTCCATGTGAGACAGTCCGCGTGGTACAGTCCACGTGGTACAGTCTGTGTGTTAGAGTCTGTGTGTTACAGTCTGTGTGTTACAGTCTGTGTGTTGCAGTCCGTTTGTTATAGCCTGTGTGAGACAGTCCATGTGAGACAGTCTGTTTGTTACAGTCCGCGACGTACAGTCCGCGTGTTACAGTCCGCGTGTTACAGTCCATGTGAGACAGTCCGTGTGAGATAGTCTGTGTGTTACTATCCGTGTGTGACAGTCCATGTGTTACAGTCAGCGTGGGACCATCCATGTGTTACAGTCCATGTCAGACAGTCCATGTGTGACAGTCCGTGTGTTACAGTCCGCATGAGACAGTCCGTATGTTACTGTCCATGTGTTACTGTCCGCGTGTTACAGTCCGAGTAAGTTACAGTCTGTGTGTTACAGTCAGCGAGGGACCGTCCGTGTGTTACAGTCCATGTGTTACAGTCCACCTGCTACAGCCAATGTGAGACAGTCCATGTCAGACAGTCCATGCGTTGCGGTCCATGCGTTACTGTCCGTGCGTTACAGTCCGTGTGTTATAGCCCGTGTGTTACAGTCCGTGCGAGACAGTCCCTGCGAGACAGTCCGTGCGTTACACTCCATGTGTTTCATTCCGCGTGTTTCAATCTGTGTGAGATAGTCCATGTGTTACAGCCCATGTGTTACAGTCCATGTGTTACAGTCCGTGTGTTACAGTCCATGTGCTACAGTCTGCGTGTTATAGTCCGTGTGTTACAGTCGTTGTGAGACAGTCCCCGTGAGAAAGTCCGTGTGTTACAATGCGTGTGTTACAGTCCGTGTGATACAGTCTGTTTGAGGCAATCCGTATGAGGCGGTCCGTGTATTACAGTCTTTGTGTCACAGTCCATGTCAGGTAGTCTGTGTGTTACAGTCCATGTCAGACAGTCCGTGTGTTGCAGTCCATGTGTTACTGTACGTGTGTTACAGTCCGTGTGTTACAGTCTGTATTATAGTCTGCGTGTTACAATCCACGTGTTACAGTCTGCGCATTGCAGTCCGTTTGAGGCAGTCCATGTGAGACGGTCCATGTGTTACAGTCTGCATATTACAGTCTTTGTGTTGCAGTCCACGTCAGGCGGTCCGTGTGTTACATTCTGCGTGAGAAGGTACGTGTGTTGCATTCCGTGTTTTACAGTCGTGTTTTACAGTCCGTGTGTTACAGTTCGTGTGAGTCAGTCATTGAGTTATAGTCTGTGTGTTATAGGCCATGTAAGACAGTCCGTGTGTTACAGTCCTTGTATTACAGTCCGTGTGTTACAATCCATGTCGGACAGTATGTGTGTTACAATCCGTGTGTTACAGTCCCTGTGCTTCAGTCCGTTTGAGCCAGTCCGTATGAGGCAGTCCGTTTGTTACACTCTTTGTGTCACGGTCCATGTCAGGCAGTCAGTGCGTTACAGTCCATATGTTGCAGTTTCTGTGAGACAGTCCGCGTTTGATAGTCCGTGTGTTGCAGTCCGTTTCATACAGTCTGTTTGTTACAGTCCATTTGTTACAGTCCATGTGTGAGACAGTGCGTGTGATACTGTCTCTGTGTGTTACAGTCTGTGTGTTACAGTCTGTGTGAGACAGTCCGTGTGTTACAGCCCATGTGTTACAGTCCGTGTGTTACAGTCCGTGTGTTACAGTCCGTGTGTTGATAGTCCGTGTGTTACAGTCTGTGTGTTACAGTCCGTGAGTTACAGTCTGTGAGTTACAGTCTGTGTGTTACAATCTGTGTGTTACAATCTGTGTGTTACAATCTGTGTGTTACATTCCGCGTGTTACAGTCCGTGTGATACAGTCCGTTTGAGGCAGTCCATATGACACAATCCGTATATTACAGTCTTTGTGTCACAGTCCATGTGAGGCAGTCTGTGTGTTACAGTCTGTGTCAGACAATTCCTGTGAGACAGACCTTGTGTTACAGTCCGTGTGAGACAGCCCGTGTGAGACAGTCCGCGTGTGACAGTCCATGTGTGATAGTCCATGTGTTACAGTCCGTGTCATACAGTCCGTTTGTTACCCTCCGTGTGTTACAGTCGGTGTGAGACAGTCCATGTGTTACAGTCCTTGTCAGACTGTTCGTGTGTTACATTCGGTGTCAGACAGTCCATGTGTTACCGTCCGTGTGTGACAGTCCATGTGTTGCAGTCCCTGTGAGCTAGTCCGTTTGTGACATTCCCTGTGAGACAGTCCATGTGTTGCAGTCCATGTGTTACAGTCCGTGTAATACAGTCCATGTCGGACAGTCCGTGTGTTACAATCCATGTGTTACAGTCCCTGTGAGACAGTCCCTGTGAGACAGTCCGTGTGTTACAGTCCATGTATTACAGTCCGTGTGAGACAGTCCATGTGAGACAGTCCGCGTGGTACAGTCCACGTGGTACAGTCTGTGTGTTACAGTCTGTATGTTACAGTCTGTGTGTTGCAGTCCGTGTGTTGCAGTCCGTTTGTTACAGCCTGTGTGAGACAGTCCATGTGAGACAGTCTGTGTGTTACAGTCCGCGACGTACAGTCCGCGTGTTACAGTCCGCGTGTTACAGTCCATTTCATTCAGTCTGTATGTGAAAGTCAGTGTATTACAGTCTTTGTGTTACAGTCCATGTCATGCAGTCTGTGTCTTACAGTCCTTGATAGACAGTCTACATGAGATAGTCCATGTGTTACAGTCCGTGTGTTATATTCCGCGTGTTACAGTCCATCTGTTACAGTCCGTTTGAGGCGGTACGTATGAGGCAGTCCGTGTATTACAGTCTTTGTGTCACAGTCCATGTCAGGCAGTCTGTGTGTTATAGTCCGCGTGAGACAGTCCGCGTGTTACAGTCCACGTGTCACAGTCCATGTGTTACAGTTCACGTGTTACAGTCCATGTCAAGCAGTCTATGTGTTACAGTCCATGTGTTGCACTCACAGTGAGACAGTCCCTGTGAGACAGACCCTGTGTTACAGTCCGTGTGAGACAGTCCATGTGAGACAGTCCATGTGTGATAGTCTGTGTGTTACAGTCCATGTCATTCAGTCCGTTTGTTACCGTCCTTGTGAGACAGTCCGTGCGTGAAAGTCCATGTGTTACAGTCCGTGTGTTACAGTCCGTGTGTTACAGTCTGTGAGTTACAGTCCGTGTGTTACAGTCCATGCGAGACTGTCCGCGTGAGACACTCCGTGCGTTATAGTCCGCGCGCTACAGTCCGTGCATGACAGTCCGTGTGTTACATTCCGTGTGAGACAGTCAATGTGTTACAGTCCGTGTCAGACAGTCAATGTCAGGCAGTTTGTGTTTTGCAGTCCTTGTCAGACAGTCCGTGTGTTGCAGTCCGTGTGTTACTGTCCATGTGAGACAGTCCATGTGAGACAGTCCGTCTGAGACAGTCCATGTGTTACAGTCAGCGTGGGACCGTCTGTGTGTTACAGTCCGTGTGAGACAGTCCATGTCAGACAGACCGTGTGTTACAGTCCGTGTGTTACAGTCCGTGTGTGACAGTCCATGTGTTACACTCTCTGTGTTACAGTACATGTCAGACTGTCTGTGTGTTATAGTCCATGTGTCACAGTCAGCTTGGGACCGTCCATGTGTTACAGTCCCTTTGTTATAGTCCGTGTCAGACAGTCCGTGTGTTACAGACCGTGCATGACAGTCCATGTGTGACAGTCCGTGTGTGTCTGTCCGTGTGTGTCTGTCCGTGTGTTGCAGTCTATGTGTTACAGTCTGTGTCAGACAGTTCATTTGTTACAGTCCATGTGTGAGACAGTGCGTGTGTTACAGTCCACGTCGGACAGTCCGTGTGTTACAGTCAGCGTGGGACCGTCCATGTGTTACAGTCCGTGTGTGACAGTCCGTGTGTGACAGTCCATGTGTGACTATCCGTGTGTGACAGTCAATGTGTTATAGTCCGTGTCAGACAGTCCGTGTGTTACAGTTCATGTGCTACAGTCCGTGTGTTACAGTCCATGTCAGGCAGTCTGTGTTTTACAGTCCTTGTCAGACAGTCCGTGTGTTGCAGTCCATATGTTACAGTCCGTGTGAGACAGTCCGGGTCAGACAGTCCGTGTGTTACAGTCCGTGTGCTACAGTCCATGTGTTACACTCCATGTCAGGCAGTCTGTGTTTTGCAGTCCTTGTCAGACAGTCCGTGTGTTGCCGTCCGTGTGTTCCAGTCCGTGTGAGACAGTCCATGTGTTACAGTCAGCGTGGGACCGTCCGTGTGTTACAGTCCGTGTGTTACAGTCCGTGTGTTACAGTCCGTGAGTTACAGTCCGTATGTTACAGTCCGTGTGTTACAGTCCGTGAGTTACAGTCTGTGTGTTACAGTCCGCGTGACACAATCCATGTGAGACAGTCTGTGTGTTACAGTCCATGTGTTACACTCCTTGTCAGACTGTTAGTGTGTTACATTCGGTGTCAGACAGTCCATGTGTTACCGTCCGTGTGAGACAGTTCGTGTGTGACAGTCCGGGTGTTGCAGTCCACGTGTTGCAATCCTTGTGAGCCAATCCGTTTGTTACAGTCCCTGTGTGACAGTCCCTGTGAGACATTCCCTGTGAGACAGTCTGTGTGTTGCAGTCCATGTGTTGCAGTTCATGTGTTACAGTCCGCATCAGACAGCCCATTTGTTACAGTCCATGTGTGAGACAGTGCGTGTCATACAGTCCATGTCGGACAGTCCATGTGTTACAGTCCATGGATTACAGTCCGTGTGAGACAGACCATGTGAGACAGTCTGTGTGTTGCAGTCCGCGTGGTACAGCCCGCGTGTTACAGTCTGTTTGAGGCAGTCCGTATATGACAGTCCGTGTATTACAGTCTTTGTGTTACAGTCCATGTCATGCAGTCTGTGTTTTACAGTCCTTGACAGATAGTCCATGTGAGACAGTCCCTGTGTTACAGTCCGTGTGAGATAGTCCGCGAGTTACAGTCGTCATGAGACAGTCCGTGTGTTATATTCCGCGTGTTACAGTCCGTTTGAGACGGTCCGTGTGAGGCAGTCCATGTATTACAGTCTTTGTGTCACAGTCCATGTGTGTTACTGTCCACGTGTTACAGTTCGTGTGTTACAGTCCATTTGAGGCAGTCCGTATGAGGAAGTTCGTGTATTACAGTATTTGTGTCACATGTCCATATCAGGTAGTCTGTATGTTATAATCCGTGTGTTGCACTCCCTGTAAGACAGTCCCTGTGAGACAGACCCTGTGTTACAGTCAGTGTGAGACAGTCCGCATGTGACAGTCCGTGTGTTACAGTCCATGTCATACAGTCCATTTGTTACCGTCCTTGTGAGACAGTCCGTGCGTGAAAGTTCGTGTGTTGCAGTCCATGTGTTACAGTCTGTGTCAGACAGTCCATTTGTTAAAGCCCTTATGTGAGACAGTGCGTGTGTTACAGTCCATGTCAGACAGTCTGTGTGTTACAGTCTGTGTGTTACAGTCCATGTGTTACAGTCCGTGTGAGACAGTCCGTGTGTTACAGTCTGTGTGAGACAGTCCATGTGTTACAGTTCGTAAGTTATAGTCCGTGTGTTACAGTCCGCGTGAGGCAGTCTGCGTGTTACAGTTCACGTGTTACAGTCCATGTGAGACAGTCCGTCTGTTGCAGTCCGTGTGCTACAATCCGTGTGTTACAGACCATGTCAGGCAGTCTGTGTTTTGCAGTCTGTGTGGGACAGTCCGTGTGCTACAGTCCGTGTGAGACAGTCCATGTGTTACAGTCAATGTCCGATAGACCGTGTATTACAGTCCGTGTGTTACAGGTCCATGTGAGATAGTCTGTGTGTTACTATCCGTGTGTGACAGTCCATGTGTTACAGTCAGCATGGGACCATCCATGTGTTACAGTTCATGTCAGACAGTCCATGTGTGACAGTCCGTGTGTTACAGTCCGCATGAGACAGTCCGTGTGTTACTGTCCATGTGTTACTGTCCGCGTGTTACAGTCCGAATAAGTTACAGTCTGTGTGTTACAGTCAGCGAGGGACAGTCCGTGTGTTACAGTCCATGTGTTACAGTCCACCTGCTACAGTCAATGTGGGACAGTCCATGTCAGGCAGTATGTGTGTTACAGTCCATGTCAGACAGTCCATGCGTTGCGGTCCATGCGTTACTGTCCGTGCGTTACAGTCTGTGTGTTATAGCCCGTGTGTTACAGTCCGTGCGAGACAGTCCGTGCGACACAGTCCGTGCGTTACACTCCATGTGTTTCATTCCGCGTGTTTCAATCTGTGTGAGATAGTCCATGTGTTACAGTCCGTGTGTTACAGTCCATGTGCTACAGTCTGCGTGTTACAGTCTGTGTGTTACAGTCGTTGTGAGACAGTCCCCGTGAGAAAGTCCGTGTGTTACAATCCGTGTGTTACAGTCCGTGTGATACAGTCTGTTTGAGGCAATCCGTATGAGGCGGTCCGTGTATTACAGTCTTTGTGTCACAGTCCATGTCAGACAGTCCGTGTGTTACAGTCCATGTCAGACAGTCCGTGTGTTACAGTCTATTATAGTCCGTGTGTTACAATCCACGTGTTACAGTCCGCGCATTGCAGTCCGTTTGAGGCAGTCCATGTGAGACGGTCCATGTGTTACAGTCCGCATATTACGGTCTTTGTGTTGCAGTCCACGTCAGGCGGTCCGTGTGCTACATTCTGTGTGAGAAGGTACGTGTGTTACATTCCGTGTTTTACAGTCCGTGTGTTACAGTTCGTGTGAGTCAGTCATTGAGTTATAGTCTGTGTGTTATAGGCCGTGTAAGACAGTCCGTGTGTTACAGTCCTTGTATTACAGTCCGTGTGTTACAATCCATGTCGGACAGTATGTGTGTTACAATCCGTGTGTTACAGTCCCTGTGCTTCAGTCCGTTTGAGCCAGTCCGTATGAGGCAGTCCGTGTGTTACACTCTTTGTGTCACGGTCCATGTCAGGCAGTCAGTGCGTTACAGTCCATATATTGCAGTTTCTGTGAGACAGTCCGCGTTTGATAGTCCGTGTGTTACAGTCCGTTTCATACAGTCTGTTTGTTACAGTCCATGTGTGAGACAGTGCGTGTGATACTGTCTCTGTGTGTTACAGTCTGTGTGAGACAGTCCGTGTGTTACAGCCCATGTGTGAGACAGTGCGTGTAATGCAGTCCATGTCGGACAGTCCGTGTGTTACAGTCTGCATATTACGGTCTTTGTGTTGCAGTCCACGTCAGGCGGTCCGTGTGCTACATTCTGTGTGAGAAGGTACGTGTGTTACATTCCGTGTTTTACAGTCGTGTTTTACCGTCCGTGTGTTACAGTTCGTGTGAGTCAGTCATTGAGTTACAGTCTGTGTGTTATAGGCCGTGTAAGACCTTGTATTACAGTCCGTGTGTTACAATCCATGTCGGACAGTATGTGTGTTACAATCCGTGTGTTACAGTCCCTGTGCTTCAGTCCGTTTGAGCCAGTCCGTATGAGGCAGTCCGTGTGTTACACTCTTTGTGTCACGGTCCATGTCAGGCAGTCAGTGCGTTGCAGTTTCTGTGAGACAGTCCGCGTTTGACTGTCCATGCGTGATAGTCCGTGTGTTACAGTCCGTTTCATACAATCTGTTTGTTACAGTCCATTTGTTACAATCCATGTGTGAGACAGTGCGTGTGATACCGTCTATGTCAGACAGTCTGAGTGTTACAGTCTGTGTGAGACAGTCCGTGTGTTACAGCCCATGTGTTACAGTCCGTGTGTTACACTCCGTGTGTTGATAGTCCGTGTGTTACAGTCTGTGTGTTACAGTCCGTGAGTTACAGTCTGTGTGTTACAATCTGTGTGTTACATTCCGCGTGTTACAGTCCGTGTGATACAGTCCGTTTGAGGCAGTTCATATGACACAATCCGTATATTACAGTCTTTGTGTCACAGTCCATGTGAGGCAGTCTGTGTGTTACAGTCTGTGTCAGACAATTCCTGTGAGACAGACCTTGTGTTACAGTCCGTGTGAGACAGTCCGCGTGTGACAGTCCATGTATGATAGTCCGTGTGTTACAGTCCGTGTCATACAGTCCGTTTGTTACCCTCTGTGTGTTACAGTCGGTGTGAGACAGTCCATGTGTTACAGTCCTTGTCAGACTGTTCGTGTGTTACATTCGGTGTCAGACAGTCCATGTGTTACCGTCCGTGTGTGACAGTCCGCGTGTTGCAGTCCCTGTGAGCTAGTCCGTTTGTGACATTCCCTGTGAGACAGTCCATGTGTTGCAGTCCATGTGTTACAGTCCGTGTCAGACAGTCCATTTGTTACAGTCCATGTGTGAGACAGTGCGTGTAATACAGTCCATGTCGGACAGTCCGTGTGTTACAATCCATGTGTTACAGTCCCTGTGAGACAGTCGGTGTGTTACAGTCCATGTATTACAGTCCGTGTGAGACAGTCCATGTGAGACAGTCCGCGTGGTACAGTCCACATGGTACAGTCTGTGTGTTACAGTCTGTGTGTTGCAGTCCGTGTGTTGCAGTCCGTTTGTTACAGCCTGTGTGAGACAGTCCGTGTGAGACAGTCTGTGTGTTACAGTCCGCGACGTACAGTCCGCGTGTTACTGTCCGCGTGTTACAGTCCATTTCATTCAGTCTGTATGTGAAAGTCAGTGTATTACAGTCTTTGTGTTACAGTCCATGTCATGCAGTCTGTATTTTACAGTCCTTGATAGACAATCTACATGAGATAGTCCATGTGTTATATTCCGCGTGTTACAGTCCATGTGTTACAGTCCGTTTGAGGCGGTACGTATGAGGCAGTCCGTGTATTACAGTCTTTGTGTCACAGTCCATGTCAGGCAGTCTGTGTGTTACAGTCCGTGTGAGACAGTCCGCGTGTTACAGTCCACGTGTCACAGTCCATGTGTTACAGTTCACGTGTTACAGTCCATGTCAAGCAGTCTATGTGTTACAGTCCATATGTTGCACTCACAGTGAGACAGTCCCTGTGAGACAGACCCTGTGTTACAGTCCATGTGAGACAGTCCGTGTGAGACAGTCTATGTATGATAGTCTGTGTGTTACAGTCCATGTCATTCAGTCCGTTTGTTACCATCCTTGTGAGACAGTCCGTGCGTGAAAGTCCATGTGTTACAGTCCGTGTGTTACAGTCCGTGTGTTACAGTCCGTGAGTTACAGTCCGTGTGTTACAGTCCATGCGAGACTGTCCGCGTGAGACAGTCCGTGTGAGACAGTCCATGTGTTACAGTCCGTGTCAGACAGTCCATGTCAGGCAGTCTGTGTTTTGCAGTCCTTGTCAGGCAGTCTGTGTTTTGCAGTCCTTGTCTTGCAGTCCGTGTGTTGCAGTCCGTGTGTTACTGTCCATGTGAGACAGTCCGTGTGAGACAGTCCGTCTGAGACAGTCCATGTCAGACAGACCGTGTGTTACAGTCCGTGTGTTACAGTTCGTGTGTGACCGTCCATGTGTTACACTCTCTGTGTTACAGTCCATGTCAGACTGTCTGTGTGTTACAGTCCATGTGTCACAGTCAGCTTGGGACCGTCCATGTGTTACAGTCCCTTTGTTATAGTCCGTGTCAGACAGTCCGTGTGTTACAGACCGTGCATGACAGTCCATGTGTGACAGTCCGTGTGTGACTGTCCGTGTGTTGCAGTCTATGTGTTGCAGTCCATGTGTTACAGTCTGTGTCAGACAGTTCATTTGTTACAGTCCATGTGTGAGACAGTGCGTGTGTTACAGTCCACGTCGGAAAGTCTGTGTGTTACAGTCCATGTGTTACAGCCCGTGTGTTACAGTCTGTGTGAGACAGTCTGTGTGTTAATAGTCCGTGTGTTACAGTCCGTGTGTTACAGTCCACGTTTTAGAGTCCAAGTGTTACACTCCATTTGAGGCAGACCGTATGAGGCAGTCCATGTGTTACAGTCTGTGTCAGACAGTCCATTTGTTACAGTCATTGTGTGAGACAGTGCGTGCATTACAGTCCACGTCGGACAGTGTGTTACAGTCAGTGTGTTACAGACCATGTGTTACAGTCCGTGAGTTACAGTCCGTGTATTACAGTCCGTGTGAGACAGTCCGCGTGAGACAGTCCGCGCGTTACAGTCCGCGCGTGACAGTCAGTGCGTGACAGTCCGTGCTTTACAGTCCGTGTGAGACATCCGTGTGTTACAGTCCGTGTGTTACAGTCCGTGTCAGACAGTCCATGTGAGACAGTCCGTCTGAGACAGTCCATGTGTTACAGTCAGCATGGGATCGTCTGTGTGTTACAATGCATGTGTTACAGTCCGTGTGAGCTGTACGTGTGAGACAGTCCATGTCAGACAGACCGTGTGTTACAGTCTATGTGTTACAATCCGTGTGTGACAGTCCATGTGTTACACTCTCTGTGTTACAGTCCATGTCAGACTGTCCGTGTGTCACAGTCAGCGTGGGACCGTCCATCTGTTACAGTCCCTTTGTTACAGTCCGTGTCAGACAGTCCGTCTGTTACAGACCGTGTGTGACAATCCGTGTGTGACTGTCCGTGTGTTACAGTCCGTGCCTGACAGTCCATGTGTTACAGTCTGTTTGTTACAGACTGGATGAGACTGTCTGTGTGTTACAGTCCATGTCAGGCGGTATGTGTGTTACAGTCCATTTGCGACAGTCCGTGTGTTGCAGTCCATGTGTTACGGTACGTGTGTGACAGTCTGCGTGTGACAGTCCGTGTGTTACAGTCCGTGTCATACTGTCCGTTTGTTGCAGTCCGTGTGTTATGGTCGGTGTGAGACAGTCCTTGTCAGACTGTTCATATGTTACATTCGGTGTCGGACAGTCCATGTGTTACCATCCGTGTGTTTCTGTCCTTGTGAGACAGTCCATGCGTGACAGTCCATGTGTTACAGTCCGTGTGTTGCAGTACATGCGTTGCAGTCCATGTGTTACAGTCTGTGTCAGGCAGCCTATTTGTTACAGTTCATGTGTGAGACAGTGCGTGTGTTACAGTCCACGTCGGACAGTCTGTGTGTTACAGTCCATGTGTTACGGTCCATGTGTGACAGTCCGTGTGTTACAGTCTGTGTGAGACAGTCCGTGTGTCACAGTCCGTGTGTTACAGTCCGTGTGTTAATAGTCCGTGTGTTACAGTCCACGTGTTACAGTCCACGTGTTACAGTCCATGTGTTACACTCCGTTTGAGGCAGACCGTATGAGGCAGTCCATGCATTACAGTATCTGTGTCAGACAGTCCATGTGTTACAGTCCATGTGTGAGACATTGCGTGTGTTAGGGTCCATGTCGGACAGTCTGTGTGTTACAGTCCGTGTGTTACGGTCGGTGTGAGACAGTCCATGTGTTACAGTCCTTGTCAGACTGCTCGTGTGTCACATTCGGTGTCAGACAGTCCGTGTGTTACCCTCCGTGTATTGCAGTCCGTGTGTTGCAGCCCATGTGTTACAGTCTGTGTCAGACAGTCCATTTGTTAGTCCATGTGTGAGACAGTGCGTGTGTTACAGTCCACGTCGGACAGTCTGTGTGTTACAGTCCATGTTACAGTCCATGTGTTACAGTCCGTGTGTTACAGTCCGTTTGAGGCAGACTGTATGAGGCAGTTCATGTGTTACAGTCTGTGTCAGACAGTCCATTTGTTACAGTCCACGTCGGACAGTCTGTGTGTTACAGTCCATGTGTTACAGTCCATTTGTTACAGTCCATGTGTGAGACAGTGCGTGTGTTACAGTCCATGTCGGACAGTCTGTGTGTTACAGTCCGTGTTACAGTCCGTGTGTTACAGTCCACGTGTTACAGTCCGTGTGTTACAGTCCATGTATTACAGTCTCACAGGGAATGTCTCACAGGGACTGTCACACAGGGACTGTAACAAACGGACTGGCTCACAAGGACTGTAACACGTGGATTGTAACACGTGGATTGTAACACGTGGACTGTAACACGTGGACTGTAACACGTTGACTGTAACACGTGGACTGTAACACAGGGACTATAACACAGGGACTGTCTTACACGGACTGTCACACACGGACTGCAACACGTGCACTGCAACATCCGGACTGTCACACACGAACTGTCTCACACGGACGGTAACACATGGACTGTCTGACACCGAATGTAACACAGGAACAGTCTGACAAGGACTGTAATACATGCACTGTCTCACACCGACTATAACACACGGATGGTAACAAACGGACTGTATGACACAGACTGTAACACACGGACTATCACACATGGACTGTAACACATGGACTGTCTTACAGGGACTGTAACACACGGACTGTCCGACATGGACTGTATCACACGCACTGTAACACAGGGACTGTTTCACAGAGACTGTAACACACGGACTGTAACACACAGACTGCCCGACATGGACTGTAGCACACGCACTGTCTCACACATGGACTGTAACAAATGGACTGTCTGACACGGGCTGTAACACATGGACTGCAACACACGGACTGTCTCACAGGGAATATCCCACAGGGACTGTCACACAGGGACTATAACAAATGCACTGGCTCACAAAGACTGTAACACGCGGACTGTAACACAGGGACTGTCTCACATGGACTGTCACACACGAACTGTCTCACGCGGATGGTAACACATGGACTGTCTGACACCGAATGTGACACACGAGCAGTCTGACAAGGACTGTAACACATGGACTGTCTCACACCGACCATAACACACGGACTGTAACACACGGACTGTCTCACACAGACTGTAACACACGGACTGTCTCACATGGACTGTAACACACAGACTGTCCGTCATGGATCCTAACACGCAATGTCTCACACATGGACTGTAACAAATGGACTGTCTGACACAGACACTGTAATACATGGACTGCCTCATACGGTCTGCCTCAAACGGACTGTAACACGTGGACTGTAACACGTGGACTGTAACACACGGACTGTAACACATGGACTGTAACACACGCACTGTCTCACACATGGACTGTAACAAATGGACTGTCTGACACAGACTGTAACACATGGACTGCAACACACGGACTTTCACACACGAACTTTCACACACGGACTATAACACACGGACTGTAACGCACTGACTGTCACGCATGGACTGTCTCACAAGGATGGTAACACACGGACGGTAACACATGGACTGTCTCACACGGACTGTCTCACACAGACTGTAACACATGGAATGTCTCACATGGACTGTAACACATGGACTGTAACAAACGGACTATCTGACACGGACTGTAACACAGAGAGTGTAACACATGGACTGTCACACACACACTGGCACACACGGACTGTAACACATGATCTGTCTGACATGGACTGTCTCACACGGACTGTCTCACACAGACTGTAACACACGCACTGTAACACACAGGCGGTCCCACGCTGACTAACACATGGACTGTCTCAGACGGACAGTCTCACACGGACTGTCTCACACGGACAGTAACATACGGACTGCAACACACGGACTGTTTGACAAGGACTGCAAAACACAAGACTGCCTGACATGGATTGTCTGACACGGACTGTCTCACACAGACTGTCTCACACGGACTGTAGCACACGGACTGTCACATACGGACTGTAGCGCGCGGACTGTAACACGCGGACAGTCTCACATGGACTGTAACACACGGACTGTAACACACGGACTGTCTCACACAGACTGTAACACGTGGACTGTAACACGTGGACTGTCTGACACAGACACTGTAATACATGGACTGCCTCATACGGTCTGCCTCAAACGGACTGTAACACGTGGACTGTAACATGTGGACTGTAACACGTGGACTGTAACACATGGACAGTAACACATGGACTGTAACACACAGACTGTCCGACGTGGACTGTAACACACGCACTGTCTCACACATGGACTGTAACAAATGGACTGTCTGACACAGACTGTAACACACGGACTGCAACACACGGACTGCAACACATGGACTTTCACACACGGACTGTAACGCACGGACTGTCACGCACGGACTGTCACGCATGGACTGTCTCACAAGGATGGTAACACATGGACTGTCTCACACGGACTGTCTCACACAGACTGTAACACATGGAATGTCTCACATGGACTGTAACAAACGGACTATCTGACACGGACTGTAACACAGAGAGTGTAACACATGGACTGTCACACACACACTGTCACACACTGACTGTAACACATGATCTGTCTGACATGGACTGTCTCACGCGGACTGTCTCACACAGACTGTAACACACGCACTGTAACACACAGGCGGTCCCACGCTGACTAACACATGAACTGTCTCAGATGGACTGTCTCACACGGACAGTAACATACGGACTGCAACACATGGACTGTCTGACAAGGACTGCAAAACACAAGACTGTCTGACATTGATTGTCTGACACGGACTGTAACACACAGACTGTCTCACACGGACTGTAGCACACGGACTATAACACACGGACTGTCACATACGGACTGTAGCGCGCGGACTGTAACACGCGGACGGTCTCACATGGACTGTAACACATGGACTGTAACTCACGGACTGTCTCACACGGACTGTCTCACATGGACTGTAACACACAGACTGTCCGATGTGGACTGTAACACACGCACTGCCTCACACAACGACTGTAACAAATGGCCTGTCTGACACAGACTGTAACACATGGACTGCAACACACAGACTTTTACGCATGGACTGTCTCACAAGAACGGTAACAAACGGACTGTATGACATGGACTGTAACACACGGACTATCACACATGGACTGTCACACGCGGACTGTCTCACACGGACTGTCTCACATGGACTGGAACACAGAGTCTGTCTCACAGGGACTGTCTCACAGGGAGTGCAACACATGGACTGTAATACACAGACTGCCTGACATGGACATGTGACACAAGTACTGTAATACACGGACTGCCTCATACGGACTGCCTCAAACGGACTGTAGCACACGGACTGTAACACACCGTATGTAACACACGGACTTTCTCACGAAGACTCTCACGATGACTGTAACATGCAGACTGTAACACATCGACTGTACCACACAGATTGCATGACATGGACTGTAACACAAAGACTGTAATACATGGACTTTCACATACGGACTGACTCAAATGGACTGTAACACGCGGACTGTAACACACAGACGGTCTGACATGAACTGTATCACACATGGATTGTAATAAATGGACTGTCTGACACGAACTGCAACACATGGACTGCAACACACGGACTGTCTCACAGGGAATGTCTCACAGGGAATTTCTCACAGGGACTGTCACACAGGGACTGTAACAGACGGACTGGCTCACAAGGACTGTGACACGTGGACTGTAACACGAAGACTGTAACACAGGGACTATAACAGTCCATTTATTACAGTCCATGTGTGAGACAATGCGTGTGATACAGTTCATGTCAGACAGTCCGTGTGTTATAGTCCGCGTGTTACAGTCCGTTTGAGTCAGTCTGTATGTGAAAGTCTGTGTATTACAGTCTTTGTGTTACAGTCCATGTCATGCAGTCTGTGTGGTACAGTCGATGTGTTACAGTCTGCATGTTACAGTCATCGTGAGACAGTCTTCGTGAGAAAGTCCGTGTGTTACATACCGCGTGTTACAGTCCGTGTGTTACAGTCCGTTTGAGGCAGTCCGTATATTACAGTATTTGTGTCACATGTCCATGTCAGGCAGTCTGTGTGTTACAGTCCATGTGTTGCACTCCCTGTGAGACAGACCCTGTGTTACAGTCCGTGTGAGACAGTCCGCGTGTAACAGTCCATGTGTGATAGTCCGTGTGTTACAGTCCATGTCATACAGTCCATTTGTTACCGTCCTTGTGAGACAGTCCGTGCTTGAAAGTCCCTATGTTGCAGTCCGTGTGTTGCAGTCCATCTGTTACAGTCTGTGTCAGACAGTCCATTTGTTACAGTCTGTGCGAGATAGTCTGTGTGTTACAGTCCATGTGTTATGTTCGGTATGAGACAGTCCATGTGTTACAGTCCTTGTCAGACTGCTCGTGTGTCACATTCGGTGTCAGACAGTCCGTGTGTTACCGTCCGTGTACTACCGTCCGCGTGAGACAGTGCGTGTGTTACAGTCCACATCGGACAGTCTGTGTGTTACAGTCCATGTGAGACAGTCTGTGTGAGACAGTCCGTGAGTTACAGTCCGTGTGTTACAGTCCGTGAGTTACTGTCCGTGAGTTACAGTCCGCGTGAGACAGTCCGCATGTTACAGTCCGCGCGCTACAGTCCGTATGAGACAGTCTGTGTGTTACAGTCCGTGTTAACAGTCCATGTCAGGCAGTCTTGTGTTTTGCAGTCCTTGTCAGACAGTCCATGTGTTACCGTCCGTGTACTACCGTCCGCGTGAGACAGTGCCTGTGTTACAGTCCACATCGGACAGTCTGTGTGTTGCAGTCCGTGTGAGACAGTCCGTGAGTTACAGTCCATGTGTTACAGTCCATGTGTTACAGTCCGTGAGTTACTATCCGTGAGTTACAGTCCATGTGTTACAGTCCGCGCGCTACAGTCCCTGCGCTACAGTCCGTGTGTGACAGTCAGTGTGTTACAGTCCGTGTGCTACAGTCCGTATGAGACAGTCTGTGTGTTACAGTCCGTGTTAACAGTCCGTGTCAGGCAGTCTTGTGTTTTGCAGTCCTTGTCAGACAGTCCATGTGTTGCAGTCCGTGAGTTACTGTCCGTGTGAGACAGTCCGTGTGAGACAGTCCGTCTGAGACAGCCCATGTGTTACAGTCAGCGTGGGACCGTCTGTGTGTTACAGTCCGTGTGAGACAATCCATGTCAGACAGATCGTGTGTTACAGTCTGTGTGACAGTCCATGTGTTACACTCTCTGTGTTACAGTCCATGTCAGGCAGTCTGTTTGTTACAGTCCGTGTATTACAGTCCATGTGAGACAGTCCGTGTGTTACAGTCTGTGTGAGACAGTCCATGTGTTACAGTCCGTGTGTTACGGTCGGTGTGAGACAGTCCATGTGTTACAGTCCTTGTCAGACTGTTCGTGTGTCACATTTGGTGTCAGACAGTCTGTCTGTTACCGTCCATGTATTACCGTCCATGTGTGACAGTCCCTGTGGGATATTCCCTGTGAGACAGTCTGTGTGTTACAGTCCGTGAGTTACAGTCTGTGTGAGACTGTCCGTGTGAGACTGTCCGCGTGAGATAGTCCGCATGTTACAGTCCGTGTGAGACTGTCCGTGTGTTACAGTCCGTGTATATAGTCCGTGTCAGACAGTCCATGTCAGGCAGTCTGTGTTTTGCATTTCTTGTCAGACGGTCCGTGTGTTGCAGTCCATGTGTTACTGTCCATGTGAGACAGTCCGTTTGAGACAGTCCGTCTGAGACAGTCCATGTGTCACAGTCAGCGTGGGACCGTCTGTGTGTTACAGTGCATGTGTTACAGTCCGTTTGAGACAGTCCGTGTGAGACAATTCATGTCAGACAGATCCTGTGTTACAGTCCGTGTTTGACAGTCCATGTGTTACAGTCAGTGTGTTGCAGTCAGCATGGGACAGTCTGTGTGAGACAGTCCATGTGTTACAGACCGTGTGTTACAGTCCGTATGAGACAGTCCGTGTGTTACAGTCCATGTGTTACACTCTCTGGGTTAAAGTCCGTGTCAGACCGTCCATGTATTACAGTCCATGTGTTACAGTCCGTGTGCTACAGTCAGCGTGGGACCGTCCATGTGTTACGGATTGTAACACAGGGACTGTGTCAGACAGTCCATGTCAGACAGTCCGTGTGTTACAGACCGTGTGTTACATTCCGTGTGTGACAGCCCATGTGTGACTGTCCGTGTGTTACAGTCCATGTGTTACAGTCCGTGTGAGACAGTCCGTGTGTTGCAGTCTGTGTCAGACAGTCCATGTCAGGCAGTCTTGTGTTTTGCAGTCCTTGTCAGACAGTCCGTGTGTTGCAGTCCGTATGTTACTGTCTGTGTGAGACAGTCCGTCTGAGACAGTCCATGTCAAACAGATCGTGTGTTACAGTCCGTGTGTTACAGTCTGTGTGTGACAGTCCATGTGTTATACTCTCTGTGTTGCAGTCCGTGTCAGACAGTCCGTTTGTTACAGTCCGTGTGTTACAATCCACGTGTTACAGTCTGCGTATTACAGTCCGTTTGAGGCAGTCGGTGTGAAACAGTCCATGTGTTACACTCCGCATATTACAGTCTTTGTGTTACAGTCCATGTCAGGCGGTCCGTGTGCTACAGTCCATGTGAGAAGGTTCGTGTGTTACATTCCGTGTTTTACAGTCCATGTGTTACAGTCTATGTGAGTCAGTCATTGTGTTACAGTCTGTGTGTTACAGGCCTTGTATTACAGTCTGTGTGTTACAGTCCATGTGAGACAGTCCGTGAGTTACAGTACGTGTGTTACAGTCCGTGTGAGACTGTCCGCGTGTTACAGTCCGTGCGCTACAGTTCGTGCGCTACAGTCCGTGCACTATAGTCCGTGTGTTACAGTCCGTGTGAGACAGTCCGTGTGTTACAGTCCATGTGTTACAGTCTGTGTCAGACAGTCCATGTCAGGCAGTCTTGTGTTTTGCAGTCCTTGACAGACAGTCCGTGTTTTGCAGTCCGTATGTTACTGTCCGTGTGAGACAGTCCGTCTGAGACAGTCCATGTGTTACAGTCAGCGTGGGACCGTCTGTGTGTTACAGTGCATGTGTTACAGTCCGTGTGAGACAGTCCATGTCAAACAGATCGTATGTTACAGTCCGTATGTTACAGTCTGTGTGACAATCCATGTGTTATACTCTCTGTGTTGCAGTCCGTGTCAGACAGTCCGTTTGTTACAGTCCGTGTGTTACAGTCCATGTGTTACAGTCCATGTGAGACATTCCGTGTGTTACAGTCCGTGTGAGACAGTCCGTGTGTTACAATCCGTGTGTTACGGTCAGTGTGAGACAGTCCATGTGTTAGAGTCCTTGTCAGACTGTTCGTGTGTCACATTCAGTGTCAGACAGTCCATGTGTTACCATCCGTGTATTACAGTCCACGTGAGACAGTTCGTGTGTGACAGTCCAGGTGTTGCAGTCCATGTGTTGCAGTCCGGGTGTTACAGTCCGTGTGAGACAGTCCCTTTGTTACAGTCCGCATGTTACAGTCCTTGTGAGCCAGTCCGTTTGTTACAGTCCCTGTGGGGTATTCCCTGTGAGACAATCCATGTGTTACAGTCCGTGAGTTACAGTCCGTCTGTTACAATCCGTGTGAGACTGTCCATGTGTGACAGTCCATGTGTTATAGTCCGTGCGTGACAGTCTGTGTGTTACAGTCCATGCGAGACTGTCCACGTGAGACAGTCCGTGCGTTATAGTCCGCGCGCTACAGTCCGTGCGTAACAGTCCGTGTGTTACATTCCGTGTGAGACAGTCAATGTGTTACAGTCCGTTTGTTACCATCCTTGTGAGACAGTCCGTGCGTGAAAGTCCGTGTGTTGCAGTCCATGTGTTACAGTCTGTGTCAGACAGTCCATTTGTTACAGTCGTGTGAGACAGTGCGTGTGTTACAGTCCACGTCGGACAGTCTGTGTGTTACAATCCATGTGTTACAGTCCGTGTGTTACAGTCCATGTCAAACAGATCGTATGTTACAGTCCGTATGTTACAGTCTGTGTGACAATCCATGTGTTATACTCTCTGTGTTGCAGTCCGTGTCAGACAGTCCGTTTGTTACAGTCCGTGTGTTACAGTCCATGTGTTACAGTCCATGTGAGACATTCCGTGTGTTACAGTCCGTGTGAGACAGTCCGTGTGTTACAATCCGTGTGTTACGGTCAGTGTGAGACAGTCCATGTGTTAGAGTCCTTGTCAGACTGTTCGTGTGTCACATTCAGTGTCAGACAGTCCATGTGTTACCATCCGTGTATTACAGTCCACGTGAGACAGTTCGTGTGTGACAGTCCAGGTGTTGCAGTCCATGTGTTGCAGTCCGGGTGTTACAGTCCGTGTGAGACAGTCCCTTTGTTACAGTCCGCATGTTACAGTCCTTGTGAGCCAGTCCGTTTGTTACAGTCCCTGTGGGGTATTCCCTGTGAGACAATCCATGTGTTACAGTCCGTGAGTTACAGTCCGTCTGTTACAATCCGTGTGAGACTGTCCATGTGTGACAGTCCATGTGTTATAGTCCGTGCGTGACAGTCTGTGTGTTACAGTCCATGCGAGACTGTCCACGTGAGACAGTCCGTGCGTTATAGTCCGCGCGCTACAGTCCGTGCGTAACAGTCCGTGTGTTACATTCCGTGTGAGACAGTCAATGTGTTACAGTCCGTTTGTTACCATCCTTGTGAGACAGTCCGTGCGTGAAAGTCCGTGTGTTGCAGTCCATGTGTTACAGTCTGTGTCAGACAGTCCATTTGTTACAGTCGTGTGAGACAGTGCGTGTGTTACAGTCCACGTCGGACAGTCTGTGTGTTACAATCCATGTGTTACAGTCCGTGTGTTACAGTCCATGTGTTACAGTCCGTGAGTTACTGTCCGTGAGTTACAGTCCATGTGTTACAGTCCGCGTGAGACAGTCCGCGTGTTACAGTCCGCACGCTACAGTCCCTGCACTATAGTCAGTCTGTGTGTTACAGTCTGTGTGTTACAGTCTGTGTTTTACAGTCCTTGTCAGACAGTCCATGTGTTGCAGTCCGTGTGAGACAGTCCGTGTGAGCCAGTCCGTCTGAGACAGTCCATGTGTTACAGTCAGCGTGGGTCCGTCTGTGTGTTACAGTGCGTGTGTTACAGTCCGTGTGAGACAATCCATGTCAGACAGATCGTGTGTTACAGTTTGTGTGTGACAGGCCATGTGTTACACTCTCTGTGCTACAGTCCATGTCAGACAGTCTGTTTGTTACAGTCCGTGTGTTACAGTCCATGTCAGACGGTCCGTGTACTACAGTCCATGTGAGAAGGTACGTGTGTTACATTCCATGTTTTACAGCCGTGTTTTACAGTCCGTGTGCTACAGTCCGTGTGAGTCAGTCATTGTGTTACAGTCTGTGTGTTACAGGCCTTGTATTACAGTCCGTGTGTTACAGTGCATGTCAGACAGTCCGTGTGTTACAGTCCGTTTGAGGCAGTCCGTGTGTTACAGTCTTTGTGTCACAGTCCATGTCAGGCAGTCGGTGCGTTGTAGTCCCTGTGAGGACAGTCCGCGTTTGACAGTCCATGTCATACAGTCCGTTTGTTACAGTCCATGTGTGAAACAGTGCGTGTTACAGTCCGTGTGAGACTGTCCGCGCGCTACGGTCCGCGCTACAGTACGTGTATGGCAGTCCGTGTGTTACAGTCCGTGTGTTACAGTCCGTGTGTTACAGTCCATGTCAAACAGTCCATGTCAGGCAGTCTGTGTTTTGCTCCTTGTCAGACAGTCCGTGTGTTGCAGTCCATGTGTTACTGTCCGTGTGAGACGGTCCGTCTGAGACAGTCCATGTGTTACAGTCAGCGTGGGACCGTCTGTGTGGTACAGTGCTTGTGTTACAGTCCATTTGAGACAGTCCGTGTGAGACAGTCCATGTCAGACAGACCATGTGTTACACTCCGTGTGTGACAGTCCATGTGTTACACTCTCTGTGTTACAGTCCGTGTCAGACTGTCCGTGTGTTACAGACTGTGTGTTACAGTCAGCATGGGACAGTCTATGTGTTACAGACCGTGTGTTACAGTCCGTGTGAGACAGTCCGTGTGTTACAGTCCATGTGTAACACTCTGTTTTCCAGTCCGTGTCAGACCGTCTGTGTGTTACAGTCCATGTGTTACAGTCCGTGTGCTACAGTCAGCTTGGGACCGTCCATGTGTTACAGTCCCTGTGTTACAGTCCGTGTCAGACAGTTCATTTCAGGCAGACCGTGTGTTACAATCCGTGTGTGACAGTCCGTGTGTTACAGTCTGTTTGTTACAGACTGGATGAGACTGTCCGTGTGTTACAGTCCATGTATTACAGTCTGTGTGTTACAGTCCATGTCAGGCAGTATGTGTGTTACAGTCCATATGAGACAGTCTGTGTGTTGCAGTCCATGTGTTACGGTACGTGTGTTACAGTCCGTGTGAGTCGGTCCGCGTGTGACAGTCCATGTGTGATAGCCCGTGTGTTACAGTCCGTGTCATACCGTCCGTTTGTTACAGTCCGTGTGTTATGGTCGGTGTGAGACAGTCCGTGTGTTACAGTCCTTGTCAGACTGTTTGTACGTTACATTCGGTGTTGGACAGGCCATGTGTTACAGTCTGTGTGAGACAGTCCATGTGTTACAGTCTGTGAGTTACAGTCCGTGTGTTACAGTCTGTGGATTACAGACTGTGTGAGACTGTCCGCGTGAGTCAGTCTGTGTGTTACAGTCCGTGCGCTACAGTCCGTGCGTGACAGTCCGTGTGTTACAGTCCATGTGTTACTGTCTGTGTGAGACAGTCCGTGTGGGACAGTCCATGTCAGACAGCCCGTGTGTTACAGTCCGTGTGTGACAGTCCATGTGTTACAATCTGTGTCAGACTGTCCGTGTGTTACAGTCCATGTGTTACAGTCAGCGTGGAACCGTCTGTGTGTTACAGTCCGTGTGAGACAGTCCGTGTGAGACAGTCCATGTGTTACGACTGTGTGTTACAGTCCGTGTGAGACAGTCCGTGTGTTACAGTCCATGTGTTATAGTCTGTGTGTTACAGTCAGTGTGGAACCGTCCATGTGTTACAGTCCCTGTATTACAGTCCGTATCAGGCAGTCCATGTCAGGCAGTCTGTGTTTTGCAGTCCTTGTCAGACAGTCCGTGTGAGACAGTCCATCTGAGACAGTCCATGTGTTACTGTCAGCGTGGGACCGTCTGTGTGTGACAGTCCATGTGTTACACTCTGTGTTACAGTTCATGTCAGACTGTCCGTGTGTTACAGTCCGTGTGAGACAGTCCATGTGTTACAGACCGTGTGTTACAGTCCGTATTAGACAGTCTGTGTGTTACAGTCCATGTGTTACAGTCCGTGTGTTACAGTCAGCGTGGGACCGTCCATGTGTTATAGTCCCTGTGTTACAGTCTGTGTGTCACATTCCGCGTGTTACAGTCCGTGTGATACAGTCCATTTGAGGCAGTCCATATGACACAGTCCGTATATTACAGTCTTTGTGTCGCAGTCCATGTCAGGCAGTCTGTGTGTTACAGTCCGTATGTTGCAGTCCCTGTGAGACAGACCCTGTGTTACAGTCCGTGTGAGACAGCCCATGTGTGATAGTCCGTGTGTTACAATCCGTGTCATACAGTCCGTTTGTTACCGTCCGTGTGTTACATTCAGTGTGAGACAGTCCATGTGTTACCGTCCGTGTGAGACAGTCCGTGTGTCACAGTCCTTGTCAGACTGTTCGTGCGTTACATTCGGTGTCAGACAGTCCATGTGTTATAGTTCATGTAAGACTGTCCGCGTGAGACAGTCCGCGTGTTACAGTCTGCGCGCTACAGTCCGTGCAATACAGTCCATGTGTTACAGTCCGTGTGCTACAGTCTGTGTGAGACCGTCCCTGTGTTACAGTCCATGTCAGACAGTCCATGTCATGCAGTCTGTGTTTTGCAGTCCTTGTCAGACAGTCCGTGTGTTGCAGTCGGTGTGAGACGGTCCTGGTCAGATAGTCCGTCTTAGACAGACCATGCGTTACAGTCAGCGTGGGAGTGGCTGTGTGTTACAGTCCGTGTGAGACTGTCATGTCAGATAGACCGTGTGTTACAGTCCATGTGTTACACTCTCTGTGTTACAGTCCGTGTCAGACTGTCCGTGTGTTACAGTCTGTGTGTTACAGTCAGCGTGAGATCGTCTGTGTGTTACAGTCCGTGTGAGACAGTCCATGTGTTACAGACCATGTGTGACAGACCGTGTGTTACAGACCTTGTGTTACAGACCACGTGTTACAGTCCGTGTGTTACAGTCCATTTGAGGCAGTCCGTATGAGACAGTCCATGTATTACAGTATCTGTGTCAGACAGTCCATGTGTTACAGTCCATGTGTAAGTCATTGCGTGTGTTAGAGTCCACGTTGGACTGTCTGTGTGTTACAGTCCGTATGTTGCAGTCCGTGCGTTGCAGTCCGTGTGTTGCAGTCCGTGTGTTGCAGTCCGTGTGTTGCAGTCCGTGTGAGACAGTCTGTGTGTTACAGACCGTGTGTTACAGTCCGTATTAGACAGTCTGTGTGTTACAGTCCATGTGTTACAGTCCGTGTGTTACAGTCAGCGTGGGACCGTCCATGTGTTACAGTCCCTGTGTTACAGTCTGTGTCAGACAGTCCATGTCAGACAGTCCGTGCGTTACACTCCGTGTGTTTCATTCCGCGTGTTTCAATCTGTGTGGGACAGTCCGTGTGTTACAGTCCGTGTGTTACAGTCGGTGTGTAACAGTCGGTGTGCTACAGTCTGCGTTTTACAATCCGCGTGTTACTGTCGTTGTGAGACAGTCCCCGTGAGCAAGTCCGTGTGTTGCAGTCCGTGTGATACAGTCTGTTTGAGGCAGTCCAT
This sequence comes from Pristiophorus japonicus, assembly GCF_044704955.1. NCBI lineage: Eukaryota > Metazoa > Chordata > Chondrichthyes > Pristiophoridae > Pristiophorus > Pristiophorus japonicus. The sequence continues at coordinate 87,278,726 of NC_091991.1, read as the reverse complement.
AAGAGACAGTCCGTGTATTACAGTCTTTGTGTCACAGTCCATGTCAGGCAGGCGGTGTGTTGCAGTCCCTGTGAGACAGTCCGCGTTTAACAGTCCATGTGTGATAGTCCGTGTGTTACAGTCCATGTCATACAGTCCGTTTGTTACAGTCCATGTGTGAGACAGTGCGTGTGTTACTGTCCATGTCGGACAGTCTGTGTGTTACAGTCCATGTGTTACAGTCCGTGCGAAACAGTCCGTGTGTTACAGACGTCTGTTACAGTCCATGTGAGACTGTCCACGTGAGACAGTCCGCGTGTTACAGTCTGCGCGCTACAGTCCGTGTGTTACAGTCCGTGTGTTACAGTCCGCGTGTTACAGTCTTTGTGTTACAGTCCATGTCAGGCGGTCCGTGTGCTACAGTCCATGTGAGAAGGTACGTGTGTTCCATTTCGTGTTTTACAGTCCGTGTGAGTCAGTCATTGTGTTACAGTCTGTGTTTTACAGGCCGTGTAAGACAGTCCGTGTGTTACAGTCCTTGTATTACAGTCCATGTGTTACAGTCTTTGTGTCACAGTCCATGTCAGGCAGTCGGTGCGTTGAAGTCCCTGAGAGACAGTCCGCGTGTGATAGTCCATGTGTTACAGTCCGTGTCATACAGTCCGCTTGTTACAGTCCATGTGTGAGACAGTGCGTGTGTTACTGTCCATGTCGGACAGTCCGTGTGTTACAGTCCGTGTAAGACAGTCCGTGTGTTACAGTCGGTGTGAGACAGTCCATGTGTTACTGTCCATGTGTTACAGTCCGTGTGCTACAGTCTGTGTGAGTCAGTCATTGTGTTACACTCTCTGTGTTACAGGCCGTGTAAGACAGTCCGTGTGTTACCGTCGGTGTGAGACAATCCATGTGTTACAGTCCTTTTCAGACTGTTCGTGTGTTACATTTGGTGTCGGACAATCCATGTGTTTACGTCCGTGTGAGACAGTCCGGGTGTTGCAGTCCGTGCGAGACAGTCCGAGTGAAACAGTCCATTTGTTACAGTCCATGTGTGAGACAGTGCGTGTGTTACTGTCCATGTCGGGCAGTCCGTGAGTTACAGTCCGTGAGTTACAGTCCATGTGTTACAGTCCGTGTGAGACAGTCCATGTGAGACAGTCCGTGTGTTACAGGCCGTGTGTTACTGTCCTTGTATCACAGTCCGTGTGTTACAGTCCATGAGTTACAGTCCGTGTGTTACAGTCTGTGTGTCACATTCCGCATGTTACAGTCCGTGTGATACAGTCCATTTGAGGCAGTCCATATGACACAGTCCGTTTATTACAGTCTTTGTGTCGCAGTCCATGTCAGGCAGTCTGTGTGTTATAGTCCGTATGTTGCAGTCCGTGAGACAGACCCTGTGTTACAGTCCGTGTGAGACAGTCCGCGTGTGACAGCCCATGTGTTACATTCAATGTGAGACAGTCCATGTGTTACCGTCCGTGTGAGACAGTCCGTGTGTCACAGTCCTTGTCAGACTGTCCGTGTGTTACATTCGGTGTCAGACAGTCCATGTGTTACCGTCCGTGTGAGACAGTCCTTGTGTTACGGTCCATGTGTTACAGTCCATGAGTTACAGTCTGTGTACTACATTCCGCGTGTTACAGTCCGTGTGATACTGTCCGTTTGAGGCAGTCCATATGACACAGTCCGTGTATTACAGTCTTTGTCGCAGTCCATGTCAGGCAGTCTGTGTGTTACAGTCCGTGTGTTGCAGTCCCTGTGAGACAGTTCCTGTGAGACAGACCCTGTGTTACAGTCCATGTGAGACAGTCCGTGTGTAACAGTCCATGTGTGATAGTCCGTGTGTTACAGTCTGTGTCATACAGTCCGTTTGTTACCCTCCGTGTGTTACAGTCAGCGTGAGACAGTCCATGTGTTACAGTCCTTGTCAGACTGTTAGTGTGTTACATTCGGTGTCAGACAGTCCATGTGTTACCGTCCGTGTGAGACAGTCCGGGTGTTGCAGTCCGTATGAGTCAGTCTGTGTGTTACAGTCTTTGTGTTACAGTCCTTGTCAGACTGTAAGTGTGTTACATTCGGTGTCAGACAGTACATGTGTTACCGTCCGGGTGTTACAGTCTGGGTGTTACAGTACGTGTGTTACACTGACAGTCCGTGTGTTACAGTCGGTGTCAGACAGTCCATTTGTTACAGTCATTGTGTGAGACAGTGCGTGTGTTACAGTCAATGTCGGACAGTCCGTGTGTTACAGTCCGTGTGTTACAGTCAGTGTGAGACAGTCCATGTTTTAAAGTCCTTGTCAGACTGTTCGTGTGTTACATTCAGTGTCAGACAGTCCATGTGTTACCGTCCATGTGAGACAGTCCTTGTGTTACAGTCCGTATGAGGCAATCCGTGAGTTACAGTCTGTTTGTTACAGTCCATTTGTTACAGTCCGTGTGAGACTGTCCGCGTGAGACCGTCCGCGTGTTACAGTCCGCACGCTGCAGTCCGTGTGAGACAGTCCCTGTGTTACAGTCCATGTGTTACAGTCCGTGTCAGACAGTACGTGTCAGGCAGTCTGTGTTTTGCAGTCCTTGTCAGACAGTCCGTGTGTTGCAGTCCGTGTGTTACTGTCCGTGTGTTACTGTCCGTGTGAGACAGTCCGTGTGAGACAGTCCGACTGAGACAGTCCATGTGTTACAGTCAGCGTGCGACTGTCTGTGTGTTACAGTGCGTGTATTACAGTCCGTGTGAGACTGTCCGTGTGAGACAGTCCATGTCAGATAGACCATGTGTTACAGTCCGTGTATTACAGTCCGTGTGTTACAGTCCATGTGTTACACTCTCTGTGTTACAGTCCATGTCAGACCGTCCATGTGTTACAGTCCATGTGTTACAGTCCATGTGTTACAGTCCGTGTGTGACTGTCCGTGTGTTACAGTCCACGTGTTTCAGTCCGCGTGTTTCAGTCCGTTTGAGGCAGTCCGTATGAGACAGTCCATGTATTACAGTATCTGTGTCAGACAGTCCATGTCTTACAGTCCATGTGTAAGTCATTGCGTGTGTTAGAGTCCACATTGGACAGTCTGTGTGTTAACATAGAAACATAGAAAATAGGTGCAGGAGTAGGCCATTCGGCCCTTCTAGCCTCCACCGCCATTCAATGAGTTCATGGCTGAACATGCAACTTCAGTACCCCCTTCCTGCTTTCTCGCCATACCCCTTGATCCCCCTAGTAGTAAGGACTTCATCTAACTCCCTTTTGAATATATTTAGTGAATTGGCCTCAACAACTTTCTGTGGCAGAGAATTACACAGGTTCACCACTCTCTGGGTGAAGAAGTTTCTCCTCATCTCGGTCCTAAATGGCTTACCCCTTATCCTTAGACTGTGACCCCTGGTTCTGGACTTCCCCAACATTGGGAACATTCTTCCTGCATCTAACCTGTCTAAACCCATCAGAATTTTAAACGTTTCTATGAGGTCCCCCCTCATTCTTCTGAACTCCAGTGAATACAAGCCCAGTTGATCCAGTCTTTCTTGATAGGTCAGTCCCACCATCCCGGGAATCAGTCTGGTGAATCTTCGCTGCACTCCCTCAATAGCAAGAATGTCCTTCCTCAAGTTAGGAGACCAAAACTGTACACAATACTCCAGGTGTGGCCTCACCAAGGCCCTGTACAACTGTAGCAACACCTCCCTGCCCCTGTACTCAAATCCCCTTGCTATGAAGGCCAACATGCCATTTGCTTTCTTAACCGCCTGCTGTACCTGCATGCCAACCTTCAATGACTGATGTACCATGTCACCCAGGTCTCGTTGCACCTCCCCTTTTCCTAATCTGTCACCATTCAGATAATAGTCTGTATCTCTGTTTTACAGTCCATGTGTTACAGTCCATGTGAGACAGTCCGTGTGTTACAGTGTGTGTGAGACAGTCCGTGTGTTACAGTCGGTATGAGACAGTTCATGTGTTACAGTCCTTGTCAGACTGTTCGTGTGTCACATTCAGTGTCAGACAGTCCGTCTGTTACCGTCCGTGTGAGGCAGTACGTGCGTGACAGTCCGGGTGTTGCAGTCCAGGTGTTACAGTCCGTGTGAGACAGTCCGTGTGAGACAGTCCCTGTGTTACAGTCCGCGTGTTACAGTCCGCGTGAGCCAGTCCGTTTATTACAGTCCGTGTGAGACAGTCCGTGCGAGACGGTCCGTGCGTTACACTCCGTGCGTTTCATTTCGCGTGTTTCAATCTGTGTGAGACAGAACATGTGTTACAGTCCATGTGTTACAGTTGGTGTGTTACAGTCGGTGTGCTACAGCCTGCGTGTTACAGTCCGCGTGTTACTGTCGTTGTGAGACAGTCCCCGTGAGCAAGTCCGTGTGTTACAGTCTGTGCAATACAGTCTGTTTGAGGCAGTCCATATGAGGCAGTCTGTGTATTACAGTCTTTGTGTCACAGTCCATGTCAGCCAGTCCGTGTGTTACAGTCCATGTGTTACAGTCGGTGTGTTACAGTCGGTGTGCTACAGTCTGCGTGTTACAGTCCGCGTGTTACTGTCGTTGTGAGACAGTCCCCGTGAGCAAGTCCGTGTCTTACATTCCGTGTGTTACAGTCCGTGTGATACAGTCTGTTTAGGGCAGTCCATATGAGGCGGTCCGTGCATTACAGTCTTTATGTCACAGTCCATGTAAGGCAGTCTGTGTGTCACAGTCCATGTCAGACAGTCCATGTGTTACGGTACGTGTGTTACAGTCTGTGTATTACAGTCTGCGTGTTACAATCCACGTGTAACAGTCCGCGTATTACAGTCCATTTGAGGCAGTCGGTGTGAAACAGTTTGTGTGTTACAGTCCGCATATTACAGTCTTTGTGTTACAGTCCATGTCAGGTGGTCCGTGTGCTACAGTCTATGTGAGAAGGTACATGTGTTACATTCCGTGTTTTACAGTCCGTGTGCTACAGTCCGTGTGAGTCAGTCATTGTGTTACAGTCTGTGTGTTACAGGCCGTGTGAGACAGTCCGTGTGTTACAGTCCGTGTGTTACAGTCGGTGTGAGAGAGTCCATGTGTTATAGTCCTTGTCAGACTGTTCGTGTGTTGCATTCGGTGTTGGACAGTCCATGTGTTACCATCCATGTGAGACAGTCCGGGTGTTGCAGTCCGTGTGAGACAGTCCGTGTGAGACAGTCCGTTTGTTACAGTCCATTTGTTACAGTCTATGTGTGAGACAGTGCGTGTGTTACTGTCCATGTCGGGCAGTCTGTGTGTTACAGTGCGTGTGTTACAGTGCGTGTGTTACAGTCCGTGTGAGACAGTCCATGTGAGACAGTCCGTGTGTTACAGTCCTTGTGTTGCAGTCTGTGTGTTACAGTCCGTGTGTTACAGTCGATGTGCTACAGTCTGCGTGTTACAGTCCGCGTGTTACTGTCGTTGTGAGACAGTCCCCGTGAGCAAGTCCGTGTGTTGCAGTCCGCGTGATACAGTCTGTTTGAGGCAGTCCATATGAGACAGTCCGTGTATTACAGTCTTTGTGTCACAGTCCATGTCAGGCAGTCGGTGTGTTGCAGTCCCTGTGAGACAGTCCGTGTTTAACAGTCCATGTGTGATAGTCCGTGTGTTACAGTCCGTGTGAGACAGTCCATGTGAGACAGTCTGTATGTTACTGGCCTTGTGTTACAGTCCGTGTGTTACAGTCTGTGTGTTACATTCCGCGTGTTACAGTCCATGTGATACAGTCCGTTTGAGGCAGTCCATATGACACAGTCCGTGTATTACAGTCTTTGTGTCGCAGTCCATGTCAGGCAGTCTGTGTGTTGCAGTCCCTGTGAGACAGTTCCTGTGAGACAGACCCTGTGTTACAGTCCGTGTGTGACAGTCCACGTGTGACAGTCCATGTGTGATAGTCCGTGTGTTACAGTCCGTGTCATATAGTCTGTTTGTTACCGTCCGTGTGTTATATTCAGTGTCAGACAGTCCATGTGTTACCGTCCATGTGAGACAGTCCGGGTGTTGCAGTCCGTGTGTTACAGTCCGTATGAGACAGTCCGTGTGTTACAGTCTTTGTGTCACAGTCCATTGCAGGCAGTCGGTGTGTTACAGTCCGTGTGTTATAGTCCATGTGTTACAATTCGTGTGTTGCAGTCCCTGTGAGATGTTCCCTGTGAGACAGTCCGCGTTTGACAGTCCATGTGTGATAGTTCGTGTGTTACAGTCTGTGTCATACAATCCGTTTGTTACAGTCCATGTGTGAGACAGTCCGTGTGTTGCAGTCCATGTCGGACAGTCCGTGTGTTACAGTCGGTGTGAGACAGTCCATGTTTTACAGTCCTTGTTAGACTGTTCGTGTGTTACATTTGGTGTCAGACAGTCCATGTGTTACCGTCCGTGTGAGACATTCTGGGTGTTGCAGTCCGTGTGAGACAGTCCGTGTGTTACAGTCGGGTGTCAGGCAGTCCATTTCTTACAGTCATTGTGTGAGACAGTGCGTGTGTTACAGTCCATGTGTTACAGTCCGTGTGCTACAGTCCATATGAGACAGCCCGTGTGTTACAGTCCGTGTCAGACAGTCCATGTCAGGCAGTCTGTTTTGCAGTCCTTGTCAGACAGTCCGTGTGTTGCAGTCCATGTGTTAATGTCCGTGTGAGACAGTCTGTCTGAGAAAGTCCATGTGTTCCAGTCAGCGTGGGACCGTCTGTGTGTTACAGTCCGTGTGAGACAGTCCATGTCGGATAGCCCGTGTGTTACAGTCCGTGTGTTACAGTCCGTGTGTGACAGTCCATGTGTTACACTCTCTGTGTTACAGTCCGTGTCAGACTGTCCATGTGTTACAGTCAGCGTGGGACCGTCCATGTGTTACAGTCCCTGTGTTACAGTCCGTTTCAGACAGTCCATGTCAGACAGACCGTGTATTACATTCCATGTGTGACAGTCCGTGTGTGACTGTCCGTGTGTTACAGTCCACGTGTTACAGTCCGTGTTTTACAGTCCGTTGAGGCAGTCCATATGAGACAGTCCATGTATTACAGTATCTGTGTCAGACAGTCCATGTGTTACAGTCCATGTGTAAGTCATTGCGTGTGTTACAGTCCGTGTGTTACTGTCCGTGTGTTACAGTCCGTGTGTTACAGTCTGTGTGTTGCAGTCAGTGTGTTGCAGTCAGTGTGTTACAGTCTGTGTGTTGCAGTCTGTGTGTTGCAGTCCGTGTGTGACAGTCTGTGCGTTACAGTCCATGTGTTACAGTCCATGTGTTACAGTCCGTGTGCTACAGTCTGTGTGAGTCAGTCATTGTGTTACAGTCTGTGTGTTACAGGCCGTGTAAGACAGTCCGTGTGTTACAGTCAGTGTGAGACAGTCCATGTGTTACAGTCCTTTTCCGACTGTTCGTGTGTTACATTCGGTGTCGGACAATCCATGTGTTACCGTCCGTGTGAGACAGTCCGGGTGTTGCAGTCCGTGTGAGACAGTCTGTGTGAAACAGTCCGTTTGTTACAGTCCATTTGTTACAGTCCATGTGTGAGACAGTGCGTGTGTTACTGTCCATGTCGGGCAGTCTGTGTGTTACAGTCCGTGTGTTACAGTCCATGTGTTACAGTCCATGTGTTACAGTCCGTGTGTTATAGTCCGTGTGTTTCAGTCCGTGTGAGACTGTACGCGTGAGACAGTCCGCGCGCTACAGTCCATGTGTTTCAGTCGGTGTGACGCAATCGGTGTGTTACAGTCCATATGTTACAGTCCGTATGCTACAGTCCGTGTGAGTCAGTCATTGTGTTACAGTCTTTGTGTTACAGGCCGTGTAAGACAGTCCGTGTGTTACAGTCGGTGTGAGACCGTCCGTTTGTTACAGTCCATTTGTTACAGTCCATGTGTGAGACAGTGCGTGTGTTACTGTCCATGTCGGGCAGTCCGTGTGTTACAGTCCGTGTGTAACAGTCCGTGTGTTACAGGCCTTGTGTTACAGTCCGTGTGTTACAGTCTGTGTGTTACATTCCGTGTGCTACAGTCCGTGTGAGTCAATCATTGTGTTACAGTCCGTGTATGACAGTCCGTGTTTTACAGTCCGTTTGTTACAGACTGGGTGAGACTATCCATGTGTTACAGTCCATGTATTACAGTCTGTGTGTTACAGTCCATGTCAGGCAGTATGTGTGTTACAGTCCGTGTGTTGCCGTCCATGTGTTACGGTACGTGTGTTACAGTCCATGTGAGACAGTCCGCGTGTGACAGTCCATGTGTGATAGTCCGTGTGTTACAGTCCGTGTCATACCGTCAGTTTGTTACAGTCCGTGTGTTACGGTTGGTGTGTTACAGTCCGCGTGTTGCAGTCCTTGTGTTACAGTCCTTAGGTTAATAGTCCGTGTGTTACAGTCCATTTGAGGCAGTCCGTATGAGACAGTCCGTGTATTACAGTATTTGTGTCATATGTCCATGTCAGGCAGTCTGTGTGTTACAGTCCGTGTCAGACAGTCCGCGTATTGCAGTCCCTGTGAGGTAGTTCCTGTGAGACAGACCCTGTGTTACAGTCTGTGTGTTACAGTCTGTGTGTTACAGTCCGTGTGAGACAGTCCGCGTGTGACAGTCCATGTGTGATAGCCCGTGTGTTACAGTCCGTTTGTTACCGTCCGTGTGTTACAGTCGGTGTGAGACAATCCATGTGTTACAGTCCTTGTCAGACTGTTCGTGTATTACATTCAGTGTCAGACAGTCCATGTGTTACCGTCCGTGTGTTACAGTCCGTGTGTGACAGTCCGTTTGTTACAGACTAGGTGAGACTATCCATGTGTTACAGTCCATGTATTACAGTCTGTGTGTTACAGTCCATGTCAGGCAGTATGTGTGTTACAGTCCGTGTGTTGCAGTCCATGTGTTACGGTACGTGTGTTACAGTCCGTGTAAGACAGTCCGCGTGTGACAGTCCATGTGTGATAGTCCGTGTGTTACAGTCCATGTCATACCGTCCGTTTGTTACAGCCCATGTATTACGGTTGGTGTGAGACAGTCCGTGTGTTGCAGTCCTTGTGTTACAGTCCGTGTGTTACATTCCGTGTGTTACAGTCCGTTTGAGACAGTCCGTATGAGACAGTCCATGTATTACAGTATTTGTGTCATATGTCCATGTCAGGCAGTCTGTTTGTTACAGTCCATGTGTTGCACCCCCTGTGAGACAGTCCCAGTGTTACAGTCCGTGTGAGACAGGCCACGTGTGACAGTCCGTGTATTACAGTCCGTGTGTTGCAGTCCGTGTGTTACAGTCCTTGTATGAGACAGTGCGTGTGTTACAGTCCACGTCGGACAGTCTGTGTGCTACAGTCCGTGTGCTGCAGTCCATGTGTGACAGTCCGTGTGTTACAGTCCGTGTGCTACAGTCCGTGTCAGACTGTTCGTGTGTTACATTCGGTGTCAGACAGTCCGTGTGTTGCCGTCCTTGTGTTACAGTCTATGTGTTACAGTCCGTGTGTGAAAGTCCGTGTGTGAAAGTCCGTGTGTTGCAGTCCATGTGTTTCAGTCTGTGTCAGACAGTCCATTTGTTACAGTCCATCTTTGAGACAGTGCATGTGTTACAGTCCACGTCGGACAGTCCATGTGTTATAGTCCGTGTGAGACAATCCGTGTGTTAATAATCCGTGTGTTACAGTTCGTGTGTTGCAGTCCGCGTGTTACCGTCCTCGTGTTACAGTCCGTCTGTTACAGTCCATTTGAGGCAGTCAGTATGAGTCAGTCTGTGCATTACAGTATTTGTGTCACATGTCCATGTCAGGCAGCCTGTGTGTTACTGTTCGAGTGTTGCACTCCCTGTGGACAGTCCCTGTGTTACAGACCGTGCATGACAGTCCGTGCGTTTCATCCGTGCGTTACAGTCCGTGTGTTGTAGTCCGTGTGTTACAGTCCATGTGTGAAAGTCCGTGTGTTGCTGTCCATGTGTTGCTGTCCATGTGTTAGTGTGTGTCAGACAGTCCATTTGTTACAGTCCATGTATGAGACAGTGCGTGTGTTGCAGTCCACATCAGACAGTCTGTGTGTTACAGTCCATGTGTTACAGTCCGTGTGAGACAGTCCGTGTGTTACAGTCTGTGAGAGAGTCCGTGTGTTACAGTCCACGTGAGACAGTCAGCGTGTTACAGTCCATGTCAGACAGTTCGTGTGTTACAATCCATGTGTTACTATCCGCGTGCGACTGTCCGCGTGAGACTGTCCGCGTGAGACTGTCCGCGTGAGACTGTCCGCGTGAGACAGTCCGCGTGTTACAGTCCGTGTGTTACGGCGAGATCCAACACCGCCCCCAGTGCGCCAGTGCAGCCTTTGGCCGCCTGAGGAAAAGAGTGTTTGAAGACCAGGCCCTCAAAACTGCCAGCAAGCTCATGATCTACAGTAATACCTGTTCTCCTGTATCGCTCAGAGAAATGGACCATGTATAGTAGACATCTCAAGTTTCTGGAGAAATATCACCAACGATGTCTCTGCAAGATCCTACAAATCCACTGGGAGGACAGGCGCACCAACATCAGAGTCCTCATTCAGTCTAACATCCCCAGCATTGAAGCACTGACCACACTCGATCAGCTCTGCTGGACAGTCCACAGTCTGCATGCCAGACACGAGACTCCCAAAGCAAGTGCTCTACTCGGAGCTCCTTCATGGCAAATGAGCCAAAGGTGGGCAGCGGAAACGCTACAAGGACACCCTCTGAGTCTCCCTGATAAAGTGCAACATCCCCACTGACACCTGGGAGTCCCTGGCCCAAGACCGCCCTAAGTGGAGGAAGTGCATCCGAGAGGACGTTGAGCACCTCGAGTCTCAACGCCGAGAGCATGCAGAAATCAAGTGCAGACAGCGTAAAGAGCGTGCGGCAAACCAGACCCACCCATCCCTTCCCTCAACGACTATCTGTCCCACCTGTGACAGAGTCTGTGGCGCTGGTATTGGACTGTCCGCGTGTTACAGTCCGCATTTTACAGTCGGTCTGTTACAGTCTGTGTGTTGGAGTCCATGTCAGGCAGTATATGTGTTACAATCCGTGTCAGACAGTCCATGTGTTACGGTATATGTGTTACAGTCTGTGTATTACCATCCGCATGAGACAGTCCGTGTGAGACAGTCTGTGTGTTACACACTTTGTGTTACAGTGCGTGTGAGACAGTCCGTGTGAGACTGTCCATGTGAGACAGTCCGTGCGAGACAGTCCATGCGAGACTGTCCATGCGAGACAGTCCTTGCGTGAAAGTCCGTGTGTTACAGTCAGTGTGAGACCAGCCCTGTGTTACAGTTCATGTGTTACAGTCCGTGTGTTACAGTCCATTGAGGCAGTCCGTATGAGAAAGTCCGTGTGAGACAGTCCTTGTGTTACAGTCCGTGTGTTACAGTCCATGAGTAATAGTCCTTGTGTTACAGTTTAGGTGTAATAGTACGTTTGTTGCAGTCCGTGTGATACAGTCCTTGTTAGACAGCCCGTGTGTTACAGTCCGTGTGTTACAGACTGTTTGAGACTGTCCATGCATTACAGTCCGTGTGTCACAGTCCGTGTAAGTCACTCCGTGTGTTACAGACCGTTTGAGACTGTCTGTGTGTGACAGTCCCTGTGTTACAGTCCCTGTGTTGCAGTCCTTGTGTCACAGTCGGTGTGTTACAGTCCTTGTGTCACAGTCCGTGTGTTACAGTCCATGTGTGTTCCACTCCCTGTGTTACAGTCCTTGTGTCACCATCCGTGTGTTACAGTCGGTGTGTTACAGTCCGTGTCAGACAGTCCATGTGTGTTACAGCCGTGACAAACAGTCCATGTGTTGCAGTCCATGTGTTACGGTCCGTGTGAGACAGTCCGTATGTTAGTGTCCGTGTGTGACAGTCTGTGTAAGACAGTCCATGTGTTGCAGTCCGTTTGAGGCAGTTCGTATGAGCAAGTCCTTGTTTTACAGTCTATGTGTTATAGTCCATGTCAGGCAGTCTGTGTGTTACAGTCCGTGTGTGACAGTCCGTGTCTTACAGTCCTTGTCTTACAGTCCGAGTTTTACAGTCCGTGTGTGACAGTCCGTGTGTTGCAGTCAGTGTGAGACCGTCTGTGTGTTACTGTCCATGTATTAAAATCCATGTGTTACAGTCCGTGTGTTACAGTCCGCGTGTTACACTCCATATATTACAATCCGTGTGTTAGTCTTTGTGTTACAGTCCATGTCAGGCAGTCCATGTGAGACAGTCTGTGTGTGTCACAGTCCGTGTGTGACAGTCCGTGTGAGACAGTCCATGTGTTACAGTCCGTGTGTGACAGTGTGTGTTACAGTCAGTGTGAGACCGTCCGTGTGTTACAGTCCGTGCATTATAGTCCGTGTGCTACATTCCGTATGTTACAGTCTGTGTTTTATTGTCCGTGTGAGACAGTCCCTGTGTTACAGTCAGTGTATTACAGTCCATTTGAGGCAGTCCGTATGAGAAAGTCCTTATATTGCTGTCTTTGTGGTACAGTCCATGTCAGGCAGTCCGTGTGATACAGTCTGTGTTAGACAGTCCGTGTGTTACAGTCCGTGTGAGTCAGTCCGTGTGTTACATACCATTTGAGACTGTCCGTGTGTTACAGTCCGTGTGAGTCAGTCCGTGTGTTACATACCATTTGAGACTGTCCGTGTGTTACAGTCCATATGAGTCAGTCCATGTGTTACAGACCGTTTGAGACTGTCCGTGTGTGACAGTCCCTGTGGTACAGTCCCTGTGTTACAGTCCGTGTCAGACTGTCCGTGTGTTACAGTCTCTGTGTTACACTCCCTGTGTTACAGTCCATGAGTTACAGTCCTTGTGTTACATTCTGTGTGTTACAGTCCGTGTGTTACACTCCATATGTTACAGTCAGTGTGTTACAGTCTTCATATCAGGCAGTCCATGTTTTGCAGTTCGTGTTTTACAGTCCATGAGTTACAGTCCTTGTGTTACAGTCCGTGTGTTACACTCTGTGTGTTACAGTCCGTGTGTTACAGTCCATGCGTGACAGTCTGTGCGTTACAGCCCATGTGTGACATTTCCATGTGTTACAGTCCATGTGTTGCAGTCCATTTGAGGCAGTCCGTATGAGAAAGTCCTTGTATTACTGCCTTTGGGGTACAGTCCATGTCAGGCAGTCCGTGTGTTACAGTCCAGGTGTTACAGTCCGTTTGTTACAGTCCATGTGATACAGACCGTGTTAGACAGTCCGTGTGTTACAATCCGTGTGTTACAGTCCGTGTGAGTCAGATCGTGTGTTACAGACCGTTTGAGACGGTCCGTATGTTACAGTCCATGTGTTACAGTCCATGTGTTACAGCCGATGTGTGTTACACTCCCTGTGTTACAGTCCTTGTGTCACTGTCCGTGTGTTACAGTCCATGTGTTACACTCCCTGTGTTACAGTCGGTGTGTTACAGACCGTGTCAGAGAGTCCGTGTGTTACAGTCGGTGTGTTACAGTCTTTGTCAGACTGTCCATGTATGTTACAGTCCGTGTCAGACAGTCCATGCGTTGCAGTCCATGTGTTACGGTACATGTGTTACGGTCCGTGTGTGACAGTCCGTGTGTTACAGTCCTTGTGTTCCAGTCCGTATGTCAGTGTCCATGTGTTAGTGTCCGTGTAAGACAGTCCATGTGTTGCAGTCCATTTGAGGCAGTTCATATGAGAAAGTCCTTGTTTTACAGTCTATGTGTTATGGTGCATGTCAGGCAGTCCGTGTGTTACAGTCCATGTGTGACAGTCTGTGTGTTTCAGTCCGTGTGTGACAGTCTGTGTGAGACCGTCTGTGTGTTACTGTCCGTGTATTAAAATCCATGTGTTACAGTCCGTGTGTTACAGTCCGTGTGTTACACGCCATATGTTACGGTCTTTGTGTTACAGTCCATGCCAGGCAGTCCGTGTGAGACAGTCTGTGTGTGTTACAGTCCATGTGTTATAGTCCCAGTGTGACAGTCCATGTGATACAGTCAGTGTGAGACCGTCCGTGTGTTACATTCCGTATGTTACAGTCTGTGTTTTATTGTCCGTGTGAGACAATCTCTGTGTTACAGTCAGTGTATTACAGTCCATTTGAGGCAGTCCGAATGAGAAAGTCCTTGTATTACTGTCTTTGTGGTATAGTCCATGTCAGGCAGTCCGTGTGTTACAGTCCAGGTGTTACAGTCCGTGTTAGACAGTCCGTGTGTTACAGTCCATGTGTGACAGTCCGTGTGAGACAGTCCATGTGTTACAGTCCATGTGTTACATTCCGTAGTTACAGTCTGTGTTTTATGTCCGTGTGAGAAAGTCCCTGTGTTACAGTCCGTGTATTAAAGTCCATTTGAGGCAGTACATATGAGAAAGTCCTTGTCTTACAGTCTTTATGTTACAGTCCATGCCAGGCAGTCCGTGTGTTGCTGCCCATGTGTTACAGTCCGTGCGTGACAGTCCGTGCGTGAACGTCCGTGTGTTACAGTCAGTGTGAGACCATCCCTGTGTTACAGTTCATGTGTTACAGTCCGTGTGTTACAGTCCATTTGAGGCAGTCCGTATGAAAAAGTCCTTGTATTACAGTCTTTGTGTTACAATCCATGTCAGGCAGTCCGTGTGTTACCGTCTGTGTGAGACATTCCTTGTGTTACAGTCCATGTGTGACAGTCCGTGTGTTGCAGGCAGTGTGAGACCGTCTGTGTGTTGCAGTCAGTGTGAGACCGTCTGTGTTGCTGTCCGTGTGTTAAAATCCATGTGTTACAGTCCATATGTTACACTCCATATGTTACAGTCCGTGTGTTAGTCTTTATGTTACAGTCCATATCAGGCAGTCCATGTTTTGCAGTCCGTGCGTGACAGTGCGTTCGTTACAGTCCATGTGTGACAGTCTGTGTGTTACAGTCAGTGTGAGACCGTCCCTGTGTTACGTCCATGTGTTGCAGTCCATTTGAGGCAGTCCGTATGAGAAAGTCCTTGTATTACTGTCTTCGTGGTAGTCCATGTCAGGTAGTCCGTGTGTTACAGTCCAGGTGTTACAGTCTGTGTGTTAACAGTCCGTATGAGTCAGATCGTGTGTTACAGACTGTTTGAGACTGTCCGTGTGTTACGGTCCATGTGTTACAGTCCGTGTGTTACAGTCCGTGTGAGTCAGTCCGTGTGTTACAAACCGTTTGAGACTGCCCGTGTGTTACAGTCTGTGTGTTACAGTCCGTGTCAGACAGTCCGTGTGTTGCAGTCGGTGTGTTACAGTCCGTGTCAGACATTCCATGTGTGTTACAGTCCATGTCAGACAGTCCAAGTGTTGCAGTCCATGTGTTACGTTACATTTGTTATGGTCCGTGTTAGACAGTCCGTGAGTTACAGTCCTTGTGTTACAGTCCGTATGTTAGTGTCCGTGTGTGACAGTCCAAGTGTTGCAGTCCATGTGTAGTCTGTGTTTATTGTCCATGTGAGACAGTCCCTGTGTTACAGTCCCTGTATTACAGTCCATTTGAGGCAGTTCGGATGAGAAAGTCCTTGTTTTACAGTCTTTGTGTTACAGTCTATGTCAGGCAGTCCGTGTGTTGCAGTCCGTGTGTTACAGTCCGTGTGTGACAGTTCGTGCGTGACAGTCCGTGCGTTACAGTCCGTGTGTTACATTCCGTATGTTACAGTCTGTTTTATTGTCCGTGTGAGACAGTCCCTGTGTTACAGTCAGTGTATTACAGTCCATTTGAGGCAATCCGAATGGGAAAGTCCTTGTATTACTGTCTTTGTGGTACAGTCCATGTCAGGCAGTCCGTGTGATACAGTTTGTGTCAGACAGTCATGTGTTGCAATCCGTGTGAGCCAGTCCGTGTGTTACAGACCGTTTGAGACTGTCCGTGTGTTACATTCCGTATGTTATAGTCTGTGTTTTATTGTCCATGTGAGACAGTGCCTTTGTTACAGTCTGTGTATTACAGTCCATTTGAGGCAGTCCGTATGAGAAAGTCCTTGTATTACTGTCTTTGTGGTACAGTCCATGTCAGGCAGTCCATGTGTTACAGTCCGTGTGATACAGTCCATGTTAGACAGTCCGTGTGTTACAGACGGTTTGAGACAGTCCGCGTGTTACATTCCGTATGTTACAGTCTGTTTTATTGTCAGTGTGAGACAGTCCCTGTGTTACAGTCAGTGTATTACAGTCCATTTGAGGCAATCCGAATGGGAAAGTCCTTGTATTACTGTCTTTGTAGTACAGTCCATGTCAGGCAGTCCATGTATTACAGTCCATGTGTTACAGTCCGTGTGTTACAGTCCATGTGTTACATTCCGTGTGAGACAGTCCGTGTGTTACAGTTCGTGTGTTACAATTTGTGTCAGACAATCCATGTGCTACAGTCCGTGTGCTACAGTCTGTGTGTTACAGTCTATGTCAGGCAGTCTGTGTTTTGCAATCCTTGTCACACAGTCCTTATGTTGCAGTCCGCGCGTTACTGTCCGCGTGTTAACAGTTCGTGTCAAACAGTCCGTGTGCTACAGTCCGGGTGTTACATTCCATGTCAGGCAGCCTGTGTTTTGCAGTCCTTGTCACACAGTCCATATGTTGCAGTCCGTGCGTCACAGTCCCATGTTATAGTCCGTGTCAGACAGTCCGTGTGTTGCAGTCCGTGTGTTACAGTCAGCGTGGGACCGTCCGTGTGTTACAGTCCTTGTGTTACACTCCCTGTATTACAGTCCTTGTGTCACAATTTATGTGTTACAGTCCGTGTGTTACAGTCGGTGTGTTACATTCCATGTCAGACAGTCCATGTGTGTTACAGTCTGTGTCAGACAGTCCATGTGTTACAGTCCATGTGTTATGATACATGTGTTACAGTCCGTGTGTGACAGTCCGTGTGTTACAGTCCATGAACTACAGTCCTTGTGTTACAGTCCATGTGTTGCAGTCTGTTACAGTCCGCGTGTTACAGTCCATGTCAATCAGTCCGTGTATTACTGTCCGTGTGTTACAATCCGTGTGTAACACTCTGTGTGTTACAGTCCATGTGTTACAGTCCATATGTTAGTCCGTGTGTTAGTCTTTGTGTTACAGTCCATATCAGGCAGTCCATGTTTTGCAGTCCGTGTTTTGCAGTCCGTGTGTTACAGTCCGTGCGTGACAGTCCGTGCATTACAGTCCATGTGTGACAGTCTGTGTGAGACCGTCCCTGTGTTAGAGTCCGTGTGTTACAGTCCATGTGTTGCAGTCTGTATGAGAAAGTCCTTGTATTACTGTCTTTGTGGTACAGTCCATGTCAGGTAGTCCGTGTGTTACAGACCGTTTGAGACTGTCCGTGTGTTACAGTCCATGTGTTACAGTCCGTGTGTCACAGTCCGTGTGAGTCAGTCCGTGTGTTACAAACCGTTTGAGACTGTCCGTGTGTTACAGTCTGTGTTAGACAGTCCGTGTGTTACAGTCGGTGTGTTACAGGCCGTGTCAGACAGTCCATGTGTGTTACAGTCCGTGTCAGACAGTCCAAGTGTTTCAGTCCATGTGTTATGGTCCGTGTGAGACAGTCCGTGTGTGACAGTCCATGTGTGACAGTCTTTGTGCTACAGTCCATGTCAGGCAGTCCATGTGAGACAGTCTGTGTGTGTTTCAGTCCGTGTGTGACAGTCCATCTGAGACAGGCCATGTGTTACAGTCCGTGTGTGACAGTCCGTGTGTTACAGTCAGTGTGAGACCGCCCGTGTGTTACAGTCCATTTGTTACAGTCCGTGTTAGACAGTTCGTGTTTGACAGTCTGAGTGTTACAGTCCGTGTGAGTCAGTCCGTCTGTTACAGACCATTTGAGACTGTCCATGTGTTACAGTCCGTGTGTGACAGTCCCTGTGTTACACTCCCTGTGTTACACTCCCTGTGTTACAGTCCTTGTGTCACAGTTCGTGTGTTACAGTCAGTGTTTTACAGTCGGTATGTTACAGTCCGTGTCAGACAGTCCGTGTCAGACAGTCCATGTGTTGCAGTCCATGTGTTAGGGTATATGTGTTACAGTCCGTGTGTTACTGCCCGTGTGAGACAGTCCGTCTGAGACAGTCCATGTGTTACAGTCCGTGTGTGACAGTCTGTGTGTTACAGTCAGTGTGAGACCGTCCGTGTGTTACAGTTCATTTGTTACAGTCCATGTTAGACAGTTCGTGTTTGACAGTCCGAGTGTTACAGTCCGTGTGAGTCAGTCCGTCTGTTACAGACCATTTGAGACTGTCCGTGTGTTACAGTCCGTGTAAAACAGTCCATGTGTTGCAGTCCATTTGAGGCAGTTCGTATGAGAAAGTCCATGTTTTACAGTCTATGTGTTACAGTCCATGTCAGGCACACTGTGTGACAGTCTGTGTGTTGCAGTCCATATGTTACAGTCCGTGTCAGACAGTCCGTGTCTTGCAGTCTTTGTCTTACAGTCCGAGTTTTACAGTCCGTGTGTGACAGTCCGTGTGTTGCAGTCAGTGTGAAACCGCCTGTGTGTTACTGTCCATATGTTACAGTCCATGTGTTACAGTCTTTATTTTACAGTCCATGTCAGGCAGTCCGTGTGAGACAGTCTGTGTGTGATACAGTCCGTGTTAGACAGTCCGTGTGTTACAGTCCGTGTGAGTCAGTCCGTGTGTTAGACAGTTTGAGACAGTCCGTGTGTTACAGACCGTTTGAGACTATCCATGTGTTACAGTCCGTGTGTGACAGTCCCTGTGTTACAGTCCGTGTCAGACCGTCCGTGTGTTACAGTCCCTGTGTTACACTCCCTGTTTTACAGTCCTTGTATCTCAGTCCTTGTGAGACAGCCTGTGTGCGTTACAGTCCGTGTGAGACAGTCCGTTTGTTACAGTCAGTGTGTTACAGTCCTTGTATCATAGTCCGCGTGTTACAGTCCGTGTGTTACAGTCCATGTCAGGCAGTCCATATGTGTTACAGTCCATGTCAGATAGTCCATGTGTTGCAGTCCATATTACGGAACATGTGTTGCAGTCCGTGTGTTACGGTCCGTGTGTTACAGTCCGTATGTTAGCGTCCATGTGTTAGTGGCCGTGTGTGACAGTCCGTTGTAAGACAGTCCGTGTGAGACAGTCCCTGTGTTGCAGTCCATGTATTACAGTCTATTTGAGGCAGTACGTGTGAGAAAGTCCTTGTTTTACAGTCTATGTGTTACAGTCTATGTAGGCAGTCCGTGTGTGACAGTCCATGTGTGACAGTCCGTGTGTTGCAGTCTGTGTGTTGCAGTCCATGTGTTACAGTCCGTGTCAGACAGTCCGTGTGTTACAGTCCGAGTTTTACAGTCCGTGTGTTACAGTGTTTGTGTTATAGTCCATGTCAGGCAGTCCCTGTGAGACAGTCTGTGTGTGTTACAGTCCGTATGTGACAGTCCATCTGAGACAGTCCATGTGTGACAGTCCGTGTGTTACAGTCAGTGTGAGACCGTCCGTGTGTTACAGTCCGTGTGTTACAGTCCCTGTCTTACATTCCGGATGTTACACTCTGTGTTTATTGTCCATGTGAGACAGTCCCTGTGTTACAGTCCGTGTATTACAGTCCATTTGAGGCAGTTCGGATGAGAAAGTCCTTCTTTTACAGTCTTTGTGTTACAATCCATGTCAGGCAGTCCGTGTATTGCAGTCCGTGTGTTACAGTCTGTGCGTGACAGTCCGTGCGTTACAGTCCATATGTGACAGTCCGTGTTAGACAGTCCGTGTGTTACAGTCCGTGTGAGTCAGTCCGTCTGTTACAGACCATTTGACACAGTCCGTGTGTTACAGTCCGTGTGATACAGTTCGTGTGTTACAGACCGTTTGAGACTGTACGTGTGTTACAGTCCGTGTGTGACAGTCCCTGTGTTACAGTCCGTGTGTTACAGTCCCTGTGTTACACTCTCTGTGTTACAGTCCTTGTATCACAGTCTGTGTGTTACAGTCCATGGGTTACAGTCGGTGTGTTACAGTCCATGTCAGACAGTCCGTGTCAGGCAGTCCATGTGTGTTACAGTCTGTGTCAGACAGTCCATGTGTTGCACTCCATGTGTTACGGTACATGTGTTGCAGTCCGTGTGTTACAGTCCGTATGTTAGTGTCTGTGTATGACAGTCCGTTGTAAGACAGTCCAAATGTTACAGTCCGTGTGTTATTTTCCGTGTGAGACAGTCCCTGTGTTACAGTCCATGTATTACAGTCCATTTGAGGCAGTTCGTGTGAGAAAGTCCTTGTTTTACAGTCTATGTGTTACAGTTCATTTAGGCAGTCCATGTGATGCAGTCTGTGTGTTGCAGTCCGTGTGTTACAGTCCGTGTCAGACAGTCCGTGTCTTACAGTCCGAGTTTTACAGTCTGTGTGTTACAGTCCATGTCAGGCAGTCCCTGTGAGACAGTCTGTGTGTGTTACAGCCCGTGTGTGACAGTCCGTGTGTTGCAGTCAGTGTGAGACCGTCTGAGTGTCACTGTCCGTGTGTTAAAATCCATGTGTTACACTCCATATGTTACAGTCCGTGTGTTACAGTCCATGTCAGGCAGTCCGTGTGAGACAGTCTGTGTGTGATACAGTCCGTGTGTTACAGTCCGTGTGAGTCAGTCCGTGTGTTACAGACAGTTTGAGACTGTCTGTGTGAGTCAATCCGTGTGTTACAGACCGTTTGAGACTGTCCGTGTGTTACAGTCCGTGTCAGACCGTCCGTGTGTTACAGTCCCTGTGTTACATTCCCTGTGTTACAGTCATTGTATCACAGTCCGTGTGTTACAGTCCATGTGTTACAGTCCCTGTGTTACATTCTATGTGTTATAGTCCGTGTGTTGCATTACGTGTGTTACAGTCCGTGTGTTACAGTCTTTGTGTTACAGTCCATGTCAGGCAGTCCATGTTTTGCAGTCCCTGTGTTGCAGCCCATGTGAGACCATTCGTGTGAGACAGTCCATGTGTGGCAGTCCTTGTGTTGCAGTCCGTCTGCTATAGTCCGTGTGTTACAATCCATGTATTACAGTCCGTGTGTGATAGTCCATGTATTTACAGTCCGTGTGTGACAGTCCGTGTGTTACAGACAGTGTGTTACAGACAGTGTGTTGCAGTCAGTGTGTTGCAGTCCGTGTGTTACAGTACTTGTGTTACAGTCTGTGTGTTACACTCAGTATGTTACAGTCCGTGTGCTACAGTCTTTGTGTTACAGTCCATGTCAGGCAGTCTGTGTTTTACAGTCCGTGTCAGACAGTCCATGTGTTACAGTCCGTGTGCTACAGTCCCTGTGTTATAGTCCGTGTGTTACATTCCGTGTGAGACCGTTTGTGTGAGACAGTCCATGTGTGGCAGTCCGTGTGTTGCAGTCCATGTGTTGCATTCCGTGTGCTATAGTCCGTGTGTTACAGTCCTTGTGTGACAGTCCGTGTGTTACAGTCCATATGTTACAGACCTTGTGTTACAGTCTTTGTGTTACTGTCCATGTCAGGCAGTCCGTGTTTTTCAGTCCGTGTGTTACAGTCCATGTATTACAGTCCGTGTGTGACAGTCCGTGTGTTATGGACAGTGTGTTGCAGTCCGTGTGTTACAGTACTTGTGCTACAATCCGTGTGTTACACTCGGTATGTTACAGTCCGTGTGTTACAGTCTTTGTGTTACAGTCCATGTCAGGCAGGCTGTGTTTTACAGTCCGTGTCAGACAATCCGTGTGTTACAGTCCCTGTGTTATAGTCCGTGTGTTACAGTCCATGTGTTACAGTCTTTGTGTTACAGTCCATGTCAGGCAGTCCATGTTTTGCAGTCCCTGTGTTGCAGCCCGTGTGAGACCATTCGTGTGAGACAGTACATGTGTGGCAGTCCTTGTGTTGCAGTCCATGTGTTGCAGTCCGTGTGCTATAGTCCGTGTGTTACAGTCCTTGTGTTACAGTCCTTGTGTGACAGTCCGTATGTTACAGACCTTGTGTTACAGTCTTTGTGTTACTGTCCATGTCAGGCAGTCCATATTTTTCAGTCCGTGTGTGACAGTCCGTGTATTACAGTCCGTGTGTTATAGACAGTGTGTTGCAGTCAGTGTGTTGCAGTCCGTGTGTTACAATACTTGTGCTACAATCCATGTGTTATAGTCCGTGTGTTACAGTCTTTGTGTTACAGTCCTTGTCAGGCATTCCGTGTGTTACAGTCCATGTGTTACAGTCCATGTGTTACAGTCCATGTGAGGCAGTCCGTGTTTTTCAGTCCGTCTGTTACAGTCCATGTGTTACAGACAGTGTGTTGCAGTCAGAGTGTTACAGACCGTGTCAGACAGGCCGTGTGTTGTAGTCCATGTGTTACAGTCCATGTGTTACAATCCGTGTGTTACAGTCCATGTGAGGCAGTCCGTGTTTTTCAGTCCGCCTGTTACAGTCCGTGTGTTACAGACAGTGTGTTGCAGTCAGAGTGTTACAGTCCGCATGTTACAGACCGTGTGAGACAGGCTGTGTGTTACATTCCGTGGATTACGAGTGCATGTGTTACAGTCCGTGTGAGACAGTCCGTGTGTTGCAGTCCGTATGAGAAAGTCCTTGTATTACAATCTTTGTGTTGCAGTCCATGTCAGGCAATCTGTGTTCTACAGTCTGTGTAAGACAGACGTGTGACGCAGTCCGTATGAGAAAATCCTTGTATTGCTATCTTTGTGTTGCAGTCCATGTCAGGCAGCCTGTGTTCTACAGTCCGTGTGGTACAGTCCGTGTGTTACCGTCTTTGTTTTACAGTACATGTTATGCAGTCCGTGTTTTGCAATCCTTGTGTTGCAGTCCGTGTGAGACCGTCCATCTTTTGCAGTCCGTGTGTTACAGTCCGTGTGTTACAGTCCTTGTGTTACAGTCCTTGTGTTGACTGTCCGTGTGTGACAGTCCGTGTATGACAGTCCGTATGTGACAGTCCATGTGTTACTGTCCGTGTGTGACAGTCATTGTGTGACAGTCCATGTGTGACAGTCCGTGTGTGACAGTCCTTGTGTGACAGTCCGTGTGTTACAGTCCATGTGTTACAGTCCGTGTAAGACAGGCCATGTGAGGCAGGCCGTGTGAGACAGTCGGTGTCTTGCAATCTGTGTGTTACAGACTGTGTGAGATAGTCCCTGTGTTACAGTGCGTGTATTACAGTTCCTGTGAGACAGCCCATGTGAGACAGTCCGTGTGAGACAGTTCGTGTGAGACCATCCGTGTGTTACAGTTCGTGTGTTACAGCCCGTGTGTTACAGTCCGTGCATTACAGGCTGTGTGAGATGGTCCGTGTGTTAGTGCGTGTGTTACAGTGCGTGTGTTACAGTTCGTGTGTTATAGTCCGTGTGAGACAGTTCGTATGAGACCGTCCGTGTGTTATAGTCCATTTGCAGCAGTCTGAATGAGAAAGTCCTTGTATTACAGTCTTTGTGTTACAGTCCATGTCAGGCATTCCGTGTGTTACAATCCATGTCTTACAGTCCGTGTGTTGCAGTCCGTGTCAGACAGTCCATGTCTTACAGTCCGTGCCTTACAGTCTGTGTTTTACAGTCCGTTTGTTACAGTCCAGGTGAGACAGTCCATGTGTTACAGACCGTGTGAGACAAGCCGTGTGTTGCAGTCCATGTGTTACAGTCCGTGTGTTACAATCTGTGTGTTACAGTCCATGTGAGGCAGTCCATGTGTTACAGGCCGTGTGTTGCAGTCCATATGTGACAGGCCATGTGAGACAGTCCGTGTTTTGTAGTCTTTGTGTTACAGTCCGTGTCAGGCAGTCCGTGTTTTGCACTCCACGTGTGACAGTCCGTGTGTTACAGACAGTGTGTTGCAGTCAGAGTGTTACAGTCCCCGTGTTACAGACCGTGTGAGACAGACTGTGTGTTACACTCCGTGGATTACGAGTGCGTGTGTTACAATCCGTGTGTTGCAGTCCGTATGAGAAAGTCCTTGTATTACAGTCTTTGTGTTGCAGTCCATGACAGGCAGTCTGTGTTCTACAGTCCGTGTGTTACAGTCGATGTGTTACCGTCTTCGTTTTACAGTCCATGTCAGGCAGTCCGTGTCTTGCAGTCCTTGTGTTGCAGTCCATGTGAACCCGTCCATGTGTTGCAGTCCGTGTGCTACAGTCCGTGTGTGAAAGTCCGTGTGTGAAAGTCCATGTGTGAAAGTCCTTGTGTTACAGTCCATGTGAGACAGTCCGTGTGTGACAGTTCTTGTGTGACAGCCCGTGTTGACAGTCCGTGTGTTGCAGTCTGTCTGTTACAGTCCCTGTGTTACAGTCCGTATGTTACAGACTGAGATTGTCCGTGTGTTACAGTGCATGTGTTGCAGTCCATGTGCAACAGGCCGTGTGTTACAGTCAGTGTGAGACCATCCGTCTTTTACAGTCCGTGTGTTTCAGTCCGTGTGTTACAGTCCATTTGAGGCATTCCGTATGAGAAAATCCATGTATTACAGTCTTTGTGTTACAATCCATGTCAGGCAGTCTGTGTTTTACAGTGGGTGTCAGACAGTCTGTGTGTTACAATCTGTGTTTTACAGTCAGTTTGTTACAGTCCGTGTCAGACAGTCCATGTGTTACAGTCCATGTTTTGCAGTCCGTTTGTTACAGTCCATGTGAGACAGACCGTGTGAGACAGTCCGTGTGTTACACTCCGTGTGTTACAGTCCGTGTTTTACAGTCCATGTGTTACAGTCCATGTGTTACAGTCCGTGTGTTGTACTTCGTGTGTTACAGTCTGTGTGTTATAGTCCCTGTGTTACTGTCCGTGTGTTGCAGTTTGTGTGTTACAGTCCGTGTGTTACTGTCCCTGTGTTACTGTCCCTGTGTTACTGTCCCTGTGTTACTGTCCGTTTGAGGCAGTCCATGTGTTGCAGTCCGTATGTTACAGTCCGTATGTTACAGTCAGTGTGAGACAGTCCGTGTGTTAAAGTCCGTGTGTTGCAGTTCATGTGTTACAGTCCCTGTGTTACTGTCCCTGTGTTACTGTCCATGTGAGGCAGTCCGTGTGTGACAGTCTGTATGTTACAGTCAGTATGTTACAGTCAGTGTGAGACAGTCCGTGTGTTACAGTCCGTGTGTTAAAGTCCATGAGACAGTGCGTGTGTTACAGTCCGTGTGAGACAGTCCGTGTGAGACAGTCTGCGTGTTACAGACCGCATGTTACAGTCCGCGTGTGACAGACCGTGTGACACAGCCCGTGTATTACAGTCTTTGTGTTATAATCCATTTGAGGCAGTCCGTATGAGAAAGCCCTTGTATTGCAGTCTTTGTGTTACAGTCCATGTCAGGCAGTCCATGTGTTAGAGTCCGTCTGTTACAGTCCGCGGCAGACTGTCGGTGTCTTACAGTCCGTGTGTTGCAGTCCGTGTGAAACAGTCCATGTCTTACAATCCGTGAGAGACAGGCTGAGTGTTGCAGTCCATGTGTTACACTCCGTGTGTTACAGACCGTGTGAGAAAGTCAGTGTCTTACAGTCCATGGATTACAGTCCGTGTGTTACAGTGCGTGTGAGACAGTCCGTGTGTTACAATCTGTTTGTTACAATCTGTGTTTTACAGTCCACGTGAGACAGTCCGTGTGTTACAGTCCGTGTGAGACAGTCTGTGTGAGACAGTCCGCGTGTTACAGTCCGCGTGTGACAGACCGTGTGACACAGGACGTGTGTTACATTCCATGTGAGACAGTCCATGTGAGACAGCCTGTGTGTTACAGTCCGTCTGTTACAGTCCGTGTGTTACAGTCCGTTTGTTACAATCTGTGTTTTACAGACCGTTTGTTACAATCTGTGTTTTACAGTCCGTGTGCGACAGTCCGTGTCAGACAGTCCGTGTGTTACAGTCCGTCTATTACAGTCCGTGTGTTACAGTCCGTGTGTTATAATCCGTGTTTTACAGTCCGTTTGTTACAGTCCATGTCAGACAGTCCGTGTGTTACAGTCCGTTTGTTACAGTCTGTGTTTTGCAGTCCTTTTGTTACAGTCCATGTGCGACAGTCCGTGTGTTACAGACCGCGTGAGACAGTCCGTGTGAGACAATCTGTGTGTTACAGTCCGTTTGTTACAATCCGTTTGTTACAGACTATGTCAGACAGTCCGTTTGTTCCAGTCTGTGTTTTACCGTCCGTTTGTTACAGTCCGTTTGTTCCAGTCAGTGTGAGACAGTCCGTGTGTTACAGCCTGTGTGTTACAGCCTGTGTGTTACAGCCTGTGTGTTACAGTCCGTGTGTTACAGTCCGTGTGTTACAGTCCGTGTGTTACAGTCCGTGTGTTACAGTCCGTGTGTTGTACTTCGTGTGTTACAGTCCGTGTGTTATAGTCCCTGTGTTACTGTCCATGTGTTGCAGTCCCTGTGTTACTGTCCCTGTGTTACTGTCCCTGTGTTACTGTCCCTGTGTTACTGTCCGTTTGAGGCAATCCATGTGTTGCAGTCCGTGTGTGAGAGTCCATATTTTACAGTCAGTGTGAGACCATCCGTGTGAGACAGTCCATGTGTTTCAGTCCGTGTGAGATAGTCCGTGTGTTACAGTGTGAAACCATCCATGTGTTACTGTCCGTGTGAGGCAGTCCGTGTTAGACCGTCCGTGTTTTTCAGTCGTGTCTTCCAATCCGTGTGTTACAGACCATTTGAGGCGTTCCATATGAGAAAGTCCATGTATAACAGTCTTTGTGTTTCAGTCCGTCTCAAACAGTCCGTGTGTTACACTCCGTATGTGACAGTCCGTGTGTTACAATCGTTGTGTTACAGTCCATGTCAGGCAGTCCGTGTTTTGCAGTCCGTGTGCTTACAGTCCGTGTGCTTACAGTCCGTGTGTTACAGTCTGTGTGTTACAGTCCGTATGTTACAGTCAGGGTGTTACAGTCCACATGTTACAGTCCGCGTGTTACAGACCGTCTGAGACAGGCCGTGTGTTGCAGTCCATGTGTTACAATCCGTGTATTACAATCCGCATGTTACACTCTGTGTGTTGCAGTCTGTGTGTTACACTCTGTGTGTTAGAGTCTTTGTGTTGCAGTCCATGTCAGGCAGTCCGTGTGTTACAGTCCCTGTGTTACAGACAGTATGTTACAGTCCGTTTGTTGCAGTCTGTGTGTTACAGTCCACGTATTACAGACCGTGTGAGACCGTCCGTGTTTTACAGTCGTGTGTTATAGTCCATTTGAGGCATTCCGTATGAGAAAGTCCATGTATTGCAGTCTGTGTGTTACAGCCCGTGTCAGGCAGTCTGTGTATTACAGTCCATGTCAGACCGTGCGTGTGTTACAGTCCGTCTGTTACAGTCCGTTTGTTACAATCTGTGTTTTACAGTCCGTTTGTTACAGTCCGTGTGTTACAGTCCATTTGTTACAGTCTGTGTTTTGCAGTCCGTTTGTTACAGTTCATGTGAGACAGTCCGTGTGTTACAGACAGTGTGAGACAGGCTGTGTGATGCAGTCCGTGTGTTACACTCCATATGTTACAGTCTGTGTGTTACAGTCTTTGTGTTACAGTCCATGTCAGAAAGTGTGTGTTTACAATCCGTGTGTTACAGTCCGTGTAAGACAGTCCGTGTGTTACAGACAGTGTGAGACCATCCGAGTGTTACTGTCCGAGTGTTACTGTCCATGTGAGGCAGTCCGTGTGATGCAGTCCGTGTGAAACAGTCCATGTGTTACTGTCCGTGTGTTTTAGTCCATTTGCGGCAGTCCACATGAGAAAGTCCTTGTATTACAATCTTTGTGTTACAGTTCATGTCAGGCAGTCCGTGTGTTAAAGTCCATGAGTTACAGTCCGGGTGAGACAGTCCGTGTGTTACAGACAGTGTGAGACAGTCCGTGTGTTGCAGTCCGTGTGAGGCACTCCGTGTGTTCCAGTCCATGTGTGACAGTCAGTGTGAGACCGTCCGTGTTAGACCGTACGTGTGTTTCAGTCCGTGTGTTTCAATCCGTGAGTTACAGTCCATTTAAGGCATTCCATATGAGAAAGTCCATGTATTACAGTCTTTGTGTTTCAGTCTATGTCAGGCAGTCCGTGTCAGACAGTCCGTGTGTTACAGTCCGTTTGTTACAATCTGTGTTTTACAATCCGTTTGTTACAGTCCGTGTGAGACAATCCATGTGTTACAGTCCGTTTATTACAGTCTGTGTTTTGCAGTCCGTTTGTTACAGTCCATGTGAGACAGTCCGTGTGTTACAGACCGTGTGACACAGTCTGTGTTTTAAAGTCTGTGGATTACAGTCCGTGTGTTATAGTGCCTGTGTTACAGTCCGTGTGTTACAGCTCTTGTGTTACAGTCCGTGTGAGACAGTCCATGTGTTACAGTCCGTGTGTTACAGTCCATGTGCTATAGTCCGTGTGTTACAGTCCGTGCAAGACAGTCCATGTGGGACTGTCCGTGTGTGACAGTCCGTGTGAGTCAGTCCGTGTGTTACAGTCCGTGTGAGTTAGTCCGTGTGTTAAAAACCGTGTGAGACTGTCCGTATGAAACAGTCCGTGTGTTACATTCCTTGTGTTACAGTCCATGTCTTACAGTCCATGTGTTGCAGACCGTGTCAGACAGTCCATTTCTTATAGTCCGTGTCTTACAGTCTGAGTTTTACAGTCCATTTGTTACAGTCCGGGTGAGACAGTCCGTGTGTTACAGACCATGTGAGACAGGCCGTGTGTTGCAGTCCATGTATTACTGTCAATGTGTTACACTCCGTATGTTACAGTCCGTGTGTGACAGTCTTTGTGTTACAGTCCATGTCAGGCAGTCCGTGTGTTAGAGTCGGTGTGTTAGAGTCGGTGTGTTAGAGTCCGTGTGTTAGAGTCCGTGTGTTACAGTCCATGTGTTACAGTCCGTGTGTGACAGTCAGTGTGTTGCAGTCCGTATGTTGCAGTCAGGGTGTTACAGTCCACGTGTTACAGACCGTGTGAGACAGGCCATGTGTTGCAGTCCATGTGTTTCAGTCTGTGTGAGACAGTGCGTGTGAGACAGTCCGTGTGAGACAGTCCGTGTGTTATCGACCGCGTGACACAGTCCGTGTGTTACAGTCCGTGTGTTACAGTCCGTGTGAGACAGTTCATGTGAGACAGCCCGTGTATTACAGTCCGTGTGTTACAGTCCGTGTGTGACAGTCCGTGTATTACAGAAAGTGTGTTACAGTCGGTGTGTTGCAGTCAGAGTGTTACAGTCCGCATGTGACAAACTGTGTGAGACAGCCCATATGTTACAGTCCGCGTATTACAGTGCGTGTGTGACAGTCCGTGTTTTACAGTCCGTATGTTGCAGTCCATTTGAGGCAGTCCATATGAGAAAGTCAGTGTATTACGGTCTTCGCGTTACACAGTCCATGTCAGGCAGTCTGTGTTTTACAGTCCATGTCAGACAGTCGTGTGTTACAGTCCGTCTGTTACAATCCGTTTGTTACAACCTGTGTTTTACAGTCCATTTGTTACAATCTGTGTTTTACAGTCCATTTGTTACAGTCCGTGTGAGACAGTCTGTGTCAGACAGTCCGTGTGTTACAGTCCGTCTATTACAGCCTGTGTGTTACAGTCCGTGTGTTATAATCCGTCTTTTACAGTCCGTGTGTTACAGTCTGTTTGTGACAGTCTGTGTTTTGCAGTCCTTTTGTTACAGTCCGTGTGAGACAGTCCGTGTGAGACCGTCGGTGTGAGACAGTCTGTGTGTTACAGTCCGTGTGTTACAGTCCGTGTGTTACAGTTCGTGTGTTACAATCCGTTTGTTACAGTCCATTTGTTACAGTCTGTGTTTTGCAGTCCTTTTGTTACAGTCCATTTGTTACAGTCTGTATTTTGCAATCCTTTTGTTACAGTCCATGTATTACAGTCCGTGTGTTCCAGTCAGTGTGAGACAGTCCCTGTGTTACTGTCCCTGTGTCACATTTGAGGCCGTCCATATGAGAAAGTCAGTGTATTACGGTCTTCGTGTTACACAGTCCATGTCAGGCAGTCTGTATTTTACAGTCCATGTCAGACAGTCCGTGTGTTACAGTCCAACTGTTACAGTCCGTTTGTTACAATCAGTGTGTTATAATCCGTGTTTTACAGTCCGTTTCTTACAGTCCGTGTGAGACAGTCCGTGTGTTACAGTCCGTTTGTTGCAGTCTGTGTTTTGCAGTCCTTTTGTTACAGTCCATGTGAGACAGTCCGTGTGTTACAGACCGTGTGAGACAGTCTGTGTGAGACAGTCCGTGTGAGACAATCCGTGTGTTACAGTCCATGTGAGACAGTCCGTGTGAGACAGTCCGTGTGTTACACTCCCCGTGTGACAGACCGTGTGTTACAGTCCATGTTTTACAGTCCATGTGTTACAGTCCGTGTGAGACAGTCCCTGTGTTACTGTCCCTGTGTCCCATTTGAGGCTGTCCATTTGTTACAACCTGTGTTTTACAGTCCATTTGTTACACTCTGTGTGAGACAGTCTGTGTCAGACAGTCCGTGTGTTACAGTCCATCTGTTACAGTCAGTGTGCTACAGTCCGTTTTTTACAATCTGTGTTTTACAGTCCGTTTGTTACAGTCCACATGAGACAGTCCGTGTGCTACAGACCGTGTGTTACAGTAGTGTGTATTACAGTCCATGTGTTACAGTCCGTGTGTTACAGCCCATGTGTTGCAGTTCGTGTGTTACAGTCCATGTGTTACTGTCCGTGTGTTACTGTCCGTGTGTTGCAGTTCGTGTGTTACAGTCCGTGTGTTACTGTCCCTGTGTTACTGTCCCTGTGTTACTGTCTGTCTGAGGCAGTCCATGTGTTGTAGTCCATATTTTACACTCAGTGTGAGACCATCCGTGTGAGACCATCCGTGTGAGACAGTCCGTGTGTTACACTCCGTTTGTTACAGTCCATGTGCTCCAGTTCGTGTGAGACAGTCCGTGTGACACAGCCCATGTGTTAAAGTCCGTGTGTTACAGTCTTTGTGTTATAGTCCATTTGAGGCAGTCCGTGTGTTAGAGTCCGTCTGTTACAGTCCGCGGCAGACTGTCGGTGTCCTACAGTCCATGTGAAACAGTCCATGTCTTACAATCCGTGAGAGACAGGCTGTGTGTTGCAGTCCACGTGTTACACTCCGTGTGTTACAGACCGTGTGAGAAAGTCCGTGTGTTACAATCCGTTTGTTACAATCTGTGTTTTACAGTCCGTTTGTTACAGTCCACGTGAGACAGTCTGTGTGTTACAGTCCATGTGAGACAGTCTGTGTGAGACAGTAGTGTGTATTGCAGTCCGTGTGAGACAGTCGGTGTGTTGCAATCCATTTGAGGCAGTCCGTATGAGAAAGTCAGTGTATTACGGTCCTTGTGTTACATTCCATGCCAGGCAGTCTGTGTTTTACAGTCCATGTCAGACTTTCCGTGTGTTACAGTCCGTGTTTTACAGTCCATTTGTTACAGTCCGTGTGAGACAGTCTGTGTCAGACAGTCCGTGTGTTACAGTCCGTCTATTACAGCATGTGTGTTACAGTCCGTGTGTTATAACCGACTTTTACAGTCTGTGTGTTACAGTCTGTTTGTTACAGTCTGTGTTTTGCAGTCCTTTTGTTACAGTCCATGTGAGACAGTCCGTGTGAGACAGTCCGTATGAGACAGCCCGTGTGATACAATTCCTGTGTTACAGTTCGTGTGTTACAGTCCATGTGAGACAGCCCGTGTATTACAGTCCGTGTGTTACAGTCCGTGTGTGACAGTCCGTGTATTACAGAAAGTGTGTTACAGTCGGTGTGTTGCAGTCAGAGTGTTACAGTCCGCATGTGACAAACTGTGTGAGACAGCCCCTATGTTACAGTCCGCGTATTACAGTGCGTGTGTGACAGGCCGTGTGTTACAGTCCGTGTGAGACCGTTCGTGTTTTACAGTCCGTATGTTGCAGTCCATTTGAGGCAGTCCATATGAGAAAGTCAGTGTATTACGGTCTTCGCGTTACACAGTCCATGTCAGGCAGTCTGTGTTTTACAGTCCATGTCAGACAGTCGTGTGTTACAGTCCGTCTGTTACAATCCGTTTGTTACAACCTGTGTTTTACAGTCCATTTGTTACAATCTGTGTTTTACAGTCCATTTGTTACAGACCGTGTGAGACAGTCTGTGTCAGACAGTCCGTGTGTTACAGTCCGTCTATTACAGCCTGTTCCTGTTAAAGTCCGTGTGTTATAACCGACTTTTACAGTCCGTGTATTACAGTCTGTTTGTTACAGTCTGTGTTTTGCAGTCCTTTTGTTACAGTCCGTGTGAGACAGTCCGTGTGAGACCGTCGGTGTGAGACAGTCCGTGTGTTACAGTCCATGTGTTACAGTCCGTGTGTTACAATCCGTTTGTTACAGTCCGTTTGTTACAGTCTGTGTTTTGCAGTCCTTTTGTTACAGTCCATTTGTTACAGTCTGTGTTTTGCAATCCTTTTGTTACAGTCCATGTATTACAGTCCGTGTGTTACAGTCCGTGTGAGACAGTCCCTGTGTTACTGTCCCTGTGTCACATTTGAGGCCGTCCATATGAGAAAGTCAGTGTATTACGGTCTTCGTGTTACACAGTCCATGTCAGGCAGTCTGTATTTTACAGTCCATGTCAGACAGTCCGTGTGTTACAGTCCATCTGTTACAGTCCGTTTGTTACAATCAGTGTGTTATAATCCGTGTTTTACAGTCCGTTTCTTACAGTCCGTGTGTGACAGTCCGTGTGTTACAGTCCGTTTGTTGCAGTCTGTGTTTTGCAGTCCTTTTGTTACAGTCCATGTGAGACAGTCCGTGTGAGACAGTCCGAGTGTTACACTCCCCGTGTGACAGACCGTGTGAGACAGGCCGTGTGTTACAGTCCATGTTTTACAGTCCATGTGTTACAGTCCGTGTGAGACAGTCCCTGTGTTACTGTCCCTGTGTCCCATTTGAGGCTGTCCATTTGTTACAACCTGTGTTTTACAGTCCATTTGTTACACTCTGTGTGAGACAGTCTGTGTCAGACAGTCTGTGTGTTACAGTCCATCTGTTACAGTCAGTGTGCTACAGTCCGTTTTTTACAATCTGTGTTTTACAGTCCGTTTGTTACAGTCCACATGAGACAGTCCGTGTGCTACAGACCATGTGTTACAGTAGTGTGTATTACAGTCCATGTGTTACAGTCCGTGTGTTACAGCCCATGTGTTGCAGTTCGTGTATTACAGTCCATGTGTTACTGTCCGTGTGTTGCAGTCCGTGTGTTACAGTCCGTGTGTTACAGTTCCTGTGTTACTGTCCCTGTGTTACTGTTCCTGTGTTACTGTTCCTGTGTTACTGTCTGTCTGAGGCAGTCCATGTGTTGTAGTCCATATTTTACACTCAGTGTGAGACCATCCGTGTGAGATCATCCGTGTGAGACAGTCCGTGTGTTACACTCCGTTTGTTACAGTCCATGTGCTCCAGTTCGTGCGAGACAGTCCGTGTGACACAGCCCGTGTGTTAAAGTCCGTGTGTTACAGTCTTTGTGTTATAGTCCATTTGAGGCAGTCCGTGTGTTAGAGTCCGTCTGTTACAGTCCGCGGCAGACTGTCGGTGTCCTACAGTCCGTGTGTTGCAGTCCGTGTGAAACAGTCCATGTCTTACAATCCGTGAGAGACAGGCTGTGTGTTGCAGTCCATGTGTTACACTCCGTGTGTTACAGACCGTGTGAGAAAGTCCGTGTGTTACAATCCGTTTGTTACAATCTGTGTTTTACAGTCCGTTTGTTACAGTCCACGTGAGACAGTCTGTGTGTTACAGTCCATATGAGACAGTCTGTGTGAGACAGTAGTGTGTATTGCAGTCCGTGTGAGACAGTCGGTGTGTTACAGTCCGTGTGTTGCAATCCATTTGGGGCAGTCCGTATGAGAAAGTCAGTGTATTACGGTCCTTGTGTTACATTCCATGCCAGGCAGTCTGTTTTTTACAGTCCATGTCAGACTTTCCGTGTGTTACAGTCCGTGTTTTACAGTCCATTTGTTACAGTCCGTGTGAGACAGTCTGTGTCAGACAGTCCGTGTGTTACAGTCCGTCTATTACAGCATGTGTGTTACAGTCCGTGTGTTATAACCGACTTTTACAGTCCGTGTGTTACAGTCTGTTTGTTACAGTCTGTGTTTTGCAGTCCTTTTGTTACAGTCCGTGTGAGACAGTCCGTATGAGACAGTCCGTATGAGACAGCTCGTGTGAGACAATTCCTGTGTTACAGTTCGTGTGTTACAGTCTATGCGAGACAGTCCGTGTGAGACAGTCCGTCTGTTACAGTCCATGTGCTACAATCCGTTTGTTACAATCTGTGTTTTACAGTCCGTTTGTTACAGTCCACGTGAGACAGTCCTTGTGTTACAGTAGTATGTATTACAGTCCGTGTGAGACAGTCGGTGTGTTGCAGTCCATTTGAGGCAGTCCGTATGAGAAAGTCAGTGTATTACGGTCCTTGTGTTACATTCCATGCCAGGCAGTCTGTGTTTTACAGTCCATGTTTTACAGACCATTTGTTACAATCTGTGTTTTACAGTCCATTTGTTACAGTCCATATGAGACAGTCTGTGTCAGACAGTCCATGTGTTACAGTCCGTCTATTACAGCCTGTTCCTGTTACAGTCCGTGTGTTATAACCGACTTTTACAGTCCGTGTATTACAGTCTGTTTGTTACAGTCTGTGTTCGGCAGTCCTTTTGTTACAGTCCATGTGAGACAGTCCGTTTGAGACAGTCCGTGTGTTACAGTCCGTGTGTTACAGTCCGTGTGAGACAGTCCGTGTGAGGCAGTCCGTGTGTTACAGTCCATGTGAGACAGTCCGTGTGAGACAGTCCGTGTGTTACACTCCGCGTGTGACAGACCATGTGACACAGGCCGTGTGTTACAGTCCATGGTTTACAGTCCATGTGTTACAGTCCGTGTGAGACAGTCCCTGTGTTACTGTCCCTGTGTCCCATTTGAGGCTGTCCATTTGTTACAACCTGTGTTTTACAGTCCATTTGTTACACTCTGTGTGAGACAGTCTGTGTCAGACAGTCCGTGTGTTACAGTCCATCTGTTACAGTCAGTGTGCTACAGTCCGTTTTTTACAATCTGTGTTTTACAGTCCGTTTGTTACAGTCCACATGAGACAGTCCGTGTGCTACAGACCGTGTGTTACAGTAGTGTGTATTACAGTCCATGTGTTACAGTCCGTGTGTTACAGCCCATGTGTTGCAGTTCGTGTGTTACAGTCCATGTGTTACTGTCCGTGTGTTACTGTCCGTGTGTTGCAGTTCGTGTGTTACAGTCCGTGTGTTACTGTCCCTGTGTTACTGTCCCTGTGTTACTGTCTGTCTGAGGCAGTCCATGTGTTGTAGTCCATATTTTACACTCAGTGTGAGACCATCCGTGTGAGACCATCCGTGTGAGACAGTCCGTGTGTTACACTCCGTTTGTTACAGTCCATGTGCTCCAGTTCGTGTGAGACAGTCCGTGTGACACAGCCCATGTGTTAAAGTCCGTGTGTTACAGTCTTTGTGTTATAGTCCATTTGAGGCAGTCCGTGTGTTAGAGTCCGTCTGTTACAGTCCGCGGCAGACTGTCGGTGTCCTACAGTCCATGTGAAACAGTCCATGTCTTACAATCCGTGAGAGACAGGCTGTGTGTTGCAGTCCACGTGTTACACTCCGTGTGTTACAGACCGTGTGAGAAAGTCCGTGTGTTACAATCCGTTTGTTACAATCTGTGTTTTACAGTCCGTTTGTTACAGTCCACGTGAGACAGTCTGTGTGTTACAGTCCATGTGAGACAGTCTGTGTGAGACAGTAGTGTGTATTGCAGTCCGTGTGAGACAGTCGGTGTGTTGCAATCCATTTGAGGCAGTCCGTATGAGAAAGTCAGTGTATTACGGTCCTTGTGTTACATTCCATGCCAGGCAGTCTGTGTTTTACAGTCCATGTCAGACTTTCCGTGTGTTACAGTCCGTGTTTTACAGTCCATTTGTTACAGTCCGTGTGAGACAGTCTGTGTCAGACAGTCCGTGTGTTACAGTCCGTCTATTACAGCATGTGTGTTACAGTCCGTGTGTTATAACCGACTTTTACAGTCTGTGTGTTACAGTCTGTTTGTTACAGTCTGTGTTTTGCAGTCCTTTTGTTACAGTCCATGTGAGACAGTCCGTGTGAGACAGTCCGTATGAGACAGCCCGTGTGATACAATTCCTGTGTTACAGTTCGTGTGTTACAGTCCATGTGAGACAGCCCGTGTATTACAGTCCGTGTGTTACAGTCCGTGTGTGACAGTCCGTGTATTACAGAAAGTGTGTTACAGTCGGTGTGTTGCAGTCAGAGTGTTACAGTCCGCATGTGACAAACTGTGTGAGACAGCCCCTATGTTACAGTCCGCGTATTACAGTGCGTGTGTGACAGGCCGTGTGTTACAGTCCGTGTGAGACCGTTCGTGTTTTACAGTCCGTATGTTGCAGTCCATTTGAGGCAGTCCATATGAGAAAGTCAGTGTATTACGGTCTTCGCGTTACACAGTCCATGTCAGGCAGTCTGTGTTTTACAGTCCATGTCAGACAGTCGTGTGTTACAGTCCGTCTGTTACAATCCGTTTGTTACAACCTGTGTTTTACAGTCCATTTGTTACAATCTGTGTTTTACAGTCCATTTGTTACAGACCGTGTGAGACAGTCTGTGTCAGACAGTCCGTGTGTTACAGTCCGTCTATTACAGCCTGTTCCTGTTAAAGTCCGTGTGTTATAACCGACTTTTACAGTCCGTGTATTACAGTCTGTTTGTTACAGTCTGTGTTTTGCAGTCCTTTTGTTACAGTCCGTGTGAGACAGTCCGTGTGAGACCGTCGGTGTGAGACAGTCCGTGTGTTACAGTCCATGTGTTACAGTCCGTGTGTTACAATCCGTTTGTTACAGTCCGTTTGTTACAGTCTGTGTTTTGCAGTCCTTTTGTTACAGTCCATTTGTTACAGTCTGTGTTTTGCAATCCTTTTGTTACAGTCCATGTATTACAGTCCGTGTGTTACAGTCCGTGTGAGACAGTCCCTGTGTTACTGTCCCTGTGTCACATTTGAGGCCGTCCATATGAGAAAGTCAGTGTATAACGGTCTTCGTGTTACACAGTCCATGTCAGGCAGTCTGTATTTTACAGTCCATGTCAGACAGTCCGTGTGTTACAGTCCATCTGTTACAGTCCGTTTGTTACAATCAGTGTGTTATAATCCGTGTTTTACAGTCCGTTTCTTACAGTCCGTGTGTGACAGTCCGTGTGTTACAGTCCGTTTGTTGCAGTCTGTGTTTTGCAGTCCTTTTGTTACAGTCCATGTGAGACAGTCCGTGTGAGACAGTCCGAGTGTTACACTCCCCGTGTGACAGACCGTGTGAGACAGGCCGTGTGTTACAGTCCATGTTTTACAGTCCATGTGTTACAGTCCGTGTGAGACAGTCCCTGTGTTACTGTCCCTGTGTCCCATTTGAGGCTGTCCATTTGTTACAACCTGTGTTTTACAGTCCATTTGTTACACTCTGTGTGAGACAGTCTGTGTCAGACAGTCTGTGTGTTACAGTCCATCTGTTACAGTCAGTGTGCTACAGTCCGTTTTTTACAATCTGTGTTTTACAGTCCGTTTGTTACAGTCCACATGAGACAGTCCGTGTGCTACAGACCATGTGTTACAGTAGTGTGTATTACAGTCCATGTGTTACAGTCCGTGTGTTACAGCCCATGTGTTGCAGTTCGTGTATTACAGTCCATGTGTTACTGTCCGTGTGTTGCAGTCCGTGTGTTACAGTCCGTGTGTTACAGTTCCTGTGTTACTGTCCCTGTGTTACTGTTCCTGTGTTACTGTTCCTGTGTTACTGTCTGTCTGAGGCAGTCCATGTGTTGTAGTCCATATTTTACACTCAGTGTGAGACCATCCGTGTGAGATCATCCGTGTGAGACAGTCCGTGTGTTACACTCCGTTTGTTACAGTCCATGTGCTCCAGTTCGTGCGAGACAGTCCGTGTGACACAGCCCGTGTGTTAAAGTCCGTGTGTTACAGTCTTTGTGTTATAGTCCATTTGAGGCAGTCCGTGTGTTAGAGTCCGTCTGTTACAGTCCGCGGCAGACTGTCGGTGTCCTACAGTCCGTGTGTTGCAGTCCGTGTGAAACAGTCCATGTCTTACAATCCGTGAGAGACAGGCTGTGTGTTGCAGTCCATGTGTTACACTCCGTGTGTTACAGACCGTGTGAGAAAGTCCGTGTGTTACAATCCGTTTGTTACAATCTGTGTTTTACAGTCCGTTTGTTACAGTCCACGTGAGACAGTCTGTGTGTTACAGTCCATATGAGACAGTCTGTGTGAGACAGTAGTGTGTATTGCAGTCCGTGTGAGACAGTCGGTGTGTTACAGTCCGTGTGTTGCAATCCATTTGGGGCAGTCCGTATGAGAAAGTCAGTGTATTACGGTCCTTGTGTTACATTCCATGCCAGGCAGTCTGTTTTTTACAGTCCATGTCAGACTTTCCGTGTGTTACAGTCCGTGTTTTACAGTCCATTTGTTACAGTCCGTGTGAGACAGTCTGTGTCAGACAGTCCGTGTGTTACAGTCCGTCTATTACAGCATGTGTGTTACAGTCCGTGTGTTATAACCGACTTTTACAGTCCGTGTGTTACAGTCTGTTTGTTACAGTCTGTGTTTTGCAGTCCTTTTGTTACAGTCCGTGTGAGACAGTCCGTATGAGACAGTCCGTATGAGACAGCTCGTGTGAGACAATTCCTGTGTTACAGTTCGTGTGTTACAGTCTATGCGAGACAGTCCGTGTGAGACAGTCCGTCTGTTACAGTCCATGTGCTACAATCCGTTTGTTACAATCTGTGTTTTACAGTCCGTTTGTTACAGTCCACGTGAGACAGTCCTTGTGTTACAGTAGTATGTATTACAGTCCGTGTGAGACAGTCGGTGTGTTGCAGTCCATTTGAGGCAGTCCGTATGAGAAAGTCAGTGTATTACGGTCCTTGTGTTACATTCCATGCCAGGCAGTCTGTGTTTTACAGTCCATGTTTTACAGACCATTTGTTACAATCTGTGTTTTACAGTCCATTTGTTACAGTCCATATGAGACAGTCTGTGTCAGACAGTCCATGTGTTACAGTCCGTCTATTACAGCCTGTTCCTGTTACAGTCCGTGTGTTATAACCGACTTTTACAGTCCGTGTATTACAGTCTGTTTGTTACAGTCTGTGTTCGGCAGTCCTTTTGTTACAGTCCATGTGAGACAGTCCGTTTGAGACAGTCCGTGTGTTACAGTCCGTGTGTTACAGTCCGTGTGAGACAGTCCGTGTGAGACAATCTGTGTGTTACAGTCCGTGTGCTACAATCCGTTTGTTACAGTCTGTGTTTTGCAGTCCCTTTGTTACAGTTCGTTTGTTACAGACTATGTCAGGCAGTCCGTGTCAGACAGTCCGTTTGTTACAGTATGTGTTTTACCATCCGTTTGTTATAGTCCGTTTGTTCCAGTCAGTGTGAGTCAGTCCGTGTATTACAGATTGTGTGTTACAGTCGTGTGTTACAGCCTGTGTGTTACAGTCCGTGTTTTACAGTCCATGTGTTAGAGTTCGTGTGTTACAGTCCGTGTGTTACTGTCCGTGTGAGGCAGTCCATGTGTTGCAGTCCGTGTGTGACAGTCCATATGTTACAGTCAGTGTGAGACCATCCATGTGAGACAGTCCGTGTGTTACAGTCCATGTGAGACAGTCCCTGTGTTACAGTCCGTGTGTTGCAGATCATGTGTTACTGTCCGTGTGAGGCAGTCCGTGTGTTGCAGTCTGTGTGTGACAGTCCGTATGTTACAGTCAGTGTGACACCATCCATGTGAGACAGTCCATGTGAGACAGTCCGTGTGTTACAGTCCGTATGAGACAGTCCGTGTGTTACAGTCCGTATGAGACAGTCCGTGTGTTACAGTCCATGTGAGACAGTCCGTGTGTTACAGTCCGTGTGCTACAATCCGTTTGTTACAGTCTGTGTTTTGCAGTCCCTTTGTTACAGTTTGTTTGTTACAGACTATGTCAGAGAGTCCGTGTCAGACAGTCCGTTTGTTACAGTATGTGTTTTACCGTCCGTTTGTTATAGTTAGTTTGTTACAGTCTGTGAGACAGTCCGTGTGTTACAGTCCGTTTGTTACAGTCTGTGTTTTGCAGTCCTTTTGATACAGTCCACGTGAGACAGTCGATGTGTTACAGACCGTGTGAGACAGTCTGTGTGAGGCAGTCCGTGTGCGACAGTCCGTGTGTTACAGTCCATGTGAGACAGTCCGTGTGAGACAGTCCGTGTGTTACACTCCGCGTGTGACAGACCATGTGACACAGGCCGTGTGTTACAGTCCATGGTTTACAGTCCATGTGTTACACTCCGTGTGAGACAGTCCCTGTGTTACTGTCCCTGTGTCCCATTTGAGGCTGTCCATTTGTTACAACCTGTGTTTTACAGTCCATTTGTTACACTCTGTGTGAGACAGTCTGTGTCAGACAGTCCGTGTGAGACCGTCGGTGTGAGACAGTCCGTGTGTTACAGTCCGTGTGTTACAGTCCGTGTGTTACAGTTCGTGTGTTACAATCCGTTTGTTACAGTCCGTTTGTTACAGTCTGTGTTTTGCAGTCCTTTTGTTACAGT
Organism: Pristiophorus japonicus; assembly: GCF_044704955.1. Lineage (NCBI taxonomy): Eukaryota > Metazoa > Chordata > Chondrichthyes > Pristiophoridae > Pristiophorus > Pristiophorus japonicus. Next base: position 87,238,339 of record NC_091991.1, on the reverse strand, counting down.
CCATTTGTTACAGTCTGTGTTTTGCAATCCTTTTGTTACAGTCCATGTATTACAGTCCGTGTGTTACAGTCCGTGTGAGACAGTCCCTGTGTTACTGTCCCTGTGTCACATTTGAGGCCGTCCATATGAGAAAGTCAGTGTATTACGGTCTTCGTGTTACACAGTCCATGTCAGGCAGTCTGTATTTTACAGTCCATGTCAGACAGTCCGTGTGTTACAGTCCATCTGTTACAGTCCGTTTGTTACAATCAGTGTGTTATAATCCGTGTTTTACAGTCCGTTTCTTACAGTCCGTGTGTGACAGTCCGTGTGTTACAGTCCGTTTGTTGCAGTCTGTGTTTTGCAGTCCTTTTGTTACAGTCCATGTGAGACAGTCCGTGTGAGACAGTCCGAGTGTTACACTCCCCGTGTGACAGACCGTGTGAAACAGGCCGTGTGTTACAGTCCATGTTTTACAGTCCATGTGTTACAGTCCGTGTGAGACAGTCCCTGTGTTACTGTCCCTGTGTCCCATTTGAGGCTGTCCATTTGTTACAACCTGTGTTTTACAGTCCATTTGTTACACTCTGTGTCAGACAGTCTGTGTGTTACAGTCCATCTGTTACAGTCAGTGTGCTACAGTCCGTTTTTTACAATCTGTGTTTTACAGTCCGTTTGTTACAGTCCACATGAGACAGTCCGTGTGCTACAGACCGTGTGTTACAGTAGTGTGTATTACAGTCCATGTGTTACAGTCCGTGTGTTACAGCCCATGTGTTGCAGTTCGTGTGTTACAGTCCATGTGTTACTGTCCGTGTGTTACTGTCCGTGTGTTGCAGTCCGTGTGTTACAGTCCGTGTGTTACAGTTCCTGTGTTACTGTCCCTGTGTTACTGTCCCTGTGTTACTGTCTGTCTGAGGCAGTCCATGTGTTGTAGTCCATATTTTACACTCAGTGTGAGACCATCCGTGTGAGACCATCCGTGTGAGACAGTCCGTGTGTTACACTCCGTTTGTTACAGTCCATGTGCTCCAGTTCGTGCGAGACAGTCCGTGTGACACAGCCCGTGTGTTAAAGTCCGTGTGTTACAGTCTTTGTGTTATAGTCCATTTGAGGCAGTCCGTGTGTTAGAGTCCATCTGTTACAGTCCGCGGCAGACTGTCGGTGTCCTACAGTCCGTGTGTTGCAGTCCGTGTGAAACAGTCCATGTCTTACAATCCGTGAGAGACAGGCTGTGTGTTGCAGTCCATATGTTACACTCCGTGTGTTACAGACCGTGTGAGAAAGTCCGTGTGTTACAATCCGTTTGTTACAATCTGTGTTTTACAGTCCGTTTGTTACAGTCCACGTGAGACAGTCTGTGTGTTACAGTCCATATGAGACCGTCTGTGTGAGACAGTAGTGTTTATTGCAGTCCGTGTGAGACAGTCGGTGTGTTACAGTCCGTGTGTTGCAATCCATTTGGGGCAGTCCGTATGAGAAAGTCAGTGTATTACGGTCCTTGTGTTACATTCCATGCCAGGCAGTCTGTTTTTTACAGTCCATGTCAGACTTTCCGTGTGTTACAGTCCGTGTTTTACAGTCCATTTGTTACAGTCCGTGTGAGACAGTCTGTGTCAGACAGTCCGTGTGTTACAGTCCGTCTATTACAGCATGTGTGTTACAGTCCGTGTGTTATAACCGACTTTTACAGTCCGTGTGTTACAGTCTGTTTGTTACAGTCTGTGTTTTGCAGTCCTTTTGTTACAGTTCGTGTGAGACAGTCCGTGTGAGACAGTCCGTATGAGACAGTCCGTATGAGACAGCTCGTGTGAGACAATTCCTGTGTTACAGTTCGTGTGTTACAGTCCATGCGAGACAGTCCGTGTGAGACAGTCCGTCTGTTACAGTCCATGTGCTACAATCCGTTTGTTACAATCTGTGTTTTACAGTCCGTTTGTTACAGTCCACGTGAGACAGTCCGTGTGTTACAGTAGTATGTATTACAGTCCGTGTGAGACAGTCGGTGTGTTGCAGTCCATTTGAGGCAGTCCGTATGAGAAAGTCAGTGTATTACGGTCCTTGTGTTACATTCCATGCCAGGCAGTCTGTGTTTTACAGTCCATGTTTTACAGACCATTTGTTACAATCTGTGTTTTACAGTCCATTTGTTACAGTCCATATGAGACAGTCTGTGTCAGACAGTCCATGTGTTACAGTCCGTCTATTACAGCCTGTTCCTGTTACAGTCCGTGTGTTATAACCGACTTTTACAGTCCGTGTATTACAGTCTGTTTGTTACAGTCTGTGTTCGGCAGTCCTTTTGTTACAGTGAGACAGTCGTTTGAGACAGTCCGTGTAAGACAGTCCGTGTGAGATAATCCGTGTGTTACAGTCCGTGTGTTACAGTCCGTGTGAGACAGTCCGTATGAGACAGTCCGTGTGAGACAATCTGTGTGTTACAGTCCGTGTGCTACAATCCGTTTGTTACAGTCTGTGTTTTGCAGTCCCTTTGTTACAGTTCGTTTGTTACAGACTATGTCAGAGAGTCCGTGTCAGACAGTCCGTTTGTTACAGTATGTGTTTTACCGTCCGTTTGTTATAGTCCGTTTGTTCCAGTCAGTGTGAGTCAGTCCGTGTGTTACAGATTGTGTGTTACAGTCGTGTGTTACAGCCTGTGTGTTACAGTCCGTGTTTTACAGTCCATGTGTTAGAGTTCGTGTGTTACTGTCCGTGTGAGGCAGTCCATGTGTTGCAATCCGTGTGTGACAGTCCATATGTTACAGTCAGTGTGAGACCATCCATGTGAGACAGTCCGTGTGTTACAGTCCATGTGAGACAGTCCGTGTGTTACACTCCGTTTGTTACAGTCCGTGTGTTGCAGATCATGTGTTACTGTCCGTGTGAGGCAGTCCGTGTGTTGCAGTCTGTGTGTGACAGTCCGTATGTTACAGTCAGTGTGACACCATCCATGTGAGACAGTCCGTGTGTTACAGTCCATGTGAGACAGTCCGTGTGTTACAGTCCGTATGAGACAGTCCGTGTGTTACAGTCCATGTGAGACAGTCCGTGTGTTACAGTCCGTGTGAGACAATCTGTGTGTTACAGTCCGTGTGTTACAGTCCGTGTGCTACAATCCGTTTGTTACAGTCTGTGTTTTGCAGTCCCTTTGTTACAGTTTGTTTGTTACAGACTATGTCAGAGAGTCCGTGTCAGACAGTCCGTTTGTTACAGTATGTGTTTTACCGTCAGTTTGTTATAGTTAGTTTGTTACAGTCAGTGTGAGACAGTCCGTGTGTTACAGTCCGTTTGTTACAGTCTGTGTTTTGCAGTCCTTTTGATACAGTCCACGTGAGACAGTCGATGTGTTACAGACCGTGTGAGACAGTCCGTGTGAGGCAGTCCGTGTGTTACAGTCCATGTGAGACAGTCCGTGTGAGACAGTCCGTGTGTTACACTCCGCGTGTGACAGACCATGTGAGACAGGCCGTGTGTTACAGTCCATGGTTTACAGTCCATGTGTTACACTCCGTGTGAGACAGTCCCTGTGTTACTGTCCCTGTGTCCCATTTGAGGCTGTCCATTTGTTACAACCTGTGTTTTACAGTCCATTTGTTACACTCTGTGTGAGACAGTCTGTGTCAGGCAGTCCGTGTGTTACAGTCCATCTGTTACAGTCAGTGTGCTACAGTCCGTTTTTTACAATCTGTGTTTTACAGTCCGTTTGTTACAGTCCACATGAGACAGTCCGTGTGCTACAGACCGTGTGTTACAGTAGTGTGTGTTACAGTCCATGTGTTACAGTCCGTGTGTTACAGTCCATGTGTTGCAGTTCGTGTGTTACAGTCCCTGTGTTACTGTCCGTGTGTTGCAGTTCGTGTGTTACAGTCCATGTGTTACAGTTCCTGTGTTACTGTCCCTGTGTTACTGTCCCTGTGTTACTGTCCGTCTGAGGCAGTCCATGTGTTGCAGTCCATATTTTACACTCAGTGTGAGACCATCCATGTGAGACAGTCCGTGTGTTTCAGTCCGTGTGTTACAGTCCATGTGAGACAGTCCGTGTGTTACACTCCGTTTGTTACACTCCGTTTGTTACAGTCCATGTGTTGCAGTTCGTGTGTTGCAGTCCCTGTGTTACTGTCCCTGTGTTACTGTCCATGTGAGGCAGTCTGTGTGTTCCAGTCCGTGTGGGACAGTCCGTGTGAGACAGTCTGTGTGACACAGCCCGTGTGTTAAAGTCCGTGTGTTACAGTCTTTGTGTTATAGTCCATTTGAGGCAGTCCGTATGAGAAAGTCCTTGTGTTACAGTCTTTGTGTTAAAGTCCATGTCAGTCAGTCCGTGTGTTAGAGTCCGCGGCAGACTGTCGGTGTCCTACAGTCCGTGTGTTGCAGTCCGTGTGAAACAGTCCATGTCTTACAATCCGTGAGAGACAGGCTGTGTGTTGCAGTCCATGTGTTACACTCCGTGTGTTACAGACCGTGTGAGAAAGTCCGTGTGTTACAATCCGTTTGTTACAATCTGTGTTTTACAGTCCGTTTGTTACAGTCCACGTGAGACAGTCTGTGTGTTACAGTCCATATGAGACAGTCTGTGTGAGACAGTAGTGTGTATTGCAGTCCGTGTGAGACAGTCGGTCTGTGTTTTACAGTCCATGTCAGACTTTCCGTGTGTTACAGTCCATGTTTTACAGACCATTTGTTACAATCTGTGTTTTACAGTCCATTTGCTACAGTCCATGTGAGACAGTCTGTGTCAGACAGTCCGTGTGTTACAGTCCGTCTATTACAGCATGTGTGTTACAGTCCGTGTGTTATAACTGACTTTTATAGTCCGTGTGTTACAGTCTGTTACAGTCTGTGTTTTGCAGTCCTTTTGTTACAGTCCATGTGAGACAGTCCGTGTGAGACAGTCCGTATGAGACAGTCTGTATGAGACAGCCCGTGTGAGACAATCTGTGTGTTACAGTTCGTGTGTTACAGTCCATGTGAGACAGTCCGTGTGAGACAGTCCACGTGAGACAGTCCGTGTGTTACAGTAGTATGTATTACAGTCCGTGTGAGACAGTCGGTGTGTTACAGTCCGTGTGTTGCAGTCCATTTGAGGCAGTCCGTATGAGAAAGTCAGTGTATTACGGTCCTTGTGTTACATTCCATGCCAGGCAGTCTGTGTTTTACAGTCCATGTCAGACAGTCCGTGTGTTACAGTCCGTGTTTTACAGACCGTTTGTTACAATCTGTGTTTTACAGTCCATCTGTTACAGTCCATATGAGACAGTCGATGTGTGTTACAGTCCGTCTATTACAGCCTGTTCCTGTTAAAGTCCGTGTGTTATAACCGACTTTTACAGTCCGTGTATTACAGTCTGTTTGTTACAGTCTGTGTTTTGCAGTCCTTTTGTTACAGTCCGTTTGAGACAGTCCGTGTAAGACAGTCCATGTGAGACAATCCGTGTGTTACAGTCCGTGTGAGACAGTCCGTATGAGACAGTCCGTGTGAGACAGTCCGTGTGAGACAATCTGTGTGTTACAGTCCGTGTGCTACAATCCGTTTGTTACAGTCTGTGTTTTGCAGTCCCTTTGTTACAGTTCGTTTGTTACAGACTATGTCAGGCAGTCCGTGTCAGACAGTCCGTTTGTTACAGTATGTGTTTTACCGTCCGTTTGTTATAGTTAGTTTGTTCTAGTCAGTGTGAGTCAGTCCGTGTGTTACAGATTGTGTGTTACAGTCGTGTGTTTCAGCCTGTGTGTTACAGTCCGTGTTTTACAGTCCATGTGTTAGAGTTCGTGTGTTACAGTCCGTGTGTTACTGTCCGTGTGAGGCAGTCCGTGTGTGACAGTCCATATGTTACAGTCAGTGTGAGACCATCCATGTGAGACAGTCCGTGTGAGACAGTCCGTGTGTTACACTCCGTTTGTGACAGTCCGTGTGTTGCAGTTCATGTGTTACAGTCCGTATGTTACAGTCCTTGTATTATAGTCAGTGTGTTAATTTCCCTGTGTTACTATCCGTGTGAGGCAGTCCGTGTGTTGCAATCCGTATGTTACAGTCAGTGTGAGACCATCCGTGTGTTAGTCTGTGTGTTACAGTCCATGTTTTACAGTCTGTGTATTACAGTCCATGTGTTACAGTCCTTGTATTACAGTCCGTGTGTTACAGTCCCTGTGTTACTGTCCCTGTGTTACTGTCCGTGTGAGGCAGTCCGTGTGTTACAGTCCATGTGAGACAGTCCGTGTGTTACAGTCCGTATGAGACAGTCCGTGTGAGACAATCTGTGTGTTACAGTCCGTGTGTTACAGTCCGTGTGCTACAATCCGTTTGTTACAGTCTGTGTTTTGCAGTCCCTTTGTTACAGTTCGTTTGTTACAGACTATGTCAGGCAGTCCGTGTCAGACAGTCCGTTTGTTACAGTATGTGTTTTACCGTCCGTTTGTTATAGTTAGTTTGTTCCAGTCAGTGTGAGTCAGTCCGTGTGTTACAGATTGTGTGTTACAGTCGTGTGTTACAGCCTGTGTGTTACAGTCCGTGTTTTACAGTCCATGTGTTAGAGTTCGTGTGTTACAGTCCGTGTGTTACTGTCCGTGTGAGGCAGTCCGTGTGTGACAGTCCATATGTTACAGTCAGTGTGAGACCATCCATGTGAGACAGTCCGTGTGAGACAGTCCGTGTGTTACACTCCGTTTGTGACAGTCCGTGTGTTGCAGTTCATGTGTTACAGTCCGTATGTTACAGTCCTTGTATTATAGTCAGTGTGTTAATTTCCCTGTGTTACTATCCGTGTGAGGCAGTCCGTGTGTTGCAATCCGTATGTTACAGTCAGTGTGAGACCATCCGTGTGTTAGTCTGTGTGTTACAGTCCATGTTTTACAGTCTGTGTATTACAGTCCATGTGTTACAGTCCTTGTATTACAGTCCGTGTGTTACAGTCCCTGTGTTACAGTCCCTGTGTTACTGTCCCTGTGTTACTGTCCGTGTGAGGCAGTCCGTGTGTTGCAGTCAGTGTGACACCATCCATGTGAGACAGTCCATGTGTCACAGTCCATGTGAGACAGTTCGTGTGTTACAGTCCGTATGAGACAGTCCGTGTGAGACAGTCCGTGTGTTACAGTCCGTGTGCTACAATCCGTTTGTTACAGTCTGTGTTTTGCAGTCCCTTTGTTACAGTTCGATTGTTACAGACTATGTCAGAGAGTCCGTGTCAGACAGTCCGTTTGTTACAGTATGTGTTTTACCGTCCGTTTGTTATAATTAGTTTGTTACAGTCAGTGTGAGACAGTCTGTGTGTTACAGATTGTGTGTTACAGTCGTGTGTTACAACCTGTGTGTTACAGTCCGTGTTTTGCAGTCCATGTGTTAGAGTTCGTGTGTTACTGTCCGTGTGAGGCAGTCCATGTGTTGCAATCCGTGTGTGACAGTCCATATGTTACAGTCAGTGTGAGACCATCCGTGTGAGACAGTCCGTGTGTTTCAGTCCATGTGAGACAGTCCGTGTGTTACACTCCGTTTGTTACAGTCCGTGTGTTGCAGTTCATGTGAGACAGTCCGTGTGTTACAGTCCTTGTATTACAGTCCGTGTGTGACAGTCCGTATGTTACAGTCAGTGTGAGACCATCCGTGTGTTACAGTCTGTGTGTTACAGTCCATATTTTACAGTCCGTCTATTACAGTCCATGTGTTACAGTCCTTGTATTACAGTCCGTGTGTTACTGTCCCTGTGTTACGGTCCCAGTGTTACTGTCCGTGTGAGGCAGTCCATGTGTTGCAGTCTGTGTGTGACAGTCGGTATGTTACAGTCAGTGTGACACTATCCATGTGAGACAGTCCGTGTGTTACAGTCCGTATGTTACAGTCCATGTAAGACAGTCCGTGTGAGACAGTCCCCGTTTTTACAGTCCGCGTGTGACAGACCGTGTGACACAGGCCGTGTGTTACAGTCCATGTGAGACAGTCCGTGTGAGACAGCCTGTGTGTTACAGTCCGTGTGTTACAGTCCATGTGTTACAGTCCGTCTGTTACAATCTGTGTTTTACAGACCATTTGTTACAATCTGTGTGTTACAGTCCGTGTGTTACAGTCTGTGTCAGACAGTCAGTGTATTACAGTCCGTCTTTTATAGTCTGTGTGTTACAGTCTGTGTGTTATAACCCATGTTTTACAGTCCGTTTGTTACAGTCCGTGTGAGACAGTCCATGTCAGATAGTCCGTGTGTTACAGTCCGTTTGTTACAGTCTGTGTTTTGCAGTCCTTTTGTTCCAGTCCATGTGAGACAGTCCGTGTGTTACAGACCGTGTGAGACAATCCGTGTGTTACAGTCCGTGTGTTACAATCCGTGTGTTACAATCCGTTTGTTATAGACTATGTCAGACAGTCCGTTTGTTACAGTCTGTGTTTTACCGTCCGTTTGTTACAGTCCATTTGTTCCAGTCAGTGTGTTTCAGTCAGTGTGTTACAGATTCTGTGTTACAGTCCGTGTGTTACAGCCAATGTGTTACAGTCGATGTTTTACAGTCCGTGTATTACAGTCCATCTGTTACAGTCCGTGTGTTACAGTCTGTGAGTTACAGTTCGTGTGTTTCAGTTTGTGTGTTACAGTCCCTGTGCTACAGTCCCTGTGTTACTGTCCGTGTGTTGCAGTTCGTGTGTTACAGTTCGTGTGTTACAGTCCCTATGTTACTGTCCGTTTGAGGCAGTCCGTGTGTGACAGTCCATATTTTACAGTCAGTGTGAGACCATCCATGTGAGACAGTCCCTGTGTTACTGTCCCTGTGTTACTGTCCATGTGAGGCAGTCCGTGTGTTTCAGTGCATGTGTGGCAGTCCGTGTGTTACAGTCCGTGTGAGACAGTCCGTGTGTTACAGTCCGTGTGTTACACTCCGTGTGTTACAATCCATGTGTTACAGTGCGTGTGAGACAGCCCGTGTGTTACAGTCCGCGTGTGATCGACCACGTGACACAGGCCGTGTGTTACAGTCCATGTGAGACAGTCTGTGTGTTACAGTCGGTGTGTTGCAGTCAGAGTGTTACAGTCCGCGTGTGACAGACCGTGTGAGACAGCCCATGTGTTACAGTCCGTGTATTACAGTGTGTGTTACATTCCGTGTGTTACAGTCCGTGTGAGAAAGTCCGTGTGTTACAGTCCATGTGAGACAGTCCATGTGAGACAGCCCGTGTGTTATAGTCCATGTGTGACAGTCCATGTGTTACAGTCCGTGTGTTACAGTCCGTGTGTTACAGTCCGTGTGTGACAGTCTGTGTATTACAGAAAGTGTGTTACAGTCGGTGTGTTGCAGTCAGAGTGTTACAGTCCACGTGTGACAGTCCGTGTGTTACAGTCCATGTGTTACAGTCCGTGTGAGACAGTCCGTGTGTTACACTCCGCGTGTGCCAGACTGTGTGAGACAGTCCGTGTGTTACAGTCCGTGTGTTACCGTCCATATGAGCCAGGCCGTGTGTTACAGTCTGTGTGTTGCAGTCCATTTGAGGCAGTCCGTATGAGAAAGTCAGCGTATTATGGTCTTCGTGTTACACAGTCCATGTCAGGCAGTATGTGTTTTACAGTCCATGTCAGACAGTCCGTGTGTTACAGTCCGTCTGTTACAGTCTGTGTGAGACAGTATGTGTCAGATGGTCCGTGTGTTACAGTCCATCTATTACAGTCTGAGTGTTACATTCCGTGTGTTATAATCCGTTTGTTACAGTCTGTTTGTTACAGTGTGAGACAGTCCGCGTGTTACAGATTGTGTGTTACAGTCTGTGTTTTACAGTCCGTGTATTACAGTCCGTGTGTTACTGTCCTTGTATTACAGTCCATGTGTTACAGTCCGTGTGTTAATGTCCGTGTGCGGCAGTCTATGTGTTGCCGTCCGTGTGTGACAGTCTGTATGTTACAGTCAGTGTGAGACCATCCGTGTGAGACAGTCTGTATGTTACAGTCCGTGTGTTACAGTCCGTGTGTTACAGTCCATGTGAGACAGTCCGTGTGTTACAGTTCGTGTAGCAAAGTGTTTGTGTTACATTCCATGTCAGGCAATCTGTGTTTTACGGTCCGTGTCAGACAGTCCGTGTGTTACCGTCTGTGTTTTGCAGTCCGTTTGTTACAGTTGGTTTGTTACAGTCCGTGTGTTACAGTCCGTGTGTTACAGTCCGTGTGTTACAGTCCTTGTGTTACAGTCCTTGTATAACAGTCCGTGTGTCACTGTCCGTGTGTTGCAGGCTGTGTGTGACAGTCCGTATGTTACAGTCAGTGTGAGACCATTCGTGTGTTACAGTCCGTGTGTTACAGTCCGTGTGTTACAGTCCGTGTGTTACAGTCCTTGTGTTACAGTCCTTGTATAACAGTCCGTGTGTCACTGTCCGTGTGTTGCAGGCTGTGTGTGACAGTCCGTATGTTACAGTCAGTGTGAGACCATTCGTGTGTTACAGTCGGTGTGTTTCAGTCCGTGTGTTTCTGTCGGTGTCAGACAGTCCGTGTGAGGCAGTCCATGTATTACAGTGCGTGTGTTACAGTCCGTGTATTACAGTCCATGTGCTACAGTCCATGTGTTACAGTCCGTGTGTTACAGTCCATGTGCTACAGTCCGTGCGAGACAGTCTGTGCGAGATAGTCCGTCCGAGACAGTCCGTGCGTTACAGTCTGTGCGAAACAGTCCGTGCGTGACAATCCGTGTGTTACAGTCAGTGTGAGATCATCAGTGTGAGACCGTCCGTGTGTTACAGTTCGTGTGTTGCAATCCATGTGAGACAGTCCATGCCTTACAGTCCGTGTGAGACAGGCCGTGTGTTGCAGTCCATGTGTTACAGTCCGTGTGACACAGCCCGTGTGTTACAGTCTTTGTGTTATAGTCCATCTGAGGCAATCCGTATAAGAAAGTTCTTGTATTACAGTCTTTGTGTTACAGTCCATGTCAGGCAGTCCGTGTGTTAGAATCCGTCTGTTACAGTCCGCGGCAGACTGTCGGTGTCTTACAGTCCGTGTGTTGCAGTCCATGTGTTACACTCCGTGTGTTACAGTCCATGTGTTACACTCCATATGTTACAGTCCGTGTGATACAGCCTTTGTGTTACAGTCCATGTCAGCCAGTCCATGTTTTGCAGTCCGTGTGCTACAGTCCGTATGTGACAGTCAGTGTGTGACAGCCAGTGTGTTGCAGTCCATGTGAGACAGTCCGTGTGTTACAGTCCGCGTGTAATCGACCGCGTGACACAGGCCGTGTGTTACAGTCCGTGTGAGACAGTCCATGTGAGACAGCACGTGTGTTACAGTCCGCGTGTTACAGACCATGTGAGACAGGCCATGTGTTGCAGTCCGTGTGTTACACTCCGTGTGTTACAGTCCATGTGTTACACTCCATATGTTACAGTCCGTGTGATACAGCCTTTGTGTTACAGTCCATGTCAGCCAGTCCACGTCAGGCAGTCCATGTGTTGCAGTCTGTTTGTTACAGTCCGTATGTGACAGTCAGTGTGTGACAGCCAGTGTGTTGCAGTCCGTGTGTTACAGTCCGTGTGTAATCGACCGCGTGACACAGGCCGTGTGTTACAGTCCGTGTGAGACAGTCCATGTGAGACAGCAAGTGTGTTACAGTCCGCGTGTTACAGACCGTGTGAGACAGGCCATGTGTTGCAGTCCGTGTGTTACACTCCGTGTGTTACAGTCCATGTGTTACACTCCATATGTTACAGTCCGTGTGATACAGCCTTTGTGTTACAGTCCACGTCAGCCAGTCTACGTCAGGCAGTCCATGTGTTGCAGTCCGTGTGTTACAGTCCGTGTGTTACAGTCCGTATGTGACAGCCAGTGTGTTGCAGTCCGTGTGTTACAGTCCGCGTGTAATCGACCGCGTGACACAGGCCGTGTGAGACAGTCCATGTGAGACAGCAAGTGTGTTACAGTCTGCGTGTTACAGACCATGTGAGACAGGCCATGTGTTGCAGTCCGTGTGTTGTAGTCCATGCGTTACAGTCCGTGTGAGACAGTCCGTGTGTTACAGTCCGCGTGTAATCGACCGCGTGACACAGGCCGTGTGTTACAGTCCGTGTGTTACAGTTGGTGTGTTGCAGTCAGAGTGTTACAGTCCGCGTGTGACAGACCGTGTGAGACAGTCCATGTGTTACAGTCCATGTATTACAGTCCGTGTGTTACAGTCCGTGTGTTACAGTCCATGTGAGACAGTCCGTGTGTTACAGACCATGTGTTACAATCTGTTTGTTACAGTGTGTGTTTTGCAGTCCCTTTTTTACAGTTCGTTTGTTACAGACCATATCAGACAGTCCGTGTGTTACAGTCTGTGTTTTACCGTCCGTGTGTTACAGTCTGTTTCTTACAGTCAGTGTGAGACAGTCTGCGTGTTACAGATTGTGTGTTGCAGTCCGTGTGTTGTAGTCCATACGTTACAGTCCGTGTGAGACAGTCCGTGTGAGACAGTCCGTGTGTTACAGTCCGCGTGTAATCGACTGCGTGACACAGGCCATGTGTTACAGTCCGTGTGTTACAGTCCATGTGAGACAGTCCGTGTGAGACAGTCCGTGTGTTACAGACCATGTGTTACAATCTGTTTGTTACAGTCTGTGTTTTGCAGTCCCTTTGTTACAGTCCGTGTGTTACAAACCATGTCAGACAGTCTGTTTGTTACAGTCTGTGTTTTACCGTCCGTTTGTTACAGTCTGTTTGTTACAGTCAGTGTGAGACAGTCTGCGTGTTACAGATTGTGTGTTGCAGTCCGTGTGTTACTGTCCGTGTGTGACAGTCTGTATGTTACAGTCAGTGTGAGATAATCCGTGTGAGACAGTCTGTATGTTACAGTCCGTGTGTTACAGTCCATGTGAGACAGTCCGTGTGTTACAGTTCGTGTAGTAAAGTGTTTGTGTTACATTCCATGTCAGGCAATCTGTGTTTTACGGTCCTTGTCAGACAGTCCGTGTGTTACAGTCCGTTTGTTACCGTCTGTGTTTTGCAGTCCGTTTGTTACAGTTGGTTTGTTACAGACCGTGTCAGACAGTCCGTTTGTTACAATCTGTATTTTACAGTCCGTGTGAGACAGTCCATGTGTTACTGTCCGTGTGTTGCAGTCCATGTGAAACAGTCCATGTGTTACACTCCGTATGTTACAGGCCGTGTGTTGCAGTCTTTGTGTTACAGTCCATGTCAGGCAGTCCGTGTTTTGCAGTCCGCGTGACAGACCGTGTGAGACAGACAGTGTGTTACAGTCAGTGTGTTACAGTCCACGTGTTACAGTCCGCGTGTTACAGACCGCGTGAGACCGGCCATGTTTGCTGTCCGTGTGTTACAGTCCGTGTATTACAATCCATGTGTTACACTCCGCATGTTACAGTCTGTGTGTTACACTCCGTATGTTACAGACCGTGTTTTGCAGACTTTGTATTACAGTCCATGTCAGGCAGTCCATGTTTTGCAGTCCGTGTGTGACAATCCGTGTGTTACAATCCGCGTGTTACACTCCATGTGTTACAGTCCGTGAATTACAATCCATGTGTTACACTCCATGTGTTACAGTCCGTGTGTTACACTCTGTGTGTTACAGGCCGTGTGTTGCAGTCTTTGTGTTACAGTCCATGTCAGGCAGTCCGTATGGGAAAGTCTGTGTATTACAGTCTGTGTGTTACAGTCCATGTCAGGCAGTCTGTGTTTTACAGTCTGTGTCAGACAGTCCGTGTGTTACAGTCCGTCTGTTACAGTCCGTGTGTTACAATCCGTTTGTTACAATCTGTGTTTTACAGACTGTTACAATCTGTGTTTTACAGTCCGTTTGTTACAGTCCGTGTGAGACAGTCCGTGTGAAACAGGCTGTGTGTGACAGTCCGTGTGTTACAGTCCGTGTGTTTCAGTCCGTGTGTGACTGTCCGGTGAGACAGTCCATGTGAAGCAGTCCGTGTGAGACAGTCCGTGTATTACAGTCCGTGTGTTACATTTTGTGTGTTACAGTCCGTGTGTTGCAGTCTTTGTATTACAGTCCATGTCAGACAGTCCATGTTTTGCAGTCCGTGTGTTACAGTCTTTGTGTTACAGTCCATGTCAGACAGTCCGTGGTTTGCAGTCCATGTGTTACAGTCCGCGTGTGACAAACCGTGTGAGACAGGCCATGTGTTTCACTCCGTTTATTACAGTGCGTGTGTTATAGCCCGTGTGAGACAGTCTGTGTCAGACAGTCTGTCTGTTACAGTCCGTGTGTTACAGTCCGTGTGTTACAATCCGTGTTTTACAGACTGTTTGTTACAATCTGTGTTTTACAGTCCATTTGAGGCAGTCCGTATGTAAAAGTCCGTGTATTACAGTCCGTTTGTTACAGTCCGTTTGTTACAATCTGTGTTTTGGTGTGCAAAATCAAAGCACATGGTATTGGGGGCAATATACTCACGTGGATAGAGAACTTGTTGGCAGACAGGTAGCAGAGAGTCGGGATAAACGGGTCCTTTTCAGAATAGCAGGCAATGACTAGTGGCGTGCCGCAGGGCTCAGTGCTGGGACCCCAGCTCTTTACTATATACATCAGTGATTTGGATGAAGGAATTGAGTGTAATATCTCCAAGTTTGCAGGTGACACTAAACTGGGTGGCGATGTGAGCTGTGAGGGTGTCGCTAGGAGGCTGCAGGGTGATTTGGACAGGTTGGTGAGTGGGCAAATGCATGGCAGATGCAGTATAATGTGGATAAATGTGAGGTTATCCACTCTGGAGGCAAAAACGTGAAGACAGAATATTATCTGAATGGCGGCAGATTAGGAAACGGGAAGTGCAACGAGACCTGGGTGTCATGGTTCATCAGTCATTGAAAGTTGGCATACAGGTACAGTAGGCGGTGAAGAAGGCAAATGGTATGTTGGCCTTCATAGTTAGGGGATTTGGGTATAGGAGCAGGGAGGTCTTACTGCAGTTGTACAGGGCCTTGGTGAGGCCTCACCTGGAATATTGTGTTCAGTTTTGGTCTCCTAATCTGAGGAAGGATGTTCGTGCTATTGAGGGAGTGCAGCGAAGGTTCACCAGACTGATTCCCGGGATGGCAGGACTGTCATATGAGGAGAGACTGGATCAACTGGGCCTTTATACATTGGAGTTTAGAAGGATGAAAGGGGATCTCATAGAAACATATAAGATTCTGACATACGGGACAAGTTAGATGTGGGTAGAATGTTCCCGATGTTGGGGAAGTCTAGAACGAGGGGACACAGTCTTAGGATAAGGGGTAGGCCATTTAGGACTGAGATGAGGAGAAACTTCTTTACTCAGAGAGTTGTTAACCTGTGGAATTCCCTGCCGCAGAGAGTTGTTGATGCCAGTTCATTGGATATATTCAAGAGGGAGTTAGATATGACCCTTACGGCTAAGGGGATCAAGGGGTATGGAGACAAAGCAGGAAAGGAGCACTGAGGGAATAATCAGCCATGATCTAATTGAATGGTGGTGCAGGCTCGAGGGGCCGAATGGCCTACTCCTGCACCTATTTTCTATATTTCTATGACCGTTTGTTACAATCTGTGTTTTACAGTCTGATTGTTATAGCCCGTGTGAGACAGTCTGTGTCAGACAGTCTGTGTGTTACAGTCCGTCTGTTACAGTCCGTGTGTTACAATCCATGTTTTACAGTCCGTTTCTTACAATCCATGTGAGACAGTCAATGTCAGACAGTCAATGTCAGACAGTCAGTTTGCTACTGTCCGTGCGCTACAGTCTGTGTGTTACAGACCGTGTATTAAAGTGTTTGTGTTACATTCCATGTCAGGCAGTCTGTGTTTTTCGGTCCATGTCAGACAGTCCGTGTGTTACAGTCCGCTTGTTATAGCCCGTGTCAGACAGTCCGTGTCGGACAGTCCGTTTGTTACAGTCTGTGTTTTACAGTCCATTTGTTACAGTCTGTGTGTTAGTCCTTGTATTACAGTCAGTGTGTTATTGTCCATGTGAGGCAGTCCGTGTGTTGCAGTCCGTGTGTTACAGTCAGTGTGAGACCATCCGTGTGTTACAGTCCATGTGTTACAGTCCGTGTGTTTCAGTCGTGTGTTACTGTGCATGTGAGACAGTCCATGTGGGGCAGTCTGTGTATTACAGTGCGTGTGTTACAGTCCATGTGCTAAAGTCCGTGTGTTACAGTCCATGCGAGACAGTCCGTGCGTTACAGTCCGTGCGAGACAATCCATGTGTTAAAGTCAGTGTGAGACCATCTGTGTATTACAGTCCGTGTGTTACAGTCCATTTGAAGCAGTCCATGTCTTACAGTCCGTGTGTTGCAGTCCATGTGAGACAGTCCATGCCTTACAGTCCGTGTGAGACAGGCCGTGTGTTGCAGTCCATGTGTTACAGTCCGTGTTTTACAATCCGTGTGTTACACTCCATGTGTTACAGTCCATGTGTTACACTCCGTATGTTTCAGTCCGTGTGTTACAGTCTTTCAGTTACAGTCCATGTCAGGCAGTCCATGTTTTGCAGTCCGTGTGTGACAGTCCGTGTGTTACAGTCCGTGAATTACAATCCATGTGTTACACTCCGTGTGTTACAGTCCATGTGTTACACTCCGTATGTTTCAGTCCGTGTGTTACAGTCTTTCAGTTACAGTCCATGTCAGGCAGTCCGTGTTTTGCAGTCCGTGTGTTACAGCCCGTGTGTTACAGTCCGTGTGTTACAGTCCGCTTGTTATAGCCCGTGTCAGACAGTCCGTGTTGGACAGTCCGTTTGTTACAGTCCATTTGTTACAGTCTGTGTGTTAGTCCTTGTATTACAGTCCGTGTGTTATTGTCCATGTGAGGCAGTCCGTGTGTTGCAGTCCGTGTGTCACAGTCCGTATGTTACAGTCAGTGTGAGACCATCCGTGTGTTACAGTCCATGTGTTACAGTCCGTGTGTTTCAGTCGTGTGTTACTGTGCATGTGAGACAGTCCATGTGAGGCAGTCTGTGTATTACAGTGCGTGTGTTACAGTCCATGTGCTAAAGTCCGTGTGTTACAGTCCGTGCGAGACAGTCCGTGCGAGACAGTCCGTGCGAGACAGTCCGTGCATTACAGTCTGTGCGTTACAGTCCGTGCGTGACAATCCATGTGTTAAAGTCAGTGTGAGACCGTCAGTGTGAGACCGTCTGTGTATTACAGTCCGTGTGTTACAGTCCATGTCTTACAGTCCGTGTGTTGCAGTCCATGTGAGACAGTCCATGCCTTACAGTCCGTGTGAGACAGGCCGTGTGTTGCAGTCCATGTGTTACAGTCAGTGTTTTACAATCCGTGTGTTACACTCCATGTGTTACAGTCCATGTGTTACACTCCGTATGTTACAGGCCGTGTTTTGCAGTCTTTGTATTACAGTCCATGTCAGGCAGTCCATGTTTTGCAGTCCGTGTGTGACAATCCGTGTGTTACAATCCGCGTGTTACACTCCGTGTGTTACAGTCCGTGAATTACAATCCATGTGTTACACTCCGTGTGTTACAGTCCGTGTGTTACACTCTGTGTGTTACAGGCCGTGTGTTGCAGTCTTTGTGTTACATTCCATGTCAGGCAGTCCGTGTTTTGCAGTCCGTGTGTTACAGCCCGTGTGTTACAGTCTGTGTGTGACAGACCGTGTGAGACAGGCCGTGTTTTGCAGTCTTTGTGTTACTCTCCGTGTGAGGCAGTCCGTATGTTACAGTCAGTGTGAGACCATCCGTGTGTGACAGTCCGTGTGTGACAGTTCGTGTGTTACACTCCGTTTGTTACAGTCCGTGTGTTGCAGTTCATGTGTTACAGTCCTTGTATTACAGTCCGTGTGTTAGTTTCCCTGTGTTACTGTCCGTGTGAGGCAGTCCGTGTGTGACAGTCCGTATGTTACAGTCAGTGTGAGACCATCCGTGTGTGACAGTCCATGTGTTACTGTCCGTGTAAGACAGTCCATGTGATGCAGTCCATGTATTACAGTCTGTGTGTTACAGTGCGTGTGTTACATTCCTTGTGAGACATTCCATGTGTTACAGTCCGTGTTGCAGTCCGTGTGTTACATCTTTGTATTACAGTCCGTGTCAGGCAGTCCGTTTGTTACAGTCTGTGTTACCGTCCATGTGAGACAGTCAGTGTGTTATAGTCCATTTGAGGCAGTCCATGTCTTACAGTCTCTGTGTTACAGTCCATGTCAGGCAGTCCATGTTTTGCAGTCCGTATGTTACCGTCCGTGTGAGACAGTCCGTGTGTTTTAGTCCATTTGAGGCAGTCCATGTCTTGCAGTCTCTGTGTTACAGTCTGTCAGGCAGTCCATGTTTTACAGTCCGCGTATCACAGTGCGCGTGTTACAGACCGCGTGAGACCGGCCGTGCCTTGCTGTTCATGTGTTACAGTCCATGTATTACAATCCATGTGTTACACTCCGCATGTTACAGTCTGTGTGTTACACTCCGTATGTTACAGGCCGTGTTTTGCAGTCTTTGTATTACAGTCCATGTCAGGCAGTCCATGTTTTGCAGTCCGTGTGTGACAATCCGTGTGTTACAATCCGCGTGTTATACTCCGTGTGTTACAGTCCGTGAATTACAATCCATGTGTTACACTCCATGTGTTACAGTCCGTGTGTTACACTCTGTGTGTTACAGGCCGTGTGTTGCAGTCTTTGTGTTACAGTCCATGTCAGGCAGTCCGTATGGGAAAGTCTGTGTATTACAGTCTGTGTGTTACAGTCCATGTCAGGCAGTCTGTGTTTTACAGTCTGTGTCAGATAGTCCGTGTGTTACAGTCCATCTGTTACAGTCCGTGTGTTACAATCCGTTTGTTACAATCTGTGTTTTACAGACTGTTACAATCTGTGTTTTACAGTCCGTTTGTTACAGTCCGTGTGAGACAGTCTGTGTGAGACAGTCCGTGTGAGACAGTCCGTGTGTGACAGTCCGTGTGTTACAGTCCGTGTGTTTCAGTCCGTGTGTGACTGTCCGGTGAGACAGTCCATGTGAAGCAGTCCGTGTGAGACAGTCCATGTATTACAGTCCGTGTGTTACATTTTGTGTGTTACAGTCCGTGTGTTACAGTCTTTGTATTACAGTCCATGTCAGACAGTCCATGTTTTGCAGTCCGTGTGTTACAGTCTTTGTGTTACAGTCCATGTCAGACAGTCCGTGGTTTGCAGTCCGTGTGTTACAGTCCGCGTGTGACAGACCGTGTGAGACAGGCCATGTGTTTCACTCCGTGTATTACAGTGCGTGTGTTATAGCCCGTGTGAGACAGTCTGTGTCAGACAGTCTGTCTGTTACAGTCCGTGTGTTACAGTCCGTGTGTTACAATCCGTGTTTTACAGACTGTTTGTTACAATCTATGTTTTACAGTCCATTTGAGGCAGTCCGTATGTAAAAGTCCGTGTATTACAGTCCGTTTGTTATAGCCCGTGTCAGACAGTCCGTGTTGGACAGTCCGTTTGTTACAGTCCATTTGTTACAGTCTGTGTGTTAGTCCTTGTATTACAGTCCGTGTGTTATTGTCCATGTGAGGCAGTCCGTGTGTTGCAGTCCGTGTGTCACAGTCCGTATGTTACAGTCAGTGTGAGACCATCCGTGTGTTACAGTCCATGTGTTACAGTCCGTGTGTTTCAGTCGTGTGTTACTGTGCATGTGAGACAGTCCATGTGAGGCAGTCTGTGTATTACAGTGCGTGTGTTACAGTCCATGTGCTAAAGTCCGTGTGTTACAGTCCGTGCGAGACAGTCCGTGCGAGACAGTCCGTGCGAGACAGTCCGTGCATTACAGTCTGTGCGTTACAGTCCGTGCGTGACAATCCATGTGTTAAAGTCAGTGTGAGACCGTCAGTGTGAGACCGTCTGTGTATTACAGTCCGTGTGTTACAGTCCATGTCTTACAGTCCGTGTGTTGCAGTCCATGTGAGACAGTCCATGCCTTACAGTCCGTGTGAGACAGGCCGTGTGTTGCAGTCCATGTGTTACAGTCAGTGTTTTACAATCCGTGTGTTACACTCCATGTGTTACAGTCCATGTGTTACACTCCGTATGTTACAGGCCGTGTTTTGCAGTCTTTGTATTACAGTCCATGTCAGGCAGTCCATGTTTTGCAGTCCGTGTGTGACAATCCGTGTGTTACAATCCGCGTGTTACACTCCGTGTGTTACAGTCCGTGAATTACAATCCATGTGTTACACTCCGTGTGTTACAGTCCGTGTCTTACTGCAGTTGTACAGGGCCTTGGTGAGGCCTCACCTGGAATATTGTGTTCAGTTTTGGTCTCCTAATCTGAGGAAGGATGTTCGTGCTATTGAGGGAGTGCAGCGAAGGTTCACCAGACTGATTCCCGGGATGGCAGGACTGTCATATGAGGAGAGACTGGATCAACTGGGCCTTTATACATTGGAGTTTAGAAGGATGAAAGGGGATCTCATAGAAACATATAAGATTCTGACAGACGGGACAAGTTAGATGTGGGTAGAATGTTCCCGATGTTGGGGAAGTCTAGAACCAGGGGACACAGTCTTAGGATAAGGGGTAGGCCATTTAGGACTGAGATGAGGAGAAACTTCTTTACTCAGAGAGTTGTTAACCTGTGGAATTCCCTGCCGCAGAGAGTTGTTGATGCCAGTTCATTGGATATATTCAAGAGGGAGTTAGATATGACCCTTACGGCTAAGGGGATCAAGGGGTATGGAGACAAAGCAGGAAAGGAGCACTGAGGGAATAATCAGCCATGATCTAATTGAATGGTGGTGCAGGCTCGAGGGGCCGAATGGCCTACTCCTGCACCTATTTTCTATATTTCTATGACCGTTTGTTACAATCTGTGTTTTACAGTCCGTTTGTTATAGCCCGTGTGAGACAGTCTATGTCAGACAGTCCGTGTGTTACAGTCCGTGTGTTACAATCCGTGTTTTACAGTCCGTTTCTTACAATCCGTGTGTTACATTCTTTGTGTTACAGTCAATGTAAGGCAGTCTCTGTTTTGCAATCCAAGTGTTAGAGTCCCTGTGTCACAGTTCGCGTGTTACAGGCCTTGTGTTACAGACCGCGTGAGACAGGCCGTGTGTTACAGTCCGTATATTACAGTCCATGTGAGACAATCCGTGTGACACAGTCCATGTGACACAGTCGGGTGAGACCGTTCTTGTGTTACAGTCCATGTGAGACAGTCCGCGGGTTACAGTCCGTGTGAGACAATCCGTGTGAGACAGTCCGTGTGTTACAGTCCGTGTGTGACAGTCAGCGTGAGACCGTCCCTGTGTTACAGTCAGTGTTACAGTCTATGTGTTACAGTCTATGTTATACAGTTCATTTTGTTACAGTCCATGTGAGACAGTCCGTGTGTTACAGTTCATTTGAGGCATCCGTATCAGAAAGTCACTGTATTACAGTCTTTGTGTTACGTCCATGTCGGGCAGTATGTGTTTTACAGTCCGTGTGCTACAGTCCGTTTGTTACAGTCCGTTTGTTAAAATCTGTGTTTTACAGTCTGTCTGTTACAGTCCATGTGAGACAGTTCATGTATTACAGTCCGTGTGAGAAAGTCCGTGTGTGACACTTAGCGTGAGACTGTCCATGTTTTATACTCCATGTGTTACAGTTCATTTGAGGCATCCATATGAGAAAGTCACTGTATTACAGTCTTTGTGTTACGTCCATGTCGGGCAATATGTGTTTTATAGTCCGTGTGCTACAGTCCGTTTGTTACAGTCCGTTTGTTAAAATCTGTGTTTTACAGTCCGTTTGTTACAGTCCATGTGAGACAGTCCCTGTATTGTAGTCCATGTGAGACAGTCCGTGTGAGTAAGTCCATGTGTTTCAGTCCGTGTGTGACACTTAGCGTGAGACCATCCATGTGTTAGAGTCCGTGTGTTACAGTCCATGTGTTACAGTCTTTGTGTTACAGTCCATGTCATGCAACCCGTGTTTTGCAGTCCGTGTATTGTAGTCCATGTGAGACAGTCCGTGTGAGAAAGTCCATGTGTTTCAGTCCGTGTGTGACACTTAGCGTGAGATCATCCATGTGTTACAGTCTGTGTGTGACAGTCCGTGTGTTACAGACCATGTGTTACAGTCCGTGTGTTACAGTCTAAGTGTTACAGTCCGTTTGTTGCAGTCCGTGTGACACAGTCCGTGTGAGACAGTTCTTGTGTTACAGTCCGTGTGTGACAGTCCATGTGTTACAGTCAGTGTGAGACCGTCCGTGTGTTACAGTTCATTTGAGGCATCCGTATGAGCAAGTCCGTGTATTACAGTCTTTGTGTTACAGTCCATGTCAGGCAGTCTGTGTTTTACAGTCTGTGTCAAGACAGTCCGTGTGTTACAGTCTTTGTGTTATAGTCCATGTCAGGCAGTCTGTGTTTTACAGTCTGTGTCAAACAGTCCGTGTGTTACAGTCCTTGTGTTACAGTCCTTGTGTTACAGTCCGTATTTTACAGTCCGTTTGTTACAGTCTGTGTTTTGCAGTCCGTTTGTTAGAGTCCATTTGTTACAGTCCTTGTGAGACAGTCTGTGTCAGAACAGTCCGTGTGTTACAGTCCATGTGTTACAGTCTATGTGTTACAGTCCATTTGTTACTGTCTGTTTTGCAGTCCGTTTGTTACAGTCCATTTGTTACAGTCCATGTGTTACTGTCCGTGTGTTACAGTCTATGTGTTACATTCCATGTGTTACACTCTGTGTGTTACAGTCCGTGTGAGACAGTCCGTGCGAGACAGTCCATGCATTACAGTCCGTGTCTTACAGTCCGTGTGAGACAGTCCATGTGTTACACTTCGTATGTTACAGTCCGTGTCTTACAGTCTTTGTGTTACAGTCCATGTCAGGCAGTCCATGTTTTGCAGTCTGTGTGTTACAGTCCATTTGAGGCAGTCTGTATGAGAAAGTCCGTGCATTACAGTCTTTTTGTCATAGTCCAAGTCAGGCAGTCCGTGTGTTACAGTCCATATGTTACAGTCAGTATGTTACAGTCCTTGTGTTACAGTCCTTGTCTTACAGTTTGTGTTTTACAGTCCGTTTGTTACAGTCCGTGTGAGACAGTGAGTGTCACAGTCCATGTGTTACAGTCCGTTTGTTACAGTCTGTGTTTTGCAGTCCGTTTGTTAGAGTCCATTTGTTACAGTCCTTGTGAGACAGTCTGTGTCAGAACAGTCCGTGTGTTACAGTCCATTTGTTACTGTCTGTTTTGCAGTCCGTTTGTTAGAGTCCATTTGTTACAGTCCATTTGTTACAGTCCATGTGTTACTGTCCGTGTGAGACAGTCCGTGTGTTACAGTCCGTATGAGACAGTCCATGCAAGACAGTCCTTGCGAGACAGTCCATGCGTTACAGTTCATGTGTTGCAGTCCATTTGAGGCACTCCATAAGAGTAAGTCCTTATATTACAGTCCATGTCAGGCAGTCCGTGTGAGACAGTCCATGTGTTACACTCCGTATGTTACAGTCCGTGTCTTACAGTCTTTGTGTTACAGTCCATGTCAGGCAGTCCATGTTTTGCAGTCTGTGTGTTACAGTCCATTTGAGGCAGTCCGTATGAGAAAGTCCGTGTATTACAGTCTTTTTGTTATAGTCCATGTCAGGCAGTCTGTGTTTTACAGTCCGTGTCAAACAGTCCGTGTGATACACTCCATGTGTTACAATCTGTATGTTACACTCCGTGTGTAACAATCCGTGTGTTACAGTCTTTGTGTTACATTCCATGTCAGGCAGTCCGTGTGTTACAGTCCATATGTTACAGTCAGTATGTTACAGTCCTTGTGTTACAGTCTGTGTTTTACAGTCCGTTTGTTACAGTCCGTGTGAGACAGTGTGTGTTACGTCCGTGTGTTACAGTCCGTTTGTTACAGTCTGTGTTTTGCAGTCCATTTGAGGCATCTGTATGAGAAAGTCTGTGTATTACAGTCTATGTGTTACAGTCCATGTTGGGCAGTCTGTGTTTTACGGTCCGTGTCAGACAGTCCGTGTGTTACAGTCCGTCTATTACAGTCTGTGTGTTACAGTCCATTTGTTACATCTGTGTGCTACAGTCCGTGTGCTACAGTCCGTGTGTTACAGTCCGTGTGAGACAGTCTGTGTGAGACAGGCCGTGTGAGACAACGGCGTGTGTTACAGTCCGTGCGTGACAGTCCGCGTGTTACAGTCAGTGTGAGACCGTCCGTGTTTTACAGTCCGTGTGTTACAATCCATGTGTTACAGTCCATGTGAGACAGTCCATGAAAGAAAGTCCGTGCGTTACAGTCCGTGTTTTACATTCCACTTGTTACAGTCCATGTGAGACCATCCATGTGTTACAGTCCATGTGAGACAGTCCTTGTGAGACAGTTCGTGTGTTACAGTCCGTGTGTTACAGTTCATTTGAGGCAACCGTATGAGAAAGTCCGTGTATTACAGTCTTTGTGTTGCAGTCCATGCCGGGCAGTCTGTGTTTTACAGTCCGTGTCAGACAGTCCATGTGTTACAATTCATCTGTTACAGTCCGTGTGTTACAGTACATTTGTTACAATCTGTGTTTTACAGTCCGTTTGTTACAGTCCGTGTGTCACCGTCCGTGTGTCACCATCCATGTGTGACTGTCCGTGTGTTACAGTCCGTGTGTGACAGTCCATGTGTTACAGTCTGTGTATTACAGTCGTTGTGTTACAGTCCATGTCAGGCAGTCTGTGTTTTACAGTCCGTGTCAGACAGTCCTTGTGTTACAGTCCTTGTGTTACAGTCCGTGTGTTAGTGTCCATGTATTACTGTCCGTGTATTAGTGTTCATGTGAGACAGTCCGTGTGTTGCAGTCCGTGTGAGACAGTCCATGTGAGATAGTCCACGTGTGACAGTCCGTGTGTTACAGTCCGCATGAGACAGTCCGTGTCAGACAGTCCGTGTGTTACAGTCCGTTTGTTACTGTCTGTGTTTTGCAGTCCTTGTGTTTCACTCCATGTGTTACAGTCCGTGTGTTCCACTCCGTATGTTACCGTCCGTGTGTTACAGTCTTTGCGTTACAGTCCGTGTGTTACAGTCCATGTCAGGCAGTCAGGGTTTTGCAGTCCGTGTTTTGCAGTCCGTGTTTTGCAGTCCATGTGTTACAGTCCTTGTGTTACAGTCCTTGTGTTACACTCCTTGCAGTCCGTGTGTTTGTGCCCATGTGTTAGTGACCGCGTGAGACAGTCCGTGTGAGACAGTGCTTGCGAGACAGTTCCTGTGTTACAGTACATGTGTTACAGTCCATTTGCTACAGACCGAATGTTACAGTTCGTGTGTTGCAATCCTGTGTGAGATAGTCCGTGTGAGCCAGTCCGTGTGTGACAGTCCGTGTGTTACAGACTGTGTTACAGACTGTGTGAGACAGTCTCTGTGTTACACCCGTGTATTACAGACCGTGTGAGACAGTCTCTTGTTACACCCCGTGTGTTACAGACCATGCGAGACAGTCTCTGTGTTACACCCCGTGTGTTACAGACCGTGTGAGACAGTCTGAGTGTTACAGTCCGTGTATTACAGTCTGTGTGTTACAGTCCATGTCAGGCAGTGTGTGTGATACAGTCCATGTGTTACGGTACGTGTGTTACAGTCCATGTCAGACAGTCCGTGTGTAAGAATGTCCGTGCATTACAGTCCGTGTTTTACACTCCGTTTGTTACAGTCCGCGTGTTACAAGTCCACGTGAGACAGTCCACGTATTACAGTCCTCGTGTTACAGTCCATGTGTAACAGTACATATCAGGCAGTCTGTGTCAGAAAGTCCGTGTCAGACAGTCCATGTGAGACATTTCGCGTGAGACATTCCGTATGTTGCAGTCCGCGTGTTGCAGTCCGTGTGTTGAAGTCTGTGTGTTGCAGTCCGTGTATTACAGTTTTTGTGTTAACTGTCCATATCAGGCAGTCCGAGTTTTACAATTCGTGTCAGACAGTCCGTATGTCGCAGTCGGTGTGACACAGTCCGTGTGACACAGTCCGTGCATTGCAGTCCGTGCGTTGCAGTCTGTGTGTTGCAGTCTGTGTGTTGCAGTCCGTGTGAGACCATGTATTACAGTCTTTGTATTACAGTCCATGTATTACTGTCTTTGTGTTATAGTCTATATCAGGCAGTTTGTGTTTTACGGTCCATGTCAGACAGTCCATGTGTTACAGTCCATATGAGACCATCTGTGTGTTACAGTCCTTGTGTTGCAAGCCATGTGTTACAGGCCATATGAGACAGTCCATGTGAGACAGTCCGCGTGTTACAGTCCGTGTGTTACAGACCGTGTGTTACCAATCCCACATAACACTTCCATTACCAATCTCACATTAATACTTCCATTGCCATTCTCACATTAACGCTTTCATTTCCAACCTCATATTAACACTTTCATTACTAGTCTCACATTGAGGGGAGTCAAGAGTTATGGGGAACGGGCAGTGAATTGAAGTTGAGGCCACGATCAGATCAGCCATGATCTTATTGAATGGTGGAGCGGGCTTGAGGGGCTAAATGGCCTACTCCTGCTCCTAATTCTTATGATCTTATGTTCTGGTGAACTTTCATTGTCAATCCCACATTAACACATTCATTACCAATCATACATTAACACTTTCATTACCAATCCCACATTAACACATTCATTACCAATCATACATTAACACTTTCATTACCAATCACACATTAACATTTCCATTACCAATCATACATTAACCCTTTCATTACCAATCTCACATTACCACTTTCACTGCCAATCCCACAATAACACTTTCATTTCCAATCTCACGTTAACGCTTTGTGATGTGAGATTGGTGATGAATGTGTTAATGTGAGATTAGGACTGAAAGCGTTAATGTGACATTGGTAATTGAAAGCCGTAATGTGAGATTAGCAATGAAAGTGTTAATCATAGAATAATAGAAATTTACAGCACGGAAGGAGACCAATTCGGCTCATCATTGTCCCCGCCGGCCGACCAAGTGCTATCCAGCCTAATCCCACTTTCCAGCTCGTGGGCTTCGACACTTTAAGTGCACATCCAAGTATTTTTTAAATGTGGTGATGCTTTCAGCCTCTACCACCCTTTCAGGCAGAGTTCACCACCCTCTGGCTGAGACATTTCCCCTCATCTCCTCTATACCTCCTCCCAATGACTTTAAATCTATGCCGCCTGGTTGTTGACCCCCTCTGCCAAGGGAAACAGGTCCTTCTTATCTATATCCAGGCCCCTCATAATTTTATACACCTCAATCAGGTCTCCCGTCAGCCTCCTTTGTTCCAAAGAAAACAAACCCAGCATCTCCAATCTTTCCTCATTGCCAAAATTCTTCAGTTCAGGCAACATTCTTGTAAATCTCTCCTGCACCCTTTCCAGTGCAACCACATCATTCCTGTAATGTGGTGACCAGCACTGCACACAGTACTCCAGCTGCGGCCTAACCAGTGTTTTATACAGTTCAAGCATAATGTCCTTGCTCTTGTATTCCATGCCTTGACTAATAAAGGCAAGTATTCCATTTGCCTTCTTAACCAACTTACCTACCTGGCCTGCTGCCTTCAGGGATCTGTGGACCCACACGCAACGTCGATTTGTTCCTCTACATTTTTCAGTGTTGCCATTTAATCTGTATTCCTTTGCCTTGTTAGACTTCCGTGTATTGGACAGTCCGTGTGTTACAGTCCGTGTGTTACAGTCCATGCGTTACAGTCCGTGCATTACAGTCTGTGAGAGAAAGTCAGTGTGTTGCAGTCCGTGTGTTGCAGTCCGTTTGAGGCAGTCTGTGTGTTACAGTCTTTGTGTAACAGTCCATGTCAGGCAATCTATGTTTTGCAGTTCATGTGTTGCAGTCCGTGTGTTGTAGTCCGTGTGTTACAGTCCATTTGAGACAGTCCGTGTGTTACAATCCATGTGTTACACTCCATGTTAGGACACTCCGTGTGATACAGTCTTTGTGTTACAGCCCATGCCAGGCAGTCCGTGTTTTGCACTCAGTGTGTTGCAGTCCATGTGTTGCAGACCGTGTATTACAGTCCATGTGAGGCAGTACGTGTGTGGCAGTCGGTGAGACAGTCCGTGTGTTATAGTACATGTATTACACTCCGTGTGTTACAGTCTTTGTGTTACAGTCCATTTCAGGCAGTCTGTGTTTTGCTATCCGTGTCAGACAGTCCATGTATCGCAGTCCGTGTGTGACAGTCCACGTGAGACAGTCCGCGTGTTATAGTCCTGTATTAAAATCTGTGTATTACAGTACATGTCAGGCAGTCTGTGTGTTACAATCCGTGTCAGATAGTCCGTGTGTTACACTCCTGGTGAGACAGACCATGTGTGAGACAGTCCATGTGTTACAATCCTTGTGAGACAGTCCTTGTGTTACAGTCCGTGTATGAGATAGTCCATGTGTTACAGTCCGTATCAGACCATCCAT
Source organism: Pristiophorus japonicus (assembly GCF_044704955.1). NCBI lineage: Eukaryota > Metazoa > Chordata > Chondrichthyes > Pristiophoridae > Pristiophorus > Pristiophorus japonicus. The sequence goes on along the minus strand of NC_091991.1, from coordinate 87,210,097 downwards.
GTGTTACAGTCCGTGTGTTATAGTCCATGTCAGACCGTCCATGTGTTTACTTTCCATGTGACACAGTCCGAGTGAGAGAGTCCGTGTGTTACAGTACGCGCCAGACTGTCCTTGTGTTACAGTCCGTGTCAGACCGTCCATGTGAGACAGTCCGTTGTTACAGTCCGTGTGAGGCAATCCTTGTCTTACAGTCCACGTGCTACTGTCCGTGTTACAGTCCATTTGTTACAGTCCGTGTGAGACAGTCCATGTGAGACAGTCCATGGATTACAGTCTGTGTGAGACAGTCCTTGTCTTACAGTCCACGTGCTACAGTCCTTGTTACAGTCCATGTGAGACAGTCTGTGTGTTACAGTCCGTGTGAGACAGTCCTTGTCTTACGGTCCACGTGCTACAATCCATGTTACAGTCCGTGTGTAGCAGTCCGTGTATCACAGTCCGCGTGTTACAGTCCTCATGTTACAGTCCGCGTGAGACAGTCCGCGTGTTACAGACTCTGTATTAAAGTCTGTGTGTTACAGTACATGTCAGGCAGTCTGTGTGTTACAGTCCGTGTCAGACAGTCCTTATGTTACACTCCTGGTGAGATAGCCCATGTGTGTGACAGTCCGTGTGTTACAGTCCATCTCAGACAGTCCTTGTGAGACAGTCCATGTGTGAGACAGTCCGTTTGTTACAGTCCATGTCAGACCGTCCGTGTGTTACTGTCCATGTGAGACAGTCTGTGTGAGACAGTCCTGTGAGGCAGTCCGCGTGTTACAGTCCACGTGAGACAGTCTGCGTGTTACTGTCCGTGTGTTTTAGTCCCTGTATTAAAATCTGTGGGTTACAGTACATGTTAGACAGTCTGTGTGTTACAGTCCGTGTCAGGCAGTCCGTGTGTTACACTCCTGGTGAGACAGTCCGTGTGTGTGACAGTCGGTGTGTTACAGTCCATCTCAGACAGTCCGTGTGTTACAGTCCTTGTGAGACAGTCCGTATGTTACAGTCCATGTGTGAGACATTCCGTGTGTTACAGTTCATTTGAGGCATCCGTATGAGCAAGTCCGTGTATTACAGGCTTTGTGTTACAGTCCATGTCAGGCAGTCTGTGTTTTGCAGTCTGTGTCAAGACAGTCCGTGTGTTACAGTCTTTGCGTTATAGTCCATGTCAGGCAGTCTGTGTTTTACAGTCTGTGTCAGACAGTCCGTGTGTTACAGTCCTTGTGTTACAGTCCTTGTGTTACTGTCCGTATTTTACAGTCCGTTTGTTACAGTCTGTGTTTTGCAGTCCGTTTGTTAGAGTCCATTTGTTACAGTCCTTGTCAGAACAGTCCGTGTGTTACAGTCCATTTGTTACTGTCTGTTTTGCAGTCCGTTTGTTAGAGTCCATTTGTTACAGTCCATGTGTTACTGTCCGTGTGTTACAGTCTATGTGTTACATTCCATGTGTTACACTCTGTGTGTTACAGTCCGTGTGAGACAGTCCGTGCCAGACAGTCCATGCGTTACAGTCCGTGTCTTACAGTCCGTGTGAGACAGTCCGTTTGTTACAGTCTGTGTTTTGCAGTCCGTTTGTTAGAGTCCATTTGATACAGTCCTTGTCAGAACAGTCCGTGTGTTACAGTCCGTGTGAGACAGTCCATGTGTTACACTTCGTATGTTACAGTCCGTGTCTTACAGTCTTTGTGTTACAGTCCATGTCAGGCAGTCCATTTTTTGCAGTCTGTGTGTTACAGTCCATTTGAGGCAGTCCGTATGAGAAAGTCCGTGCATTACAGTCTTTTTGTCATAGTCCAAGTCAGGCAGTCCGTGTGTTACAGTCCATATGTTACAGTCAGTATGTTACAGTCCTTGTGTTACAGTCCTTGTCTTACAGTTTGTGTTTTACAGTCCGTTTGTTACAGTCCGTGTGAGACAGTGAGTGTCACAGTCCATGTGTTACAGTCCGTTTGTTACAGTCTGTGTTTTGCAGTCTGTTTGTTAGAGTCCATTTGTTACAGTCCTTGTGAGACAGTCTGTGTCAGAACAGTCCGTGTGTTACAGTCCATTTGTTACTGTCTGTTTTGCAGTCCGTTTGTTACAGTCCATTTGTTACAGTCCATGTGTTACTGTCCGTGTGAGACAGTCCGTGTGTTACAGTCTATGTGTTACAGTCCGTATGAGACAGTCCATGCAAGACAGTCCTTGCGAGACAGTCCATGCGTTACAGTTCATGTGTTGCAGTCCATTTGAGGCACTCCATAAGAGTAAGTCCTTATATTACAGTCTTTGTGTTACAGTCCATGTCAGGCAGTCCGTGCGTTACAGTCCGTGTGAGACCGTCCATGTGTTACACTCCGCATGTTACAGTCCGTGTCTTACAGTCTTTGTGTTACAGTCCATGTCAGGCAGTCCATGTTTTGCAGTCTGTGTGTTACAGTCCATTTGAGGCAGTCCGTATGAGAAAGTCCGTGTATTACAGTCTTTTTGTTATAGTCCATGTCAGGCAGTCTGTGTTTTACAGTCCGTGTCAAACAGTCCGTGTGATACACTCCATGTGTTACAATCTGTATGTTACACTCCGTGTGTAACAATCCGTGTGTTACAGTCTTTGTGTTACATTCCATGTCAGGCAGTCCGTGTGTTACAGTCCATATGTTACAGTCAGTATGTTACAGTCCTTGTGTTACAGTCCTTGTGTTACAGTCTGTGTTTTACAGTCCGTGTGAGACAGTGTGTGTTACGTCCGTGTGTTACAGTCCGTTTGTTACAGTCTGTGTTTTGCAGTCCATTTGAGGCATCTGTATGAGAAAGTCTGTGTATTACAGTCTATGTGTTACAGTCCATGTTGGGCAGTCTGTGTTTTACGGTCCGTGTCAGACAGTCCGTGTGTTACAGTCCGTCTATTACAGTCTGTGTGTTACAGTCCATTTGTTACATCTGTGTTTTACAGTCCGTTTGTTACAGTCTGTGTGAGACCGTCCGTATGAGACAGTGCGTGTGCTACAGTCCGTGTGCTACAGTCCGTGTGTTACAGTCCGTGTGAGACAGTCTGTGTGAGACAGGCCGTGTGAGACAACGGTGTGCGTTACAGTCCGCGTATTACAGCCAGTGTGAGACCGTCCGTGTTTTACAGTCCTTGTGTTACAGTCTGTGTGTTACAATCCGTGTGTTACTGTCCATGTGAGACAGTCCATGAAAGAAAGTCCGTGCGTTATAGTCCGTGTTTTACATTCCATTTGTAACAGTCATTGTGTGACAGTCCACGTGTTACAGTCCGTGTGAGGCAGTCCTTGTGAGACAGTTTGTGTGTTACAGATCGTTTGTTACAATCTGTGTTTTGCAGTCCATTTGTTACAGTCCGTGTGAGACAGTGTGTGTCACAGTCCGTGTGTTACAGTCCGTTTGTTACAGTCTGTGATTGCAGTCCATTTGTTACAGTTCGTGTGAGCCAGTCCATGTGTTACAGATCGTGTGAGCTAGTTCGTGTGTTGCAGTCCGTGTATTACAGTCCATTTGTACAATTTGTGTTTTACAGTCCGTTTGTTACAGTCTGTGTGAGACAGTCCGTATGAGACAGTGTGTGTGCTACAGTCTGTGTGCCACAGTCCGTGCATGACAGTGCACGTGTTACAGTCAGTGTGAGACCGTCCGTGTTTTACAGTCCATGTCAGACCGTCCGTGTGAGACAGTCCATGTGTGAGACAGTCCGTTTGTTACAGTCCATGTCAGACCGTCCGTGTGTTACTGTCCATGTGAGACAGTCTGTGTGAGACAGTCCATGTGAGGCAGTCCGCGTGTTACAGTCCACGTGAGACAGTCTGCGTGTTACTGTCCGCGTGTTTTAGTCCCTGTATTAAAGTCTGTGTGTTACAGTACATGTTAGACAGTCTGTGTGTTACAGTCCGTGTCAGGCAGTCCGTGTGTTACACTCCTGGTGAGACAGTCCGTGTATGTGACAGTCCGTGTGTTACAGTCCATCTCAGACAGTCCGTGTGTTACAGTCCTTGTGAGACAGTCCGTATGTTACAGTCCATCTGTGAGACATTCCGTGTGTTACAGTCCGTGTTTTAGAATCCATGTCAGACCGTCCGTGTGTTTACAGTCCTTGTGACACAGTCCGAGTGAGACAGCCCATGTGTTACAGTCCGTGTGAGGCAGTCAGTGTGACACAGTCCATGTGTTACAGTCCGTGGGTTACAGTCCGTGTGAGACAGTCCTTGTCTTACGGTCCACGTGCTACAGTCCATGTTGCAGTCCATGTGAGACAGTCCATGTGTTACAGTCCTTATGTTACAGTCTTTGTGTTACAGTCCATTTCAGGCAGTCTGTGTTTTGCTGTCCATGTCAGACAGTCCATGTGTCGCAGTCCGTGTATCACAGTCCGCGTGTTACAGTCCACGTGAGACAGTCCGCGTGTTACAGTCCCTGTATTAAAGTCTGTGTGTTACAGTACATGTCAGGCAGTCTGTGTGTTACAGTCCATATCAGACAGTCCTTATGTTACACTCCTGGTGAGACAGTGCATGTGTGTGACAGTCCGTGTGTTACAGTCCATCTCACACAGTATTGTGAGACAGTCCGTGTGTTACAGTCCATGTGTGAGACAGTCCGTTTGTTACAGTCCATGTCAGACCGTCTGTGTGTTACTTTCCATTTGAGACAGTCTGTGTGAGACAGTCCATGTGAGGCAGTCCACGTGTTACAGTCCACGTGAGACAGTCTGCGTGTTACAGTCCGTGTGTTGCAGTCCCTGTATTAAAGTCTGTGTGTTACAGTACATGTTAGACAGTCTGTGTGTTACAGTCTGTGTCAGGCAGTCCGTGTGTTACACTCCTGGTGAGACAGTCCGTGTGTGTGACAGTCCGTGTATTACAGTCCATCTCAGACAGTCCGTGTGTTACAGTCCTTGTGAGACAGTCCATATGTTACAGTCTATGTGTGAGATATTCCGTGTGTTACAGTCCGTGTTTTAGAATCCGTGTCAGACCGCCCGTGTGTTTACAGTCCGTGTGACACAGTCCGAGTGAGACAGTCCGTGTGTTACAGTCCGTGTGAGGCAGTCAGTGTGAGACAGTCCTTGTAAGACAGTCCATCTCAGACAGTCCGTGTGTTACAGTCCTTGTGAGACAGTCCGTATGTTACAATCCATGTGTGAGACAGTCCGTGTGTTACAGACCGTGTTTAGAAACCGTGTCAGACTGTCCTGTGTTTACAGTCTGTGTGACACAGTCCGAGTGAGACAGTCCGTGTGTTACAGTCCGTGTGAGGCAGTCCATGTGAGGCAGTCCTTGTGAGGCAGTCCGTGTAAGACAGTCCGTGTGAGACAGTCCGTGTGTTACAGTCCATGTGAGACAGTCCGTGTGTTACAGTCCGTGTGAGGCAGTCAGTGTGAGACAGTCCTTGTGAGGCAGTCCGTGTGTTAGTGTCCGTGTGAGACAGGATGTGTGTTACAGGCCGGGTGAGATAGTCTGTGTGTTACAGACTGTGTGTTACAGTCCGGGTGAGACAGTCCATGTATTACAGTCCTTCTGTTACGGTCCCTGTGTTCTGGCCCCCGGCCTGCGAGCACCATCGGAGCAGGCCGGGGAGCGGAAGGAGCAGCGTGGCAGCATACCACTCCAGGGAGCAGCACGTGCTCGAGCAGGAGAGCAACGGCAGTGGAAAGGGAAGTCACTAAGGTCCAGGTCGGTGATTGGAGCGTGGGCAGGTGCAGCAGGAGTAGCGAGATTGGGTCGAAGGAGCGGCGAGAGATTGTAGAGGGACGTGATCGGGGCCCAGGAGAGGCGCGAGTTCGGGGCCCAGAGGAGGCGAGGGCCCAGGGGCAGCACGGGCCAGCCCACACTGCGATATGTGTGCACACTTGGTCCATGCAGCAGTCATCTTGGTTAATCCTTGCAACTGGACCAAGACCTAGCTCTGTCAAGCCCATGTGGTGAATGGTGAGCAACGGTCACCACACGTTAAAAAAATCCAAGCACAGGCACTTTCAAGATTTAGTTCGGACCTGGAATTTTAGGTCCATCATAGAAACACCTGTGAACTTTTTGACGTGGAAGCAAGTCATCCTTGGTTCAAGGGACTGCCTATGATGATACAGTGTGTTACAGTCCGTGTATTACTGTCCATGTGAGACAATCCATGTGAGACAGTCCATATGTTACAGTCCGTGTGTTACAGTCCATTTGCAGCAGTCCGTAGGAGAAAGTCCATCTATTATAGTCTTGGTGTTATAGTCCATGTCAGGCAGCCTGTGTTTTACAGTCCGTGGCAGACAGTCTATGTGTTGCAGTCCGTGTTTTACAAGTCGTATGTTACAGTCTGTTTGTTACAGTCCGTGTGAGACAGTCCACGTGTTACAGTCCGTCTGAAACAGTCTGTGTGAGAAGGTACGTGTGTTACATTCCATGTTTTACAGTCCATGTGTTACAGTCCGTGTGAGTCAGTCCTTGTGTTACAATCCGTGTCTTACAGACCTGTGTCACAGTCCGTGTGCTACATCCATATGTTACATTCCGTGTATTACAGCTGTGTGTGACAGTCCGTGTGTTACAGTCCATCTCACACAGTATTGTGAGACAGTCCGTGTGTTACAGTCCATGTGTGAGACAGTCCGTTTGTTACAGTCCATGTCAGACCGTCTGTGTGTTACTTTCCATTTGAGACAGTCTGTGTGAGACAGTCCATGTGAGGCAGTCCACGTGTTACAGTCCACGTGAGACAGTCTGCGTGTTACAGTCCGTGTGTTGCAGTCCCTGTATTAAAGTCTGTGTGTTACAGTACATGTTAGACAGTCTGTGTGTTACAGTCTGTGTCAGGCAGTCCGTGTGTTACACTCCTGGTGAGACAGTCCGTGTGTGTGACAGTCCGTGTATTACAGTCCATCTCAGACAGTCCGTGTGTTACAGTCCTTGTGAGACAGTCCATATGTTACAGTCTATGTGTGAGATATTCCGTGTGTTACAGTCCGTGTTTTAGAATCCGTGTCAGACCGCCCGTGTGTTTACAGTCCATGTGACACAGTCCGAGTGAGACAGTCCGTGTGTTACAGTCCGTGTGAGGCAGTCAGTGTGAGACAGTCCTTGTAAGACAGTCCATCTCAGACAGTCCGTGTGTTACAGTCCTTGTGAGACAGTCCGTATGTTACAATCCATGTGTGAGACAGTCCGTGTGTTACAGACCGTGTTTAGAAACCGTGTCAGACTGTCCTGTGTTTACAGTCTGTGTGACACAGTCCGAGTGAGACAGTCCGTGTGTTACAGTCCGTGTGAGGCAGTCCATGTGAGGCAGTCCTTGTGAGGCAGTCCGTGTAAGACAGTCCGTGTGAGACAGTCCGTGTGTTACAGTCCATGTGAGACAGTCCGTGTGTTACAGTCCGTGTGAGGCAGTCAGTGTGAGACAGTCCTTGTGAGGCAGTCCGTGTGTTAGTGTCCGTGTGAGACAGGATGTGTGTTACAGGCCGGGTGAGATAGTCTGTGTGTTACAGACTGTGTGTTACAGTCCGGGTGAGACAGTCCATGTATTACAGTCCTTCTGTTACGGTCCCTGTGTTCTGGCCCCCGGCCTGCGAGCACCATCGGAGCAGGCCGGGGAGCGGAAGGAGCAGCGTGGCAGCATACCACTCCAGGGAGCAGCACGTGCTCGAGCAGGAGAGCAACGGCAGTGGAAAGGGAAGTCACTAAGGTCCAGGTCGGTGATTGGAGCATGGGCAGGTGCAGCAGGAGTAGCGAGATTGGGTCGAAGGAGCGGCGAGAGATTGTAGAGGGACGTGATCGGGGCCCAGGAGAGGCGCGAGTTCGGGGCCCAGAGGAGGCGAGGGCCCAGGGGCAGCACGGGCCAGCCCACACTGCGATATGTGTGCACACTTGGTCCATGCAGCAGTCATCTTGGTTAATCCTTGCAACTGGACCAAGACCTAGCTCTGTCAAGCCCATGTGGTGAATGGTGAGCAACGGTCACCACACGTTAAAAAAATCCAAGCACAGGCACTTTCAAGATTTAGTTCGGACCTGGAATTTTAGGTCCATCATAGAAACACCTGTGAACTTTTTGACGTGGAAGCAAGTCATCCTTGGTTCAAGGGACTGCCTATGATGATACAGTGTGTTACAGTCCGTGTATTACTGTCCATGTGAGACAATCCATGTGAGACAGTCCATATGTTACAGTCCGTGTGTTACAGTCCATTTGCAGCAGTCCGTAGGAGAAAGTCCATCTATTATAGTCTTGGTGTTATAGTCCATGTCAGGCAGCCTGTGTTTTACAGTCCGTGGCAGACAGTCTATGTGTTGCAGTCCGTGTTTTACAAGTCGTATGTTACAGTCTGTTTGTTACAGTCCGTGTGAGACAGTCCACGTGTTACAGTCCGTCTGAAACAGTCTGTGTGAGAAGGTACGTGTGTTACATTCCATGTTTTACAGTCCATGTGTTACAGTCCGTGTGAGTCAGTCCTTGTGTTACAATCCGTGTCTTACAGACCTGTGTCACAGTCCGTGTGCTACATCCATATGTTACATTCCGTGTATTACAGCTGTGTGAGACAGTTCGTGTGTTACAGTCCTTGTGTAACAGTCCATGTGAATCAGTCCACGTGAGAAGGTACATGTGTTACATTCTGTGTTTTACAGTCCGTGTGTTACAGTCTGTGTGAGTCAGTCTTTGTGTTGCAGTTTATGTGTTACAGTCCGTGTGTTACGGTCCGTGTGGTAGTGTCCGTGTGAGACAGTCCGTGTGAGGCAGTCCATGTGTTACAGTCCTTGTGTTACAGTCTGTGTTACATTCGGTGTATTACAGTCCTTGTGATACAGTCTTTGTGTTACAGTCACTGTCAGGCAGTCCGTGTTTTGCAGTATGTGTGTTACATTCCGTGTGTTACAGTCCTTGTATTACAGTCCGTGTGTTACATTCAGTGTGTTACAGTCCTTGTGTTACTGTCCGTGTGAGACAGTCCGTGTGTTACAGTCCGTGTGAGGCAGTCCATGTGTTACAGTCCGTGTGTTACAGCCATGTGTGACAGTCAGTGTGAGCCCGTCCGTGTGTTACAGTCTTTGTGTTACAGTCCGTGTCAGGCAGTCCGTATGTTACAGTCCGTGTCAGACAGTCCGTGTCTTACAGTCTGTGTGAGACAGTCCGTGTGTGACAGTCTTTGTGTTACAGTCCATGTCAGGCAGTCTGTGTTTTGCAGTCCGTGTGTTACAGACCATGTGTTACAGTTTGTGTGTTATAGCCCGTGTGTTACTGTCCGTGTTTTCCTGTCCGTGTGAGACAGTCCGTGTGAGACAATCTGTGTGTTACAGTCCGTGCGAGACAATCCATGCAAGACAGTCCATGCGGGACAGTCCGTGTGTGACAGTCCGTGTGTTACAGTCCATTTGCAGCAGTCCGTAGGAGAAAGTCCATCTATTATAGTCTTGGTGTTACAGTCCACATCAGGCAGCCTGTGTTTTACAGTCCATGGCAGTCAGCCCATGTGTTGCAGTCCGTGTTTTACAAGTCGTATATTACAGTCTATTTGTTACAGTCCGTGTGAGACAGTCCATGTGTTACAGTCCGTCTGAGACAGTCTGTGTGAGAAGGTACGTGTGTTACATTCCATGTTTTACAGTCCGTGTGAGTCAGTCTTTGTGTTACAGTCCGTGTCTTCCAGACCATGTGTTACAGTCCATGTGCTACATCCATGTGTTACATTCCGTGTATTACAGTCTGTGTGAGACAGTTCGTGTGTGACAGTTCGTGTGTTACAGTCCTTGTGTAATAGTCCATGTGAGAGAGTCCGCGTGAGAAGGTACGTGTGTTACATTCCGTGTTTTACAGTCCGTGTATTACAGTCTGTGTGAGACAGTCCTTGTGTTGCAGTCCGTGTGTTACATTCCGTGTCTTACAGTCCGTGTGTTACAGTCCGTGTGGTAGTGTCCGTGTGTTACTGTCTGTGTGTTACTGTCCTTGTGTTACTGTCCATGTGAGACAGTCCGTGTGTTACAGTCCGTGTTTTGCAGTCCATGTGGTAGTGTCCGTGTGAGACAGTCTGTGTGTTACAGCCCGTGTGTTACAGTCCGTGTGAGACCGTCTGTGTGTTACAATCCGTGTGTTACAGCCATGTGTGACAGTCAGTGTGAGACCGTCTGTGTGTTACAATCCGTGTGTTAGTCTTTGTGTTACAGTCCATGTCAGGCAGTCTCCGTGTGAGACCATCCATGTGAGACAGTCTTTGTGTTACAGTCCATGTCAAGCAGTACGTGTTTTTCAGTCCGTGTGTTACAGTCCGTGTGTTAGTGTCCGTGTGTTGCTGTCTGTGTGTTACGGTCCGTGCGAGACAGTCCGTGTGAGACAGTCTCTGTGTTATAGTCCATGTGAGGCAGTAAGTGTGTTACAATTCGTGTGTTACAGTCCGTGTGTTACAGTCCGTGTGTTACTGTCCGTGTTTTCCTGCCCGTGTGAGACAGTCAGTGTGAGACAGTCAGTGTGAGACAGTCCGTGCAAGACAGTCCGTGCGAGACAATCCAGGCGGGGCAGTCTGTGCGTGACAGTCCGTGTGTTACAGTCCATTTGCAGCAGTCCGTAGGAGAAAGTCCGTCTATTATAGTCTTGGTGTTACAGTCCATGTCAGGCAGCCTGTGTTTTACAGTCCGTGGCAGACAGTCCGTGTGTTGCAGTCCGTGTTTCACAAGTCGTATGTTACGGTCTGTTTGTTACAGTCCGTGTGAGACAGTACACATGTTACAGTCCATCTGAGACAGTCTGTGTGAGAAGGTACGTGTGTTACATTCCATGTTTTACAGTCCATGTGTTACAGTCTGTGTGAGTCAGTCCGTGTGAGTCAGTCCGTGTGAGTCAGTCCGTGTGAGTGGGTCCGTGTGTTATGGTCCGTGTGTGCCAGTCCATGTGTTACAGTCTGTGTGTGACAGTCAGTGTGAGACCGTCTGTGTCTTACAGTCCGTGTGTTACAGTCCATGTCAGGCAGTCTGTGTGAGACAGTCCCTGTGTTATAGTCCATGTTTTTCTGCCCATGTGAGACAGTCCGTGTGAGGCAGTCTGTGTGTTACAGTCCGTGTGTTACAGTCTGTGTGTTGCAATCCATGCGTTACAGCCACGTGTGACAGTCAGTGTGAGATCGTCTGTGTGTTACAGTCCATGTGTTACAGTCCTTGTGTTACAGTCCTTGTGTTACAGTCCGTATGTTAGTGTCCGTGTGTTGCTGTCCGTGTGTTGCTGTCCGTGTGTTACGGTCCGTGTGAGACAGTCCTTGTGAGACAGTCCCGTGTTACAGTCCATGTGATGCAGTCCGTGTGTTACAGTCCATGTGTTACTGTCCGTGTTTTCCTGTCCATGTGTTGCAGTCTGTGTGTTACAGTCTGTGTGTTACAGTCTGTGTGTTACAGTCTGTGCGAGACAGTCCGTGCGAGACAGTCCGTGCGAGACAGTCCTTGCGAGACAGTCCATGTGTTACAGTTCATTTGAAGCAGTCCCTATGAGAAAGTCCATGTATTACATTCTTTGTGTTACAGTTCGTGTGTTACAGACCGTGTGTTACAGTCCGCGTGAGTCAGCCCTTGTGTTACAGACTGTGTGTTACAGACCGTGTGAGACAGTCCTTATGTTACAGTCCATGTGTTACAGTCCGTATATTACAGTCCGTGTGTTGCTGTCCATGTGTTGCAGTCCGTTTGAGGCAGTCTTTGTATTACAGTTTTTGTGTTACAGTCCATGTCAGGCAGTCTGTTTTTTACAGTCCGTGTCAGACAGTCCGTGTGTCACGGTCCATGTGTCACAGTCGGTGTGTTACAGCCCATGTGTTGCAGTCCGTGTAAGACAGTCCATGTGTTACAGGCCATGTGTTACAGCTCATTTAAGGCAGTCCGTGTGAGACAATCCATGTGTTGCAGTCCGTGTGTTACAGTCCGTCTGTTACAGTCCATTTGAGGCAGTCCGTATGAGAAAGTCCATGTGTTGCAGGACGTGTGTTCCAGTCCATGTGAGACCATGTATTACATTGTTTGTGTTACAGTCTATGTATTACAGTCTTTGTGTTACAGTCCATGTCAGGCAGTCCGTGTGTTACAATCCCTGTGTGTTACAGTCCCTGTGTGTTACAGTCCGTGTGTTACAGACCGTGTGTTACCAATCTCACATAACACTTCCATTACCAATCTCACGTTAATATTTCCATTGCCATTCTCACATTAACTCTTTCATTTCCAACCTCACCTTAACACTTTCATTTCCAACCTCACCTTAACACTTTCATTACCAGTCTCACATTGAGGGGAGTCAAGGGTTATGGGGAACGGGCAGGGAATTGAAGTTGAGGCCATGATCAGATCAGCCATGATTTTATTGAATGGTGGAGCGGGCTCGAGGGGTCAAATGGCCTACTCCTGCACCTAATTCTTATGATCTTATGTTCTGGTGACACTTTCATTGTCAATCCCACATTAACCCTTTCATTACCAATCATACATTACCAATCATACATTACCTCTTTCATTACCAATCTCACGTCAACCCTTAAAATACCAATCATACATTAACACATTCATTACCAAGCACACATTAACCCTTTCATTACCAATCTCACATTACCACTTTCACTGCCAATCCCACAATAACACTTTCATTTCCAATCTCACGTTTACGCTTTGTGATGTGAGATTGGTGATGAAAGTGTTAATGTGAGATTAGGACTGAAAGCGTTAATGTGACATTGGTAATTGAAAGCCGTAATGTGAGATTAACAATGAAAGTGTTAATCATAGAATAATAGAAATTTACAGCACGGAAGGAGGCCAATTCGGCTCATCGTTGTCCCCGCCAGCCGACCAAGAGCTGTCCAGCCTAATCCCACTTTCCAGCTCTTGGGCTTCGAAACTTTAAGTGCACATCCAAGTATTTTTTAAACGTGGTGATGCTTTCTGCCTCTACCACCCTTTCAGGCAGAGTTCCAGACCCCCACCACCCTCTGGATGAAGACATTTCTCCTCATATCTCCTCTATACCTCCTCCCAATGACTTTAAATCTATGCCCATAGTTGTTGACCCCTCTGCCAAGGGAAACAGGTCCTTCTTATTTACTCTATCCAGAGCCTCATAATTTTATACACCTCAATCAGGTCTCCTTTGCCTTGTTAGACCTCCGTATGTTGGACAGGCCGTATGTTACAGTCCATGTGTTACAGTCCGTGTGTTGCAGTCCATTTGTTACAGTTCTTGTGAGACAGTCTGTGTGTGGCAGTCCGTGTGAGACAGTCCATGTGTTACAGTCCGTGTGTTACAGACCGTGTGAGACAGTCCGTGAGTTGCAGTCCATGTGCTACAGTCCATGTGTTACAGTCCGTGTGTTACAGTCCATGTGTTACAGTCCATATCAGACAGCCCACGCCTTACAGTCCCCGTGTTAAAGTCCGCATGTTACAGTCCGTGTGTTACAGTCCGTGTGTTACAGTCTGCGTGTTACAGTCCGCGTGTTACAGTCCGCGTCAGACCGTCCATGTGTTGCAGTCCGTGTGTTACAGTCTGTGTGTTACAGTCCGCGTGAGACAGTCCGTGTGAAACGGTCCATGTGTTACAGTCCGTGTGAGGCAGTCCTTGTCTTACTGTCTGCGTGCTATTGTCCGTGTTACAGTCCGTGTGAGACAGTCCGTTTGTTACAGCCCATGTGAGACAGTCCATGTGAGACAGTCCACGTGCTATAGTTGGTGTTACAGTCTGTGTCAGACAATCCGTGTGTTACAGTCCGTGTGTTACAGTCCTTGTCAGACAGTCCATATGTTACAGCCTGTGTGTTGCAGTCCATTTGAGGGAGTCCGTGTATTACAGTCTTTGTGTTTCAGTCCATGTCGTGGAATTCTGTGTTTTACAGTCTGTGTGAGATAGTCCGTGTGTTGCAATCGATGTGACACAGTCCGTGTGAGACAGACCGTGTGTTACAATCCGTGTGTTACAGTCCGTTGTAACAGTCCGTGTGAGACAGTCCTTGTCTTACAGTCCACGTGTTACAGTCCGTGTGAGACAATCCGAGTCAGACAGTCGATGTGTTACACTCCGTGTGTTACACTTTGTGTTACAGTCCATGTCAGGCAGTCTGTGTTTTGCAGTCCGTGTGTTGCAGTCCGTGTGTTACAGTCCACGTGAGACAGTCCGTGTAAGAAAGTCCATGCATTACAGTCCATGTGAGAAAGTCCGGGTGTTACAGTCCATGTCAGACCGTCCATGTGTTACAGCCAGTGTGTTACGTTTCGTGTCAGACGGTCCATGTGTTACAGCCCGTGTGTTACGTTCCGTGTCAGACCGTCCGTTTGTTACAGTCCGTGTGAGACTGTCCATGTGAAACAGTCCATGTGAGACATTTCGTGTGTTACAGTCCGTTGTTACAGTCTGTGTCAGACAGTCCTTGTCTTACAATCCACGTGCTACTGTCTGTGTTACAGTCCTTGTGAGACAGTTTGTGTTAGACAGTCAATGCGTTACAGTCCTTGTGAGACAGTCTGTGTGAGACAGTCCATGCGTTACAGTCCGAGTGAAACAGTCCGTGTGTTACAGTCCATGTGTTACAGTCTGTGTTTTACAGTCAGTTTTTTATAGTCCATGTGAGGCAGTCCATGTGAGACAATGTGTGTGTTACAGTCTGTGTGTTGCAGTCCATGTGTTACAGTCCGTGTGTTGCAGTCCATGTGAGACAGTCTGTGTGTTGCAGTCCATTTGAGGCAGTCTCTGTGTTGCAGTCAGTTTGAGGCAGTCTGTGTGTTACAGTCTTTGTGTTACAGTCCTTGTCAGGCAAACCGTGTGTTGCAGTTCATGTGTTGCAGTCCATGTGTTGCAGTCAGTGTGACACAGTCCGTGTGAGTCAGTCCGTGTGTTACAATCTGTGTATTCCAGTCCATGTGTTACAGTCCGTGTGAGACTGTCTGAGTCAGACAGTCCATGTGTTACACTCCATGTGTTACAGTCTTTGTGTTACAGTCCATGTCAGGCAGTCTGTGTTTTGCAGTCCGTATCAGATAGTCTGCGTGTTGCAGTCCTTGTGTTGCAGTCCTTGTGTTGCAGTCCTTGTGTTGCAGTCCATGTATTACAGTCCATGTATTACAGTCCATGTGTTACAGTCCGTGTGTTACAGATCGTGTGTTACCAATCCCACATAACCCTTTCATTACCAATCTCACGTTACACTTCCATTACTAATCTCACGTTAACACTTTTATTACCAATCTCACATTAACACTTTCATTGCCAGTCTCACATTGGGGGGAATCAAGGGTTATGGGGAACGGGCAGTGAATTGGAGTTGAGGCCACGATCAGATCAGCCATGATCTTATTGTCTGGTGGAGCAGGCTCGAGGGACCAAATGGCCTACTCCTGCGCCACTTCTTGTGGGGCTAGAACCTCCACTTTTTTTGCATGCTTGACGCCCACTTAATGTCCATTTTATAGCTGAAATGTTGTACAACGCCCATATATCGCCCATTTTGGCACAACATGGAAACTGACGGGCATTTTTAGGAAACTTATCGCCGAGCATTACTTTCCCCATGTGCTTACCACCGGTAAAAAAATATTACCGCCTGCCCACTTTTTTTGGGCAGGATCATCAGAATGGACGAAATCAACGCTCATAATGTCGCCCAGTGTTACTTTCCACACGGAATTAACACCGAGATTCAATAGTACCGCCCGCCCAATTTTTTTTTTGATGTAAAGAGCACATTTGGCGAAACTAATGCCCAGGAGATTGCCGAGCGTCACTTTCACCGCCTCGCACACATATCTCCCACAATATCGCTCGCCCAAAAAAGCGCCTAGAAAAAGTGCAACTGTTCTGAACTAAAGCCAGCGGTGTGGCTGCCATTTTTAAAATCGCATGTCGCTTCATTCAAAAGGCTGCTGTGCTTCAACCTCGGCGGAGTTCAGATGTACTCTGCAGGTCATTGGAGTTGATGTGAACATCTCTACAAACATCTTGACCATACAGTGACCGATTGGAATTGAATAGGTGACTTCGTCGGGACATTCCTTGTTTGTGACCAATCGGTGGAAAACAGAGAGCTACTCCAATGGGGCCTGTCCTTTCTCACCCTCTCTTGGTGACCAATTACATGCAGCAGACTCGAGATCGCCAAAGGAACGCTGCACTGCATTATGTGCCCAATGTACGAAGTGACAGACAGATGAGGAGGACCAGATGTTACATCCCCCGCAAGTAGAAGGAGAAGCATTCTTACCTCGACTTGCCCGACACCACCTGCCTTGGGAGACTACGCTTCCACAAAGAGGTTATCACTGAGGTATGCCAGCTGATAAGGGTAGATCTGCAACCTGCCAGCACCATCAGTATTGCACTGTCCGTCGAGGTCAAAGTCACCGTGGCACTGTCGTTCTACGCCTCACGTTCTTTTCAGGCCACAGTTGGAGACATTTGTGGGCTTTCTCAGCATGCCACACATTGCTGCATTAGACAGGTCACTGAAGCTTTGTATGCATGCAAGAGGGACTTGATCAGCTTCTCTATGACCAGGGGGACACAGAGTGAGAGGGCTCTGGGTTTCTCCAGAATTGCAAACTGCCCCAAGGTGCAGGGAGTAATAGACTGTGCGCACATCGCAATGCGGGCACCTTTTCAGGATGCAGAGGTTTTCAGGAACCGAAATGGATTCCACTCCCTGTATGTCCAACTGGTTGTCGACCACCAACAAATTGTGCTGGCTGTGAATGCTCAATTTCAGGGCAGCATCCATGATGCGCACCTCCTGTGTGAGAGCACTGTATCTCACGTGTTTAACAATCAGCCACAAGGTCAATGCTGGATGCTTGGTGACAAAGGATATGGACTCGCCACCTGGCTGATGACCCCCCTGCGTGACACCCACACCGAAGCTGAGAGGCAATACAACGAGAGCCACAGAGCAACTCGCAATATCGTGGAGAAAACCATTGGAGTGCTGAAGCAGCACTTTAGATGCCTGGACCACTCAGGAGGCGAGCTCCAACACCACCCTGAGCAGGTAGCTCAATTCGTGGTGGTGTGCTCCATGCTGCACAACTTGGCTATCAGGAGGGGACAAGAATTGCCTGAAGAATCTGACAGTCCACCTCACCAGAGAGAGAAAGAGGAGGACGAAGAGGCGGACGCTGACACCGGCCCAGACAATCAGGCTGATGCTGAAGCCATGCCCCCGCTCCCCTGTAGACTGCATGAGAGGGCCTGTCGTGACATGATAGCTGCAAGAGCCTTACGTCAGGAGCTCATCAATAATCACTTTGCCTGAAAGAACGTTGGTGTTATTTACAAGGCTGACACACTGCTGGGTGTGCAGGTCATACATCAACTTGGTGACAGTTAAAGTTTAAATTGATGAAAGTTAAGTATAATTATACCCTTTGATGTTAAAGAATCACCAGCGTGTAACTGTGCAGCTATCTGAGCCAACGCGCAACAAGGTTTTGTTAAATAAAAAACAATTAAACCGAACATTAGTCTGAAATCATCAATAGTTCTGTACAAAAAAAACCTTCCCCCCCCCCGCCCCCCCTCCACTTCTCCTCCCCACCTCTACCCCTTCCCCTTCCCCTCCTGACTTCAAGCCGCCTGGCCGAGGAGGTCCTCAGGCGATACTTTATTTGGGGGGGGGGGGGGAATGGGCAGGGGGCTGACGGCTGAAACGCTGCTTGGACGGATATGGGAGAGGACAGTCCCGATTTGGGTGGGAATGTGCTCCGAGCCAGAAGCAAGATGGAGACTTGGAACTAGAACCTCCACTTTTTTGCATGCTTAACGCCCACTTAACATCCATTTTACCGCTGAAATGACGTATAACGCCCATATATCGCCTATTCTGGCACAAAATGGAAACTGACAGGCTTTTTTAGGAGACTTATCACCGAGCGTTATTTTCCCAATGGGCTTAACGGCGAGAAAAAATATCACCGCCTGCCCATTTTTATGGAGCGGAATCAGCAGAATGGGCGAATTCAACGCCATAATATCGCCCAGCGTTACTTTCCACACGGATTTCACGCCGAGATTCAATATTAACGCTCGCCCACTGTTTTTTGTCGTAAAGAACATATTTACCCAAACTAGCGGCAATGGAGATCGCCCATCTTCAATTTCGCCACCTCGCACACATATCGCCACAATATCGCTCGCTCAAAAAACGCCCACTAAAAGTGGAACTAACCGGAAGGAACGCCAGCGGTGTGGCTGGCATTTGTTAAATCCCCACTCTTCCGTGAGGAGTTGATATCTGAAAGATTTGCCTGAAAGAGCGCTGATGTGAGTGACAATGCTGACACACTGCTGTGTGTGTACAGCTCAGACATCAATGGTGACCAGCACCTTGGTGCCAGTTAACGTTTACGTTGATTGATGTTAAGTTGTATTTAACCCTTTCATGGTAAGGAATCACCAGTGTGTCATGGTCCAGCTATCTGAGACAATGCTCAACAAGGTAATGTTCAATAACAAAAGTTTAATACCAACATTGGTCTGAAATCATAAGTATCACAGCCAATAACAACCAACCCCCGCCCACACCCCACTTTTCCCACCATTGACATAAATCACATGTTCAACATGTCCAGCAACACAGAATACAAAGGCAAAGCAGGAGCGTGGTCCCCAGCCCCCATACATTGCAACAAATTGCATACACCCAGATGGAGATACAACACAGCCATCACCTCCGGACATGCACCTCACTTTCCTTCCCCCCTCTCCTTCTCCCCACCTCTACCCCTTCCCCTCCTCACTCCATGGCGCCTGACCGAGGAGCTCCTCAGGCGGTGCGTCATTGGGGGGAATGAATGCAGATGCGTTGGTTGGACGGGTACGGGAGCGTGGGATGCCAAGGGGGCAACATTCTCTGATGCAGACGCAGGATCTTGGTCCTTGCTCTCATCATAGTGGTGGTGCAGAACCTAGGGGTGGAGTGCCGCGCTCGGGGACCACTGGGAGGCCTGTGGCAGCAGTATTCCTGGCTATCGCATCCAGGGATTCCGCCATGCGCAGAGTGTACTCGGTCATGGTGGCCAGGTGTCGGGATATGCCCCCCAAAGCTTCGATGAGCTGGTCACCAATGTCTACAGTGCTCCTGAACAACTATACTATCTCTCCGCAGTCATGTCGCACTCGTGGAACAGACCTGCTGCGTCCATGAGGCCTCCGCGGGGTCGGCGCCGTCCTGGGGAGCAGAGTGGAGGCGGGAATGACCGGAGGATCACTAGATGGCCTTGGGGTGGAATGGGTTCTGGAGCGTGGCGATGCAGGTTCTTCGAAGTCCGCGCTCTCATCTGTCGAGAACAGACCCAGCGGATTGACGGGCGACAATCGGAGCTCCTCAGCACCACATAGAAACATAGAAACATAGAAAATAGGTGCAGGAGCAGACCATTCAGCCCTTCTAGCCTGCACCGCCATTCAATGAGTTCATGGCTGAACATGAAACTTCAGTACCCCCTTCCTGCTTTCTCGCCATAACCCTTGATCCCCCGAGTAGTAAGGACTTCATCTAACTCCCTTTTGAATATATTTAGTGAATTGGCCTCAACTACTTTCTGTGGTAGAGAATTCCACAGGTTCACCACTCTCTGGGTGAAGAAGTTTCTCCTCATCTCGGTCCTAAATGGCTTACCCCTTATCCTCAGACTGTGACCCCTGGTTCTGGACTTCCCCAACATTGGGAACATTCTTCCTGCATCTAACCTGTCTAAACCCGTCAGAATTTTAAACGTTTCTATGAGGTCCCCTCTCATTCTTCTGAACTCCAGTGAATACAAGCCCAGTTGATCCAGTCTTTCTTGATAGGTCAGTCCCGTCATCCCGGGAATCAGTCTGGTGAATCTTCGCTGCACTCCCTCAATAGCAAGAATGTCCTTCCTCAAGTTAGGAGACCAAAACTGTACACAATACTCCAGGTGTGGCCTCACCAAGGCCCTGTACAACTGTAGCAACACCTCCCTGCCCCTGTATTCAAATCCCCTCGCTATGAATGCCAACATACCATTTGCTTTCTTAACCGCCTGCTGTACCTGCATGCTAACCTTCAATGACTGATGTACCATGACACCCAGGTCTCGTTGCACCTTCCCTTTTCCTAATCTGTCACCATTCAGATAATAGTCTGTCTCTCTGTTTTTACCACCAAAGTGGATAACCTCACATTTATCCACATTATACTTCATCTGCCATGCATTTGCCCACTCACCTAACCTATCCAAGTCACTCTGCAGCCTAATAGCATCCTCCTCGCAGCTCACACTGCCACCCAACTTAGTGTCATCCGCAAATTTGGAGATACTGTATTTAATCCCCTCGTCTAAATCATTAATGTACAATGTAAACAGCTGGGGCCCCAGCACAGAACCTTGCGGCACCCCACTAGTCACTGCCTGCCATTCTGAAAAGTACCCATTTACTCCTACTCTTTGCTTCCTGTCTGACAACCAGTTCTCAATCCACGTCAGCACACTACCCCCAATCCCATGTGCTTTAACTTTGCACATTAATCTCTTGTGTGGGACCTTGTCGAAAGCCTTCTGAAAGTCCAAATATACCACATCAACTGGTTCTCCTTTGTCCACTTTACTGGAAACATCCTCAAAAAATTCCAGAAGATTTGTCAAGCATGATTTCCCTTTCACAAATCCATGCTGACTTGGACCTATCAATTCCAGAAGATTTGTCAAGCATGATTTCCCTTTCACAAATCCATGCTGACTTGGACCTATCATGTCACCATTTTCCAGATGCACTGCTATGACATCCTTAATAATTGATTCCATCATTTTACCCACTACTGAGGTCAGGCTGACCGGTCTATAATTCCCTGTTTTCTCTCTCCCTCCTTTTTTAAAAAGTGGGGTTACATTGGCTACCCTCCACTCCATAGGAACTGATCCAGAGTCAATGGAATGTTGGAAAATGACTGTCAATGCATCCGCTATTTCCAAGGCCACCTCCTTAAGTACTCTGGGATGCAGTCCATCAGGCCCTGGGGATTTATCGGCCTTCAATCCCATCAATTTCCCCAACATAATTTCCCGACTAATAAAGATTTCCCTCAGTTCCCCCTCCTTACTAGACCCTCTGAACCCTTTTATATCCGGAAGGTTGTTTGTATCCTCCTTAGTGAATACCGAACCAAAGTACTTGTTCAATTGGTCTGCCATTTCTTTGTTCCCCGTTATGACTTCCCCTGATTCTGACTGCAGGGGACCTACGTTTGTCTTTACTAACCTTTTTCTCTTTACATACCTATAGAAACTTTTGCAATCCACCTTAATGTTCCCTGCAAGCTTCTTCTCGTACTCCATTTTCCCTGCCCTAATCAAACCCTTTGTCCTCCTCTGCTGAGTTCTAAATTTCTCCCAGTCCCCAGGTTCGCTGCTATTTCTGGCCAATTTGTATGCCACTTCCTTGGCTTTAATACTATCCCTGATTTCCCTAGATAGCCACGGTTGAGCCACCTTCCCTTTTTTATTTTTACGCCAGACAGGAATGTACAATTGTTGTAATTCATCCATGCGGTCTCTAAATGTCTGCCATTGCCCATCCACAGTCAACCCCCTAAGTATCATTCGCCAATCTATCCTAGCCAATTCACGCCTCATACCTTCAAAGTTACCCTTCTTTAAGTTCTGGACCATGATCTCTGAATTTACTGTTTCATTCTCCATCCTAATGCAGAATTCCACCATATTATGGTCACTCTTCCCCAAGGGGCCTCGCACAATGAGATTGCTAATTAATCCTCTCTCATTACACAACACCCAGTCTAAGATGGCCTCCCCCCTAGTTGGTTCCTCAACATATTGGTCTAGAAAACCATCCCTTATGCACTCCAGGAAATCCTCCTCCACCGTATTGCTTCCAGTTTGGCTAGCCCAATCTATGTGCATATTAAAGTCACCCATTATAACTGCTACACCTTTATTGCATGCACCCCTAATTTCCTGTTTGATGCCCTCCCCAACACCCCTATTACTGTTTGGAGGTCTGTACACAACTCCTACTAACGTTTTTTGCCATTTGGTGTTCTGCAGCTCTACCCATATAGATTCCACATCATCCAAGCTAATGTCTTTCCTAACTATTGCATTAATCTCCTCTTTAACCAACAATGCTACCCCACCTCCTTTTCCTTTTATTCTATCCTTCCTGAATGTTGAATACCCCTGAATGTTGAGTTCCCAGCCCTGATCATCCTGGAGCCACGTCTCCGTAATCCCAATCACATCATATTTATTAACATCTATTTGCACAATTAATTCATCCACCTTATTGCGGATACTCCTTGCATTAAGACACAAAGCCTTCAGGCTTGTTTTTTTAACACCCTTTGTCCTTTTAGAATTTTGCTGTACAGTGGCCCTTTTTGTTCTTTGCCTTGGGTTTCTCCGCCCTCCACTTTTCCTCATCTCCTTTCTGTCTTTTGCTTTTGCCTCCTTTTTGTTTCCCTCTGTCTCCCTGCATTGGTTCCCATCCCCCTGCCATATTAGTTTAAATGTAGTAGGATCGTCCGCCGCCTCCTGCCCCGCGCCCCCACATTCTGGCCTCTGTGGCCTTGCCTGGGGCCATGCTGCTGGCTGAGCTGCAAGATACAATTGAGGTTATTAGAGGAGAAGGGGGTGCTAGGGTCACAAGGTGAGTCCAGCGCTACACACAGCATATGCACGACAAAAGCACCACCGCTCTCAAAATCATCGCAGACATCACATTTCATGACCATCAACACATTGTGCATTGCAATGATTTTCATTAGGCCAGAATTATTTCTATGACACTTTTAGCAATCATCTATTATATATGATTGTTTGGATATAAGTTAGTGTGGCATCTATTGACTTTACATCATGCAGTGGTGTAAGCTTTACTCACGTGGCAACACTTCAGGGTCTGTAGATACATCCGGGGATGCTTCTCCACGAGTGCTAGCACTCGCTCCTCCATCTCTGTGATGTCGCTGGGGACTGGTGGCCCCCCCCACTCATTCGCCTCTGCACAGACCTCATCATCGATAGCTTCTTCTGTAAAAGGTGACAGGATGATATGGCATGAGATCATTGCGTGACATCATTGCTAGGTACTGTCACAGAGACTGATACAACACATAACCGACAGATGTAATCATGATTATTATGATTATTATCATTCTTTACTTAAAGACGTACACCATGACCGCAGGTTTGAGTAAAACATTCCCGGTAAAAGTGAAAGACCTCACATCTGTTGATAGTCACTCATGACTGTTACAAATCAAATTATATAAATACATAAGTACATGTAAATCAATGTAATACTTACTGTTGTGGATCCCACAAGATCGTTCCATCGTTTGTGGCATTGGTTGCCCTCACGCACCTCGTTGGTCGCTGACGAGACCACCTCTGCTATCTCGGTCCATATCCTCCGGTAGGCCTTTGGGGTGGGCTTCCCACGCCCTCCCTGTGTCAAATCACCCCAGCGTAACTCGACCTGCAGGAGGGAGGCATTTGCCTCATCCGAGAACCTCCTGGCTCTTTTGCGGCCTCCAATGTGCTCCTCTCCCACCTCACTGCTCTCTCCAGCGTCACTCTCCACAGCGTGCTGTGATGCCTCTTCCTCTCGCTCCATTATAGGCCAAATTCGGTCAAATATGTGACTGGTAACAGCTAATTTTTGTTTGCCTACTTGCTGTGAAGCTCTAAAGTCTCCCTCCTTCCTCCCAAAGCAGCCACACCACATCCAGCCACGCCTTCAGTCCCTCTGAGCTCCTTCTCTCTCTCTCTCTCCTCTTCTGCGCATGTCATGCTGACTCTTGACCTCCAGAATCGTGGGAATTGAGCGTTGCCATCCCGTTGCTAAGGACAGCCACACTTTACGGCAGAAGGTCAAAAAAATTAACGCTACCACCCATTTGATATTGCTCACGGTAACGGCCATTTTCAAAAATGTAAACTAGGTGTTTTGAGAATGGGCGAGAAGCTGGCGATTTGACAACTCTTTTTACCGCCCATGCTGGAAATAACGCCCATTTTTGGGCGATAAGCACAAAAGTGGAGGCTCTAACTCTAGGTGCTTTGAGAATGGGCGAGAAGCTAGCGATCTGAAAACCCTTTTTTACCGCCCACGCCAGAAATATCGCCCAAGCACAAAGGTGGAGGTTCTAACCCATGATCTTATGTTCTGGTGACACTTTCATTGTCAATCCCACATTAACACTTTCATTACCAATCATACATTAACTTTATCATTACCAATCTCACATCAACCCTTAAATTACCAATCATACATTAATCCTTTCATTACCAGTCACGCATTAACACTTTCATTACCAATCCCACAATAACACTTTTATTACCAATCTCTGTAACACTTTCATTACCAGTCCCACATTAACTCTTTCGTTACCAATCTCACATTGAAAGGAGCCAAGGGTTATGGGGAGCGGGCAGGGAAATGAAGCTGAGGCCACAATCAGATCAGCCATGATGTTATTAAATGGCAATGCTGGCTCGATGTACCAAATGGCCTACTCCTGCTCCTATTTCTTATGATCTTTGTTCCTGTGACACTGTCATTACCAATCTCACGTTAACGCTTTGTGATGTGAGATTGGTGATGAAAGTGTTAATGTGAGATTAGGACTGAAAGCGTTAATGTGACATTGGTAATTGAAAGCCATAATGTGAGATTAGCAATGAAAGTGTTAATCATAGCATCATAGAAACTTAAAGCACAGAAGGAGGCCAATTCGTCTTATCGTGTCCCCACCAGCCGACCAAGAGCTATCCAGCCTAATCCCACTTTCCAGCTCTTGGGCTTCGGCACTTTAAGTGCACATCCAAGTATTTTTTAAATGTGGTGATGCTTTCTGCCTCTACCAACCTTTCAGGCAGAATTCCAGACCCCCACCACCCTCTGGGTGAAGACATTTCCCCTCATATCTCCTCTACTCCCAATGACTTTAAATCTATGCCGAATGGTTGTTGACCCCTCTGCCAAGGGAAACAGGTCCTTCCTATTTACTCTATCCAGGCCCCTCATAATTTTATACGCCTCAATCAGGTCTCCCCTCAGCCTCCTCTGTTCCAAAGAAAACAAACCCAGCATCTCCAATCTTTCCTCATTGCCAAAATTCTTCAGTTCAGGCAACATTCTTGTAAATCTCCCTTGCACCCTTTCCAGTGCAATCACATCGTTCCTGTAATGTGGTGACCAGCACTGAACTCCGCACTCCAGCTGCGGCCTAACCAGTGTTTTATACAGTTCAAGCATAATGTCCTTGCTCTTGTATTCCATGCCTTGACTAATAAAGGCAAGTATTCCATTTGCCTTCTTAACCACTTGATCTACCTGGCCTGCTGCCTTCAGGAGTCTGTGGACCTGCATGCCAAAGTCGATTTCTTCCTCTACACTTTTCAGTGTCGTACCATTTAATCTGTATTCCTTTGCTTTGTTAGACCTCCGTGTGTCAGACTGTCCGTGTGTTACAGTCCATGTGTTACAGACTGCGTGTTACAGTCCGTGTGTTACATTCCATTCTTTACAGTCCATTCGTTACAGTCCATGTGAGACAGTCCGCGTGTTACAGTCCGCGTGTTACAGTCCGCGTGTTACAGTCCGCGTGTTACAGTCCGCGTGTTACAGTCCGTGCGTTACAGTCCGTGCGTTACAGTCCGTGCGTTACAGTCCGAGTGAGAAAGCCCGTGTGTTGCAGTCCATGTGGTACAGCCCGTGCGTTACAGTCCATGTGACAGTCTCTGCGTTACAGATCATGTGTTACTGTCCGTGTGTTACAGTCCATGTGAGACAGTCCATGTGTTGCAGTTCATGTGAGACAGTCTGCGTGCTACAGTCCGCGTGAGACAGTCTGCATGTTACAGTCCATGTGAAACAGTCCCTGTGTTGCAGTCCGAGTGATACAGTGCATCTGTTACAGTCCGTCTGTTACAGTCCGTGTGTTACAGTCCTTGTGTTACAGTCCTTATGTTACAATCTGTGTTACAGTCCATGAGAGAAATTCCGTGTGAGACAGTTTGTGTGTTACAGTCCATGTCACACAATCCGCATGTTACAGTCCGCATGTTACAGTCCACGTGTTACAGTCTGCGTGTCACAGTCCATGTGTCGCAGTCCGTGCATTACAGTCTGTGCGAGACAGTCCGTGTGTTACAGTCCATGTGAGACAGTCCGTATGTTACAATCCGTGTGAGACAGTCCTTGTGTTACAGTCCGTGTAAGACAGTCCACGTGTTACAGTCCGTGTGGCAGTCCGCATCAGACAGTCCACGTGTTACAGTCCGTCAGATAGTCCGTGTGTCACTGTCCATGTGTTACAGTCTGTGCTACAGTCCACAAGAGAAAGTCTGTGTCTTACAATCTGCATGAGACAGTCCATGTTTTATAGTCCGTGTGTTACAGTCCATGTGTTACATTCCTTGTGTTACAGTCCGTGTGAGACAGTCCGTGTGAGACAGTCTGTGCATTACGTTCCGTGTGTTACAGTCTGTATGTGCCAGTCCGTGTGTGCCAGTCCATGTGATACACTACATGTGTTACAGTCAGTGTGTCAGAGTCCATGTGACGGTCTCTGCGTTACAGATCATGTGTTACAGTCCGTGTGTTACAGTCCGTGTGTTACAGTCCGAGTGTTACAGTCCATGTGTTACAGTCCGTGTGTTACATTCCGTTCTTTACAGTGCGTTCGTTACAGTCCATGTGAGACAGTCCGCGTGTTGCAGTCCGAGTGAGACAGTCCGTGTGGTACAGTCTGTGCATTACAGTCCATGTGAGACAGTCCGTGCGAGATAACCATGTGTTACAGTCCGTCTGTTGCAGTCCACGTGTTACAGTCCGTGTGTTACTGTCCCTTTATTACTGTCCGCGTGTTACAGTCCATGTGTTAAAGACCATGTGAGACAGTCCGTGTGTTACAGTCCATTTGTTACTGTCCACGTGAGACAGTCCGCGTGTTACAGTCCGCGTGTTACAGTCCGTGTGTTACAGTCCACGTGTTACAGTCCACATGAGAAAGTCTGTGCCTTACAATCCGCATGAGACAGTCCATGTTTTATAATCCGTGTGTTACAGTCCATGTGTTACATTCCTTGTGTTACAGTCCATGTGTGCCAGTCCGTGTGTGCCAATCCGTGTGTTACACTCCATGTGTTTCAGTCCGTGTGTTACAGTCCGTGTGTTACAGTCCATGTGACGGTCTCTGCGTTACAGGTCATGTGTAACAGTCCGCATGTTACAGTCCATGTGTTACAGTCTGTGTGTTACATTCCGTTCTTTACAGTGCGTTCGTTAC
The DNA here is from genome assembly GCF_044704955.1 of Pristiophorus japonicus. NCBI lineage: Eukaryota > Metazoa > Chordata > Chondrichthyes > Pristiophoridae > Pristiophorus > Pristiophorus japonicus. Next base: position 87,182,856 of record NC_091991.1, on the reverse strand, counting down.
AGTCCATGTGAGACAGTCCGTGTGTTACAGTCGAGTGAGACAGTCCGTGTGGTACAGTCCATGCGTTACAGTCCGTGCGTTACAGTCCATGTGACAGTCTCTGCGTTACACTTCGTGTGTTACAGTCCGTGTGTTACAGTCCGTGTGAGACAGTCCGTGTGAGACAGTCCGTGTGTCGCAGTTCATGTGAGACAGTCTGCGTGTTACAGTCCGCGTGAAACAGTCCGCGTGTTACAGTCCATTTATTGCAGTCCATGTGAGACAGTCCCTGTGTTACGGTCCGAGTGATACAGTCCATCTCTTACAGTCTGTCTGTTACAGTCCGTGTGAGACAGTCCATGTGTTGCGGTCCATGTGTTGCAGTCCGTGTGAGACAGTCCATGTGTTGCGGTCCATGTGTTGCAGTCCGCGTGAGACAGTTCATGTGTTGCAGTCCGCGTGAGACAGTTCATGTGTTACAGTCCGTGTGTTACCGTCCTTGTGAGACAGTCCTTGTGTTACATGCCATGTGAGAAATTCCGTGTGAGACAGTTTGTGTGTTACAGTCCGTGTGAGACAGTCAGCGTGTTACAGTCCTTGTGTCACAGTCCGTGCATTGCAGCCCGTGTGAGACAGTCTATGTGTTACAGTCTGTCTGTTGCAGTCCACGTGTTACAGTCCGTGTGTTACTGTCTGCGTGTTACAGTCCGCTTGTTACAGACCCCGTGTTACAGTCCATGTGTTACAATCCGTGTGAGTCAGTCCATGTGTTGCAGTCCGTGTGTTACAGACCGAGTGAGACAGTCCGTGTGTTATAGTCCGTGCAGTAAGTGTATCCAGCTGCAGCTCCTGACAGACCACATTGCGGCACTGGAGCTGTGCATGGACTCACTCTGAAGCATCCACGATGCTGAGGATGTCGTGAATAGCATGTTTAGTGAGTTGGTCACAGTGCAGGTAAAGGTTACAAAGGCAGATAGGGAATGGGTGACCATCAGTCAGAGCAGGAGTAGGAAGGTAGTGCAGCGGTCCCCTGCAGTCATCTCCCTCCAAAACAGATATACCACTTTGGATCATATTGAATGGTGGTGCGGGCTCAAAGGGCCGAATGGCCTACTCCACCTATTTTCTATGTTTTTATGTGTGTTCATTTCCATGTGTTGCATCCGCGTGTGACAGTCCATGTGTTACAGTCCGTGTGTTACAGTCCGTGTTACAGTCCATGTGTTGCAGCCCGTGTGTCACAGTCCGTGTGTCGCAGTCCATGTGTCACAGTCCATGCGAGAAAGTCCATGTGAGACAGTCCGTATGTTACAGTCCACGTGTTACAGTCCGTGTGAGACAGTCCGTGTGTTACAGTCCTTGTGTTACAGTCTGTGTGAGACAGTCCGTGTGAGACAGCATGTTACAGTCCTTGTGTCACAGTCCATGTGTCACAGTCCTTGCATTACAGCCATGTGAGACAGTCCGTCTGTTGCAGTCCACGTGTTACAGTCAGTGTGTTACTGTCCCTTTGTTTCTGTCCGCGTGTTACAATCCGTGTGTTATAGCCTGTCTGTTGCAGTCCACGTGTTACAGTCCGTGTGGGTTCTGTCCACATGAGACAGTCCGCATGTTACAGTCCATGTGTTACAGTCGATGTGTTACAGTCCGTGTAAGACAATCCGTGTGTTGCAGTCTGTGTGCTACCGTCAGTGTGTTTCAGTCAGTGTGTTGCAGCCCGTGTGTTACAGTCCATGTGACAGTCTGTGTGTTACATTCCATGTGACAGTCTCTGTGTTACAATCTATGTGTTATGGTCCGTCTGAGACGGTCCGTGTGTCACAGTCCGTGTGTCACCTTCAGTGTGTCACAGTCCATTTGAGACAGTCCGTGTGCTACAGTACGAGTGAGACAGTCCATGTGGGATAGTCCGTGTCAGGCTATCCGTGTGTTACAATCCATGTGAGACAGTTTGTGTGTTATGGTCTGTGTATTACATGTGTGTTACAGTTCTTGTGTCACAGCCTGTGTGAGGTAGTCCATGTTTTATCCGTGTGTTACGGTCCACATGAGATAGTCCGTGTGTTACAGTCCATGTGCCCCAGTCCGTGTGTTGCAGTCCGTGTGTTACAGTCAGTGTGTTACAGTCCGAGTGAGACAGTCCGCCTGGGATAGTCCGTGTCAGGTTGTCCGTATGTTACAATCCATGTGAGACAGTTTGTGTGTTATAGTCCGTGTGTTACATGTGTGTTACAGTTCTTGTGTCACAATCCTTGTGTCACATTCCGTGTGAGATAGTCCATGTGTTATCCGTGTGTTATGGTCCACATGAGATAGTCCGTGTCTTACAGTCCATGTGCCCCAGTCCATGTGAAACAGTCCGTGTGAGACAGCCCACGTGTTACAGTTCTTGTGTCACAGTCCTTGTGTCACAGTCTGTGTGTCACAGTCCGTGAGAGACAGTCTGTGTGAGATAGTCCATGTGTTACAGTCCATCTGTTGCAGTCCACGGTTATAATCCGTGTGTTACTGCCCCTTTGTTACTGTCCGCGTGAGACAGTCCGCCTGTTACAGTCCATGTGTTACAGTCCTTGTGTTACAGTCAATGTGCCCTAGTCCATGTGAGACAGTCCGTGTGAGACAGCCCGCGTGTTACAGTCCTTGTGTCACAGTCCGTGTGTTGCAGTCCGTGCATTACAGTCCGTGTGAGACAGTCCGTGTGCTGCAGTCCATGTGTTACAGTCCGTCTGTTGCAATTCACGTGTTACAGTCCATGTGTTACGGTCCCTTTGTTACTGTTCTCGTGAGACAGTCCGCGTGTTACAGTCCGTGTGTTACAGTCCATCAGACAGTCCGTGTGTTACCTTCCGCGTGTTACAGTCCACGTGTTGCAGTCCGCGTATTACAGTCCGCGTGTTACAGTCCATGTGAGAAAGTCTGTGCGTTACAATCCACGTGAGACAATCCATGTTTTACAGTCCTTGTGTTACACTCCGTGTGTTACAGTCCATGTGTTACAGTCCTTGTGTTACAGTCCATGTGAAACAGTCTGTGTTACGTTCCGTGTGTTACGCTCCATGTGTGCCAGTCCCTGTGTGCAAGTCCCTGTGTGCCAGTCCGTGTGTTACAGTCTCTGTGTTACAGTCCGTGTGTGACGGCCCGTGTGTTACAGTCCACGTGTTACGGTCCTTGTGTTGCAGTCTGTGTGTTGCAGTTCGTGTGTTACAGTCCATGTGTTGCAGTCCTTGTGTTACAGTCCGTGTGTTGCAGTTCGTGTGTTGCAGTCCGTGCATTGCAGTCCGTGTGTTAGTTTCTGCGTTACAGTATCTGTGTTACAGTCCGTGTGTGACGGTCCGTCTGTTACAGTCAGTGTGTTACAGTCCGTGTGTGACGCTCCGTGTGTGACGCTCTGTGTGTTGCAATCCGTGTGTTGCAGGCCGTGCGTTACAGTCAGTGTGTTACAGTCCGTGTGTTGCAGTCCTTGTGAGACAATCCGTGTTTAACAGTCCATGTGTTGCAGTCCGTGTGTTGCAGTCCGTGTGTTACTGTCCGTGTGTTACTATCAGTGCGATACAGTCCGTGCGTTACTGCCTGTGTGTTACTGTCTGTGCGTTACAGTCCGTGCATTACAGTCCGTCTGTTACAATCCGCGTGAGATAGTCCGTGTCAGACTGTCCGTGTGTTACAGTCCTTGTGAGCCAGTTTGTGTGTTATAGTCCGTGTGTTACATGTGTGTTACAGTCAGTGTGTTGCAGCCCGTGTGTTACAGTCCATGTGATAGTCTCTGTTACAGTCCGTGTGAGACGGTCCGTATGTCACAGTCCATGTGTCATAGTCAGTATGTCACCTTCAGTGTGTCACAGTCCATCTGAGACATCCGTGGGTTACAGTCCGAGTGAGACAGTCCGCGTGGGATAGTCTGTGTCAGACTGTCCGTGTGTTACAATCTGTGTGAGACAGTTTGTGTGTTATAGTCCGTGTGTGTGTTACGGTTCTGTGTGAGATAGTCCATGTGTTATCTGTGTGTTACAGTCCTTGTGTTACAGTCCGCATGAGATAGTCTGTATGTTACAGTCCATGTGTTACAGTCTGTGTCCTACAGTCCGTGTGTAACATTCTGTGTGTGCCAGTCCGTGTGTTACAGTCCATGTGTTACAGTCCTTGTGTTATAGTCCGTGTGCCCCAGTCCATGTGAGACAGTCCATGTGTTACAGTCCATGTGTTCCAGTCCTTGTGTTACAGTCCGTGTGCCACAGTCTGTGTGAGAGAGTCTGTGTGAGAGAGTCCACATGTTACAGTCCTTGTGTCACAGTCATTGTGAGACAGTCCATGTGTTGCAGTCCGTGTGAGACAGTCCATGAGTTACAGTCCATCTGTTGCAGTCCACATGTTACAGTCCATGTGTTACTGTCCCTTTGTTACTGTCCTTGTGAGACAGTCCGCGTGTTACAGTCCGCGTGATACAGTCCGTGTGTTACAGTCCACGTGTTACAGTCCACATGAGAAAGTCTGTGCCTTACAATCCGCATGAGACAGTCCATGTTTTATAATCCGTGTGTTACAGTCCATGTGTTACATTCCTTGTGTTACAGTCCATGTGTGCCAGTCCGTGTGTGCCAATCCGTGTGTTACACTCCATGTGTTTCAGTCCGTGTGTTACAGTCCGTGTGTTACAGTCCATGTGACGGTCTCTGCGTTACAGGTCATGTGTAACAGTCCGCATGTTACAGTCCATGTGTTACAGTCTGTGTGTTACATTCCGTTCTTTACAGTGCGTTCGTTACAGTCCATGTGAGACAGTCCGTGTGTTACAGTCGAGTGAGACAGTCCGTGTGGTACAGTCCATGCGTTACAGTCCGTGCGTTACAGTCCATGTGACAGTCTCTGCGTTACACTTCGTGTGTTACAGTCCGTGTGTTACAGTCCGTGTGAGACAGTCCGTGTGAGACAGTCCGTGTGTCGCAGTTCATGTGAGACAGTCTGCGTGTTACAGTCCGCGTGAAACAGTCCGCGTGTTACAGTCCATTTATTGCAGTCCATGTGAGACAGTCCCTGTGTTACGGTCCGAGTGATACAGTCCATCTCTTACAGTCTGTCTGTTACAGTCCGTGTGAGACAGTCCATGTGTTGCGGTCCATGTGTTGCAGTCCGTGTGAGACAGTCCATGTGTTGCGGTCCATGTGTTGCAGTCCGCGTGAGACAGTTCATGTGTTGCAGTCCGCGTGAGACAGTTCATGTGTTACAGTCCGTGTGTTACCGTCCTTGTGAGACAGTCCTTGTGTTACATGCCATGTGAGAAATTCCGTGTGAGACAGTTTGTGTGTTACAGTCCGTGTGAGACAGTCAGCGTGTTACAGTCCTTGTGTCACAGTCCGTGCATTGCAGCCCGTGTGAGACAGTCTATGTGTTACAGTCTGTCTGTTGCAGTCCACGTGTTACAGTCCGTGTGTTACTGTCTGCGTGTTACAGTCCGCTTGTTACAGACCCCGTGTTACAGTCCATGTGTTACAATCCGTGTGAGTCAGTCCATGTGTTGCAGTCCGTGTGTTACAGACCGAGTGAGACAGTCCGTGTGTTATAGTCCGTGCAGTAAGTGTATCCAGCTGCAGCTCCTGACAGACCACATTGCGGCACTGGAGCTGTGCATGGACTCACTCTGAAGCATCCACGATGCTGAGGATGTCGTGAATAGCATGTTTAGTGAGTTGGTCACAGTGCAGGTAAAGGTTACAAAGGCAGATAGGGAATGGGTGACCATCAGTCAGAGCAGGAGTAGGAAGGTAGTGCAGCGGTCCCCTGCAGTCATCTCCCTCCAAAACAGATATACCACTTTGGATCATATTGAATGGTGGTGCGGGCTCAAAGGGCCGAATGGCCTACTCCACCTATTTTCTATGTTTTTATGTGTGTTCATTTCCATGTGTTGCATCCGCGTGTGACAGTCCATGTGTTACAGTCCGTGTGTTACAGTCCGTGTTACAGTCCATGTGTTGCAGCCCGTGTGTCACAGTCCGTGTGTCGCAGTCCATGTGTCACAGTCCATGCGAGAAAGTCCATGTGAGACAGTCCGTATGTTACAGTCCACGTGTTACAGTCCGTGTGAGACAGTCCGTGTGTTACAGTCCTTGTGTTACAGTCTGTGTGAGACAGTCCGTGTGAGACAGCATGTTACAGTCCTTGTGTCACAGTCCATGTGTCACAGTCCTTGCATTACAGCCATGTGAGACAGTCCGTCTGTTGCAGTCCACGTGTTACAGTCAGTGTGTTACTGTCCCTTTGTTTCTGTCCGCGTGTTACAATCCGTGTGTTATAGCCTGTCTGTTGCAGTCCACGTGTTACAGTCCGTGTGGGTTCTGTCCACATGAGACAGTCCGCATGTTACAGTCCATGTGTTACAGTCGATGTGTTACAGTCCGTGTAAGACAATCCGTGTGTTGCAGTCTGTGTGCTACCGTCAGTGTGTTTCAGTCAGTGTGTTGCAGCCCGTGTGTTACAGTCCATGTGACAGTCTGTGTGTTACATTCCATGTGACAGTCTCTGTGTTACAATCTATGTGTTATGGTCCGTCTGAGACGGTCCGTGTGTCACAGTCCGTGTGTCACCTTCAGTGTGTCACAGTCCATTTGAGACAGTCCGTGTGCTACAGTACGAGTGAGACAGTCCATGTGGGATAGTCCGTGTCAGGCTATCCGTGTGTTACAATCCATGTGAGACAGTTTGTGTGTTATGGTCTGTGTATTACATGTGTGTTACAGTTCTTGTGTCACAGCCTGTGTGAGGTAGTCCATGTTTTATCCGTGTGTTACGGTCCACATGAGATAGTCCGTGTGTTACAGTCCATGTGCCCCAGTCCGTGTGTTGCAGTCCGTGTGTTACAGTCAGTGTGTTACAGTCCGAGTGAGACAGTCCGCCTGGGATAGTCCGTGTCAGGTTGTCCGTATGTTACAATCCATGTGAGACAGTTTGTGTGTTATAGTCCGTGTGTTACATGTGTGTTACAGTTCTTGTGTCACAATCCTTGTGTCACATTCCGTGTGAGATAGTCCATGTGTTATCCGTGTGTTATGGTCCACATGAGATAGTCCGTGTCTTACAGTCCATGTGCCCCAGTCCATGTGAAACAGTCCGTGTGAGACAGCCCACGTGTTACAGTTCTTGTGTCACAGTCCTTGTGTCACAGTCTGTGTGTCACAGTCCGTGAGAGACAGTCTGTGTGAGATAGTCCATGTGTTACAGTCCATCTGTTGCAGTCCACGGTTATAATCCGTGTGTTACTGCCCCTTTGTTACTGTCCGCGTGAGACAGTCCGCCTGTTACAGTCCATGTGTTACAGTCCTTGTGTTACAGTCAATGTGCCCTAGTCCATGTGAGACAGTCCGTGTGAGACAGCCCGCGTGTTACAGTCCTTGTGTCACAGTCCGTGTGTTGCAGTCCGTGCATTACAGTCCGTGTGAGACAGTCCGTGTGCTGCAGTCCATGTGTTACAGTCCGTCTGTTGCAATTCACGTGTTACAGTCCATGTGTTACGGTCCCTTTGTTACTGTTCTCGTGAGACAGTCCGCGTGTTACAGTCCGTGTGTTACAGTCCATCAGACAGTCCGTGTGTTACCTTCCGCGTGTTACAGTCCACGTGTTGCAGTCCGCGTATTACAGTCCGCGTGTTACAGTCCATGTGAGAAAGTCTGTGCGTTACAATCCACGTGAGACAATCCATGTTTTACAGTCCTTGTGTTACACTCCGTGTGTTACAGTCCATGTGTTACAGTCCTTGTGTTACAGTCCATGTGAAACAGTCTGTGTTACGTTCCGTGTGTTACGCTCCATGTGTGCCAGTCCCTGTGTGCAAGTCCCTGTGTGCCAGTCCGTGTGTTACAGTCTCTGTGTTACAGTCCGTGTGTGACGGCCCGTGTGTTACAGTCCACGTGTTACGGTCCTTGTGTTGCAGTCTGTGTGTTGCAGTTCGTGTGTTACAGTCCATGTGTTGCAGTCCTTGTGTTACAGTCCGTGTGTTGCAGTTCGTGTGTTGCAGTCCGTGCATTGCAGTCCGTGTGTTAGTTTCTGCGTTACAGTATCTGTGTTACAGTCCGTGTGTGACGGTCCGTCTGTTACAGTCAGTGTGTTACAGTCCGTGTGTGACGCTCCGTGTGTGACGCTCTGTGTGTTGCAATCCGTGTGTTGCAGGCCGTGCGTTACAGTCAGTGTGTTACAGTCCGTGTGTTGCAGTCCTTGTGAGACAATCCGTGTTTAACAGTCCATGTGTTGCAGTCCGTGTGTTGCAGTCCGTGTGTTACTGTCCGTGTGTTACTATCAGTGCGATACAGTCCGTGCGTTACTGCCTGTGTGTTACTGTCTGTGCGTTACAGTCCGTGCATTACAGTCCGTCTGTTACAATCCGCGTGAGATAGTCCGTGTCAGACTGTCCGTGTGTTACAGTCCTTGTGAGCCAGTTTGTGTGTTATAGTCCGTGTGTTACATGTGTGTTACAGTCAGTGTGTTGCAGCCCGTGTGTTACAGTCCATGTGATAGTCTCTGTTACAGTCCGTGTGAGACGGTCCGTATGTCACAGTCCATGTGTCATAGTCAGTATGTCACCTTCAGTGTGTCACAGTCCATCTGAGACATCCGTGGGTTACAGTCCGAGTGAGACAGTCCGCGTGGGATAGTCTGTGTCAGACTGTCCGTGTGTTACAATCTGTGTGAGACAGTTTGTGTGTTATAGTCCGTGTGTGTGTTACGGTTCTGTGTGAGATAGTCCATGTGTTATCTGTGTGTTACAGTCCTTGTGTTACAGTCCGCATGAGATAGTCTGTATGTTACAGTCCATGTGTTACAGTCTGTGTCCTACAGTCCGTGTGTAACATTCTGTGTGTGCCAGTCCGTGTGTTACAGTCCATGTGTTACAGTCCTTGTGTTATAGTCCGTGTGCCCCAGTCCATGTGAGACAGTCCATGTGTTACAGTCCATGTGTTCCAGTCCTTGTGTTACAGTCCGTGTGCCACAGTCTGTGTGAGAGAGTCTGTGTGAGAGAGTCCACATGTTACAGTCCTTGTGTCACAGTCATTGTGAGACAGTCCATGTGTTGCAGTCCGTGTGAGACAGTCCATGAGTTACAGTCCATCTGTTGCAGTCCACATGTTACAGTCCATGTGTTACTGTCCCTTTGTTACTGTCCTTGTGAGACAGTCCGCGTGTTACAGTCCGCGTGATACAGTCCGTGTGTTACAGTCCACGTGTTACAGTCCACATGAGAAAGTCTGTGCCTTACAATCCGCATGAGACAGTCCATGTTTTATAATCCGTGTGTTACAGTCCATGTGTTACATTCCTTGTGTTACAGTCCATGTGTGCCAGTCCGTGTGTGCCAATCCGTGTGTTACACTCCATGTGTTTCAGTCCGTGTGTTACAGTCCGTGTGTTACAGTCCATGTGACGGTCTCTGCGTTACAGGTCATGTGTAACAGTCCGCATGTTACAGTCCATGTGTTACAGTCTGTGTGTTACATTCCGTTCTTTACAGTGCGTTCGTTACAGTCCATGTGAGACAGTCCGTGTGTTACAGTCGAGTGAGACAGTCCGTGTGGTACAGTCCATGCGTTACAGTCCGTGCGTTACAGTCCATGTGACAGTCTCTGCGTTACACTTCGTGTGTTACAGTCCGTGTGTTACAGTCCGTGTGAGACAGTCCGTGTGAGACAGTCCGTGTGTCGCAGTTCATGTGAGACAGTCTGCGTGTTACAGTCCGCGTGAAACAGTCCGCGTGTTACAGTCCATTTATTGCAGTCCATGTGAGACAGTCCCTGTGTTACGGTCCGAGTGATACAGTCCATCTCTTACAGTCTGTCTGTTACAGTCCGTGTGAGACAGTCCATGTGTTGCGGTCCATGTGTTGCAGTCCGTGTGAGACAGTCCATGTGTTGCGGTCCATGTGTTGCAGTCCGCGTGAGACAGTTCATGTGTTGCAGTCCGCGTGAGACAGTTCATGTGTTACAGTCCGTGTGTTACCGTCCTTGTGAGACAGTCCTTGTGTTACATGCCATGTGAGAAATTCCGTGTGAGACAGTTTGTGTGTTACAGTCCGTGTGAGACAGTCAGCGTGTTACAGTCCTTGTGTCACAGTCCGTGCATTGCAGCCCGTGTGAGACAGTCTATGTGTTACAGTCTGTCTGTTGCAGTCCACGTGTTACAGTCCGTGTGTTACTGTCTGCGTGTTACAGTCCGCTTGTTACAGACCCCGTGTTACAGTCCATGTGTTACAATCCGTGTGAGTCAGTCCATGTGTTGCAGTCCGTGTGTTACAGACCGAGTGAGACAGTCCGTGTGTTATAGTCCGTGCAGTAAGTGTATCCAGCTGCAGCTCCTGACAGACCACATTGCGGCACTGGAGCTGTGCATGGACTCACTCTGAAGCATCCACGATGCTGAGGATGTCGTGAATAGCATGTTTAGTGAGTTGGTCACAGTGCAGGTAAAGGTTACAAAGGCAGATAGGGAATGGGTGACCATCAGTCAGAGCAGGAGTAGGAAGGTAGTGCAGCGGTCCCCTGCAGTCATCTCCCTCCAAAACAGATATACCACTTTGGATCATATTGAATGGTGGTGCGGGCTCAAAGGGCCGAATGGCCTACTCCACCTATTTTCTATGTTTTTATGTGTGTTCATTTCCATGTGTTGCATCCGCGTGTGACAGTCCATGTGTTACAGTCCGTGTGTTACAGTCCGTGTTACAGTCCATGTGTTGCAGCCCGTGTGTCACAGTCCGTGTGTCGCAGTCCATGTGTCACAGTCCATGCGAGAAAGTCCATGTGAGACAGTCCGTATGTTACAGTCCACGTGTTACAGTCCGTGTGAGACAGTCCGTGTGTTACAGTCCTTGTGTTACAGTCTGTGTGAGACAGTCCGTGTGAGACAGCATGTTACAGTCCTTGTGTCACAGTCCATGTGTCACAGTCCTTGCATTACAGCCATGTGAGACAGTCCGTCTGTTGCAGTCCACGTGTTACAGTCAGTGTGTTACTGTCCCTTTGTTTCTGTCCGCGTGTTACAATCCGTGTGTTATAGCCTGTCTGTTGCAGTCCACGTGTTACAGTCCGTGTGGGTTCTGTCCACATGAGACAGTCCGCATGTTACAGTCCATGTGTTACAGTCGATGTGTTACAGTCCGTGTAAGACAATCCGTGTGTTGCAGTCTGTGTGCTACCGTCAGTGTGTTTCAGTCAGTGTGTTGCAGCCCGTGTGTTACAGTCCATGTGACAGTCTGTGTGTTACATTCCATGTGACAGTCTCTGTGTTACAATCTATGTGTTATGGTCCGTCTGAGACGGTCCGTGTGTCACAGTCCGTGTGTCACCTTCAGTGTGTCACAGTCCATTTGAGACAGTCCGTGTGCTACAGTACGAGTGAGACAGTCCATGTGGGATAGTCCGTGTCAGGCTATCCGTGTGTTACAATCCATGTGAGACAGTTTGTGTGTTATGGTCTGTGTATTACATGTGTGTTACAGTTCTTGTGTCACAGCCTGTGTGAGGTAGTCCATGTTTTATCCGTGTGTTACGGTCCACATGAGATAGTCCGTGTGTTACAGTCCATGTGCCCCAGTCCGTGTGTTGCAGTCCGTGTGTTACAGTCAGTGTGTTACAGTCCGAGTGAGACAGTCCGCCTGGGATAGTCCGTGTCAGGTTGTCCGTATGTTACAATCCATGTGAGACAGTTTGTGTGTTATAGTCCGTGTGTTACATGTGTGTTACAGTTCTTGTGTCACAATCCTTGTGTCACATTCCGTGTGAGATAGTCCATGTGTTATCCGTGTGTTATGGTCCACATGAGATAGTCCGTGTCTTACAGTCCGTGTGCCCCAGTCCATGTGAAACAGTCCGTGTGAGACAGCCCACGTGTTACAGTTCTTGTGTCACAGTCCTTGTGTCACAGTCTGTGTGTCACAGTCCGTGAGAGACAGTCTGTGTGAGATAGTCCATGTGTTACAGTCCATCTGTTGCAGTCCACGGTTATAATCCGTGTGTTACTGCCCCTCTGTTACTGTCCGCGTGAGACAGTCCGCCTGTTACAGTCCATGTGTTACAGTCCTTGTGTTACAGTCAATGTGCCCTAGTCCATGTGAGACAGTCCGTGTGAGACAGCCCGCGTGTTACAGTCCTTGTGTCACAGTCCGTGTGTTGCAGTCCGTGCATTACAGTCCGTGTGAGACAGTCCGTGTGCTGCAGTCCATGTGTTACAGTCCGTCTGTTGCAATTCACGTGTTACAGTCCATGTGTTACGGTCCCTTTGTTACTGTTCTCGTGAGACAGTCCGCGTGTTACAGTCCGTGTGTTACAGTCCATCAGACAGTCCGTGTGTTACCTTCCGCGTGTTACAGTCCACGTGTTGCAGTCCGCGTATTACAGTCCGCGTGTTACAGTCCATGTGAGAAAGTCTGTGCGTTACAATCCACGTGAGACAATTCATGTTTTACAGTCCTTGTGTTACACTCCGTGTGTTACAGTCCATGTGTTACAGTCCTTGTGTTACAGTCCATGTGAAACAGTCTGTGTTACGTTCCGTGTGTTACGCTCCATGTGTGCCAGTCCCTGTGTGCAAGTCCCTGTGTGCCAGTCCGTGTGTTACAGTCTCTGTGTTACAGTCCGTGTGTGACGGCCCGTGTGTTACAGTCCACGTGTTACGGTCCTTGTGTTGCAGTCTGTGTGTTGCAGTTCGTGTGTTACAGTCCATGTGTTGCAGTCCTTGTGTTACAGTCCGTGTGTTGCAGTTCGTGTGTTGCAGTCCGTGCATTGCAGTCCGTGTGTTAGTTTCTGCGTTACAGTATCTGTGTTACAGTCCGTGTGTGACGGTCCGTCTGTTACAGTCAGTGTGTTACAGTCCGTGTGTGACGCTCCGTGTGTGACGCTCTGTGTGTTGCAATCCGTGTGTTGCAGGCCGTGCGTTACAGTCAGTGTGTTACAGTCCGTGTGTTGCAGTCCTTGTGAGACAATCCGTGTTTAACAGTCCATGTGTTGCAGTCCGTGTGTTGCAGTCCGTGTGTTACTGTCCGTGTGTTACTATCAGTGCGATACAGTCCGTGCGTTACTGCCTGTGTGTTACTGTCTGTGCGTTACAGTCCGTGCATTACAGTCCGTCTGTTACAATCCGCGTGAGATAGTCCGTGTCAGACTGTCCGTGTGTTACAGTCCTTGTGAGCCAGTTTGTGTGTTATAGTCCGTGTGTTACATGTGTGTTACAGTCAGTGTGTTGCAGCCCGTGTGTTACAGTCCATGTGATAGTCTCTGTTACAGTCCGTGTGAGACGGTCCGTATGTCACAGTCCATGTGTCATAGTCAGTATGTCACCTTCAGTGTGTCACAGTCCATCTGAGACATCCGTGGGTTACAGTCCGAGTGAGACAGTCCGCGTGGGATAGTCTGTGTCAGACTGTCCGTGTGTTACAATCTGTGTGAGACAGTTTGTGTGTTATAGTCCGTGTGTGTGTTACGGTTCTGTGTGAGATAGTCCATGTGTTATCTGTGTGTTACAGTCCTTGTGTTACAGTCCGCATGAGATAGTCTGTATGTTACAGTCCATGTGTTACAGTCTGTGTCCTACAGTCCGTGTGTAACATTCTGTGTGTGCCAGTCCGTGTGTTACAGTCCATGTGTTACAGTCCTTGTGTTATAGTCCGTGTGCCCCAGTCCATGTGAGACAGTCCATGTGTTACAGTCCATGTGTTCCAGTCCTTGTGTTACAGTCCGTGTGCCACAGTCTGTGTGAGAGAGTCTGTGTGAGAGAGTCCACATGTTACAGTCCTTGTGTCACAGTCATTGTGAGACAGTCCATGTGTTGCAGTCCGTGTGAGACAGTCCATGAGTTACAGTCCATCTGTTGCAGTCCACATGTTACAGTCCATGTGTTACTGTCCCTTTGTTACTGTCCTTGTGAGACAGTCCGCGTGTTACAGTCCGCGTGATACAGTCCATGTGATGGTCTCTGTGTTCTGGTCCGTGTGTCACAGTCCGTGTGAGACAGTCTGTCAGTCAGTCCATGTTTTACAGTCCATGTTACAGTCCGTGTATTACATTCTGTGTGAGACAGTCCATGTGTTACAGTGCGTGTGTTACAGTCCATGTGTTACGTTCCGTGTGTTACAGACCAAGTGAGACAATCCGTGCAAGAAGTGAATCCAGCTGCAGCTCCTGACAGACCGCATTGCGGCACTGGAGCTGTGCATGGACTCACTCTGGAGTATCCACGATGCTGAGGATGTCGTGAATAGCACGTTTAGTGAGTTGGTCACAGCGCAGGTAAAGGTTACAAAGGCAGATAGGGAATGGGTGACCATCAGTCAGAGCAGGAGTAGGAAGGTAGTGCAGCGGTCCCCTGCGATCATCTCCCTCCAAAACAGATATATCACTTTGGATACATGATCAGCCATGATCATATTGAATGGTGGTGCGGGCCGAATGGCTTACTCCTGCACCTATTTTCTATGTTTCTATGAGTGTTACAGTCCATGTGTTGCATCCGTGTGTGCCAGTCCATGTGTTGCAGTCTGTGTGTTACAGTCCATGTTACAGTCCATGTGTTGCAGCCCGTGTGTTACAGTCCATGTGAGACAGTCCGTGTGTCACAGTCCGTATGTTACAGTCCGTGTGAGACAGTCCGTGTGTCACAGTCCGTGTATTACAGTCCTTGTGTCACAGTCCGTGCATTACAGCTGTGTGAGACAGTCCATCTGTTGCAGTCCACGCGTTACAGTCCGTGTGTTACTGTTCCTTTGTTACTGTCCACGTGTTACAGTCCGTGTGTTACAGTCCATGTGTTACAGTCCATGTGACAGTCTCTGTGTTACGGTCCGTGTGGGACAGTCTGTGTGTTGCAGTCCGTGTGTCACAGTCCATGCAATACAGTCCGTGCGAGACAGTCCGTGTGTTACAGTCCATGTGAGACGGTCCGTATGTTACAGTCCTTGTGTTAGAGTCTGTGTGAGACAGTCCGTGTGTTACAGTTCTTGTGTTACAGTCCGTCTGTTGCAGTCCACATGTTACAGTCCGTGTGCTACTGTCCCTTTGTTACTGTCCGTGTGTTACAATCCGTGTGTTACAGTCCGCGTGTTACAATCGTGTGTTATAGTCCATGTGTTACAGTCTGTCTGTTGCAGTCCACGTGTTACAGTCCGTGTGTTACTGTCCACGTGAGACAGTCCACATTTTACAGTCTGTGTGTTACAGTCCGTGTATTACAGTCTGTGTGTTACAGTCCGTGTGTTACAGTCCATGTGACAGTCTCTGTTACAGTCCGTGTGTTACAGTCTGTGTGTTACATTCCATGTGACAGTCTCTGTGTTACAGTCCGTGTGTTATGGTCCGAGTGAGACAGTCCGCGTGGGATAGTCCATGTCAGGCTGTCCGTGTGTTACAATCCATGTGAGACAGTTTGTGTGTTATAGTCCGTGTGTTACATGTGTGTTACAGTTCTTGTGTCACAGTCCTTGTGTCACAGTCCGTGTGAGATAGTCCATGTGTTATCCGTGTGTTACGGTCCACATGAGATAGTCCGTGTGCCCCAGTCCATGTGAGACAGTCCGCGTGTTACAGTCCTTGTGTCACAGTCCGTGTGAGACAGTCCATGTGTTACTGTCCATCTGTTGCAGTACATGTGTTATAATCTGTGTGTTACTGCCTCTTTGTTACTGTCCGCGTGAGACAGTCCGCCTGTTACAGTCCATGTGTTACAATCCATGTATTACAGTCCTTGTGTTACAGTCATGTGCCCTAGTCCGTGTGAGACAGTCCGTGTGAGACAGTCCGCCTGTTACAGTCCATCTGTTGCAGTCCACGTGTTACAGTCCATGTGTAACGGTCCATTTGTTACTGTTCTCGTGAGACAGTCCGCGTGTTACAGTCCATCAGACAGTCCGTGTTACCGTCCGCGTGTTGCAGTCTGCGTGTTACATTCCGCATGTTACAGTCCGCATATTACAGTCCGCGTGTTACAGTCCATGTGAGACAGTCTGTGCGTTACAATCCGCGTGAGACAATCCATGATTTACAGTCCCTGTGTTACACTCCGTGTGTTACAGTCTATGTGTTACAGTCCGTGTGAAACAGTCCGTGTGTTACGTTCCGTGTGTGCCAGTCCATGTGTGCCAGTCCCTGTGTGCCAGTCCATGTGTTACAGTCCGTGTGTTACAGTCCATGTGTTACAGTCTCTGTATTACAGTCTGTGTGTGACGGTCCGTGTGTTACAGTCAGCGTGTCACCGTCCGTGTGTTACAGTCCGTGTGTTACAGTCCGTGCGTTGCAGTCCATGTGATACAGTCTCTGCGTTACAGTCTCTGTGTTACAGTCCGTGTGTGACGGTCCATGTGTTACAGTCAGTGTGTTACAGTCCGTGTGTTACAGTCCGTGTGTTACAGTCCGTGTGTTGCAGTCCGTGTGTTGCAGTCCGTGTGTTACAGTCCGTGTGTTACAGTCCGTGTGTTGCAGTCCTTGTGAGACAGTCCGTGTTTAACAGTCCATGTGTTGCAGTCCGTGTATTGCAGTCCGTGTGTTGCAGTCCGTGTGTTGTAGTCCGTGTGTTACAGTCCATGTGTTACTGTCTGTGTGTTACTATCCATGCGATACAGTCCGTGCTTTACTGTCCGTGCGTTACAGTGCGTGCATTACAGTCCATGTGTTACAATCCGCACGAGATAGTCCGTGTCAGACTGTCCGTGTGTTACAGTCCTTGTGAGCCAGTTTGTGTGTTATAGTCCGTGTGTTACATGTGTGTTACAGTCAGTGTGTTGCAATCCGTGTGTTACAGTCCATGTGACAGTCTCTTGTTACGGTCCGTGTGAGACGGTCCGTGTGTCACAGTCCGTGTGTCATAGTCAGTATGTCACCTTCAGTGTGTCACAGTCCATGTGAGACATCCGTGTGTTACAGTCCGCATAGGATAGTCCGTGTCAGACTGTCCATGTGTTACAATCCGTGTGAGACAGTTTGTGTATTATATTCCGTGTGTGTGTGTGTTACAGTTCTGTGTGAGATAGTCCATGTGTTATCCGTGTGTTACAGTCCTTGTGTTACAGTCCGCATGAGATAGTCCGTGTGTTACAGTCCATGTGTTCCAGTCTGTGTCTTACAGTCAGTGTGTTACGTTCCGTGTGTGCCAGTCCGTGTGTTACAGTCCGTGTGCCCCAGTCCATGTGAGACAGTCTGTGTGAGACAGTCCTTGTGTCATAGTCCTTGCATTACCGTCTGTGTGAGACAGCCCATGTGTTACAGTCTGTCTGTTGCAATCCAAGTGTTACAGTCCATGTGTTACTGTCCCTTTGTTACTGTCCGCGTGAGACAGTCCGTGTGTTACAGTCCGTGTGTTACAGTCCTTGTGTTACAGTCCGTGTGCCCCAGTCCGTGTGAGAGAGTCTGCATGTTACAGTCATTGTGTCACAGTCCGTATGAGACAGTCCATGTGTTGCAGTCCATGTGAGACAGTCCATATGTTACAGTCCGTGTGAGACAGTCTATGTGTTACAGTCCGTCTGTTGCAGTCCACGTGTTACAGGCCGTGTGTTACTGTCCCTGTGTTACTGTCCCTTTGTTACTGTCCTCGTGAGACAGTCCGCGTGTTACAGTCTGTGTTATACAGCCCATGTGTTACAGTCCATGTGTTACAGTCTGTGTGAGACAGTCCGTGTATTACAGTCCGTGTTGCAGTCCACATCAGACAGACCGCATGTTACAGTCCATGTGTTACAGTCCATCAGACAATCCGTGTTTTACAGTCCCTGTGTTACAGTCCGTGTGTCACAGTCCGTGTGTCACAGTCCGTGTGTCACAGTCTGTGTGTTACAGTCAATGTGACAGTCCGTGTGTTACGGTCCATGTGTTACAGTCAGTGTGAGACAGTCCATGTGACACTGTCCGTGTGATATAGTCTGTCTGTCACAGTCCGTCTGTCACAGTCTGTGTGTCACTAACCGTGTGTCACAGTCCCTGTGTCACAGTCTCTATGTCACTGTCCTTATGTCACAGTCCGTGTGTTGCAATCCGTTTGGGGCAGACCGTGTGAGACAGTCCCGATGAGAATGTCGGTATGTTACAGTCCGTGTGTGAGACAGTGCGTGTGTTACAGTCCATGTCGGACAGTCTGTGTGTTACAGTCTGTGTGTTACAGT
Source organism: Pristiophorus japonicus (assembly GCF_044704955.1). Classification (NCBI taxonomy): domain Eukaryota; kingdom Metazoa; phylum Chordata; class Chondrichthyes; family Pristiophoridae; genus Pristiophorus; species Pristiophorus japonicus. The sequence continues at coordinate 87,164,750 of NC_091991.1, read as the reverse complement.
CTGTGTGTTACAGTCTGTGTGAGACAGTCTGTGTGAGACAGTCCGTGTGTTACAGTCTGTGTGTTGCAGTCCACGTGAGACAGTCTGTGTGTCGCAGTCCATGTGCCACAGTCCACGTGACACAATCCGTGTGTCACAGTCCGCGTGTTACGTCCGCGTGTTAATGTCCATGTGTTATTGTCCGTTGTCCGTGAGTTATGTTCTGTGTGTTGCAGTCCGTGTGTTACATTCCGCGTGTTACAGTCAGTGTGAGACAGTCCATGTGTTACAGCCCGTGTGTTACATTCCGAGTGAGACAGTCTGTGTGAAACAGTAAGTATGTTACAGTCCGGGTGAGACAGTAAGTGTGTTGCAGTCCGTGTGTTACATTCCGCGTGTTACAGTCAGTGTGAGACAGTCCATGTGTTACAGCCCGTGTGTTACATTCCGAGTGAGACAGTCTGTGTGAAACAGTAAGTATGTTACAGTCCGGGTGAGACAGTAAGTGTGTTGCAGTCCGTGTATTGCAGTCCGTGTGTTGCAGTCCGTGTGTTACGGTCCCTGTTCCGGTCCTTGTGTTACGGTCTGTGTGTTACGGTCTGTTTGTTACGATCCGTGTGTTACGGTCCATGTGTCACAGTCCGTGTGTCACAGTCCACGTGTCACAGTCCGCAAGTCACAGTTCGCGTGTTACTGTCTGCGTGTTACAGTCCATGTGTTACTGTCTGTGCGTTACTGTCCGTTGTCAATGTGTTATGTTTCATGTGTTAGATTTCATCTGTCAGATTCCGTGTGTTACAGTCTGTGTGTTACAGTCTGTGTGTTACAGTCCGAGTGAGACAGTCCGTGTGTTACAGTTCGTGTGTTACAGTACATTTGTTACAGTCTGTGTGTTACAGTCGGTGTGTTACAGTCGGCGTGCAACAGTCTGCGTGAGACGGTCCATGTGTTACATTCCGTGTGTTGCAGCCCATGTGTTACAGCCCATGTGTTACAGTCCGAGTGAGACAGTCCATATGTGACAGTCCGAGTGTAACAGTCCGTGTATTCCAGTCCGTGTGACAATCTCTGTGTTACAGTTCGTGTGTTACAGTCCATGTGAGACAGTCTGTGTGTTGTAGTCCATGTGAGACCGTCCTTGTGTTACAGTCTGTGTGAGACAGTCCATGTGTGACAGTCCATGTGCTACAGTCCATGTGATACAGTCCGTGTATTACAGCCGTGGGTCACAGTCCGTGTGTTATAGTCCGTGTGTTACAGTCCATGTGAGACAGTCCGTGTGTCACAGTCCGTGTGTTACAATCAATGTGTCACGGTTCGCGTGTTACAGTCCATGTGACAGTCTCTGTGTTACAGTCCGCGTGTCGCAGTCCGTGTGACACAGTTTGAATTAGGCAGTCCATGTGTTACAGTCTGAATTAGGCAGTCCATGTGTTACAATGCTTGTGTTACAGTCCGCATGTTACAATCCGTGTGTTACAGTCGGTGTGTCACAGTCCGTATGTTACAATCTGTGTGAGACAGTCCGTGTGTTATGTTCCGTGTGTTTAAGTCCATGTGTTCCAGTCCATGTGGTACAGTCCGAGTGAGATTGTCCGTGTGTTGCAGTCCATGTGAGACAGTCCGAGTGAGAAAGTCCATCTGTTGCAGTCTGTGTGTTGCAGTCTGTGTGTTACAGTCCGTGTGTTACAATCAGTGTGTTACAGTCTGTGTGTTACAGTCTCTGTGTGACAGTCCATGTGTTACATTCTGTGTGTTACTATGTCAAGACGGTCCGTGTTTTACAGTCCTTGTGTTGCCGTCCGCATGTTACAGTCCGCGTGTCACAGTCAACGTGTTACAGTCAATGTGAGACAGTCCGTATGTTGCAGTCCATGTGAGACAGTCATTGTGCTACAGTCCGTGTGAGACCGCCCATGTGTTACAGTCCTTGTGTTACAATCCATGTGTTACAGTCCACATGAGAAAGTCCATGTGTTATAGTCCGTGTCCGACAGTCCATTTGAGATAGTCTGTGTGTTACAATCTGTATGTTACAGTCCGTGTGTTACAATCCTTGTTTACAGTTGGCGTGTGATAGTCTGCGTCAGACTGTCCGTGTGTTACCGTGCATGTGTTACAGTCCTCATGGTGCAGTCCGTGTGTTACAGTCCTTGTGTTACAGTCCATGTATCCCAGTCTGTGTGAGACTGTTCGTGTGTTAAATTCCGTGTGTTAGATTCCGTGTGTTATAGTCCGTGTGTTACAGTGTGAGTACGACAGTCCATGTGAGGCAATCCGAGTGTTACAGTCCATGTGTCACAGTCCATGTCTCCCAATCCGTGTGTTACAGACCATGTGAGACAGTTCGTGTGTTACAGTCCATGTGAGACAGCCCATGTGTTACAGTCCGTGCGAGTGAGACAGTCCGTGTGAGACAGTCCGTGTGAGACAATCCGAGTGAGACAGTCCGAGTGAGACAATCCGAGTGAGACAGTCCGAGTGAGACACACTGTGTGTTACAGTCCGTGTGTTATAGTCCATTTGTTACAGTCCGCGTGTTGCAGTCTGTGTGTGCCAGTCCGTGTGTTACAGCCCGAGTGAGACACTCTGTGTGAGACAGTAAATGTGAGACAGTGCGTGTGTTACAGTCCGTCTGTTACAGTCCATGTGACTGTCCGCGTGTTACGGTCCTTGTGTTACGGTCCTTGTGTTATGGTCCTTGTGTTACAGTCCATGTGTTCCAGTCCGTGTGAGACTGTCCGTGTGAGACTGTCCGTGTGTCACAGTCCGTATGTTACAGTCCGCGAGTCACAGTCCGTGTGTTACGTTTCACATGTGCCAGTCCGTGTGTTAGATTACGTGTGTTAGATTACGTGTGTTAGATTACGTGTGTTAGATTCCGTGTGTTACAGTCCGTGTGAGACAGTCCGAGTGAGACAGTCCATTTGTTACAGTCCATGTGTTACAGTCGGTGAGAGTCAGTCCGTGTGTTACGGTACATGAGTGATATTCCGTGTGTTGAAGTCCGTGTGTTACATTCTGTGTGTTACAGTCCGTGTGAGACAGTCCGTGTGTTACAGTCCGTGTGCGATTGTCCGTGTGTTATAGTCCGTGTGTTACAGTCCATGTGAGACAGTCCGTGTGTCACAGTCCGTGTGTTACAATCAATGTGTCACAGTTCGCGTGAGACGGTCCGTGTGTTACAGTCCATGTGACAGTCTCTGTGTTACAGTCCGTGTGACACAGTCCGTGTGTTACAGTCTGAATTAGGCAGTCCATGTGTTACAGTCCGTGTCTTATGGCCTATGTGTTACAGTCCGTGTCTTATGGCCTATGTATTACAGTCCGTGTGTTACAGTCCATGGGTTACAATGCTTGTGTTACAGTCCGCATGTTACAATCCGTGTGTTACAGTCGGTGTGTCACAGTCCGTATGTTACAATCTGTGTGAGACAGTCCGTGTGTTATGTTCCGTGTGTTCAAGTCCGTGTGTTCCAGTCCATGTGTTACAGTCCGTGTGTTACAATCTGTGTGTTACAGTCCAAGTGAGATTGTCCGTGTGTTGCAGTCCGTGTGAGACAGTCCGAGTGAGAAAGTCCATCTGTTGCAGTCTGTGTGTTGCAGTCTGTGTGTTACAGTCCATGTGTTACAATCAGTGTGTTACAGTCTGTGTGTTACAGTCTCTGTGTTACAGTCCGTGTGCGATTGTCCGTGTGTTATAGTCCGTGTGTTACAGTCCATGTGAGATAGTCCGTGTGTCACAGTCCGTGTGTTACAATCAATGTGTCACAGTTCGCGTGAGACGGTCCGTGTGTTACAGTCCATGTGACAGTCTCTGTGTTACAGTCCGTGTGACACAGTCCGTGTGTTACAGTCTGAATTAGGCAGTCCATGTGTTACAGTCCGTGTCTTATGGCCTATGTGTTACAGTCCGTGTCTTATGGCCTATGTATTACAGTCCGTGTGTTACAGTCCATGGGTTACAATGCTTGTGTTACAGTCCGCATGTTACAATCCGTGTGTTACAGTCGGTGTGTCACAGTCCGTATGTTACAATCTGTGTGAGACAGTCCGTGTGTTATGTTCCGTGTGTTCAAGTCCGTGTGTTCCAGTCCATGTGTTACAGTCCGTGTGTTACAATCTGTGTGTTACAGTCCGAGTGCGATTGTCCGTGTGTTGCAGTCCGTGTGAGACAGTCCGAGTGAGAAAGTCCATCTGTTGCAGTCTGTGTGTTGCAGTCTGTGTGTTACAGTCCATGTGTTACAATCAGTGTGTTACAGTCTGTGTGTTACAGTCTCTGTGTGACAGTCCATGTGTTACATTCTGTGTGTTACTGTGTCAAGACGGTCCGTGTTTTACAGTCCTTGTGTTGCCGTCCGCATGTTACAGTCCGCGTGTCACAGTCAATGTGTTACAGTCAATGTGAGACAGTCCGTATGTTGCAGTCCATGTGAGACAGTCATTGTGCTACAGTCCGTGTGAGACCGCCCATGTGTTACAGTCCTTGTGTTACAATCCATGTGTTACAGTCCACATGAGACAGTCCATGTGTTATAGTCCGTGTCAGGCAGTCTGTGTCCGACAGTCTATTTGAGATAGTCTGTGTGCTACAATCTGTATGTTACAGTCCGTGTGTTACAATCCTTGTTTACAGTTGGCGTGTGATAGTCTGCGTCAGACTGTCCGTGTGTTACCGTGCATGTGTTACAGTCCTCATGGTGCAGTCCGTGTGTTACAGTCCTTGTGTTACAGTCCATGTATCCCAGTCTGTGTGAGACTGTCCGTGTGTTAAATTCCATGTGTTAGATTCCGTGTGTTATAGTCCGTGTGTTACAGTGTGAGTACGACAGTCCATGTGAGGCAATCCGAGTGTTACAGTCCATGTGTCACAGTCCGTGTGTCACAGTCCATGTATCCCAGTCTGTGTGTTACAGACCATGTGAGACAGTTCGTGTGTTACAGTCCATGTGAGACAGCCCATGTGTTACAGTCCGTGCGAGTGAGACAGCCCGTGTGAGACAATCCGAGTGAGACAGTCTGAGTGAGACACACTGTGTGTTACAGTCCGTGTGTTATAGTCCATTTGTTACAGTCCGCATGTTGCAGTCCGTGTGTTACAGTCCGAGTGAGACACTCTGTGTGAGACAGTACGTGTGAGACAGTGCGTGTGTTACAGTCCGTCTGTTACAGTCCATGTGACTGTTTGCGTGTTACGGTCCTTGTGTTATGGTCCTTGTGTTACAGTCCATGTGTTCCAGTCCGTGTGCTACAGTCCATGTGACTGTCCACATGTTACGGTCCTTGTGTTATGGTCCTTGTGTTACAGTCCATGTGTTCCAGTCCGTGTGAGACTGTCCGTGTGAGACTGTCCGTGTGTCACAGTCCGTGTGTTACAGTCCGCGAGTCACAGTCCGTGTGTTACGTTTCACATGTGCCAGTCCGTGTGTTAGATTCCATGTGTTAGATTCTGTGTGTTAGTCCGTGTGAGACAGTCCGAGTGAGACAGTCCATTTGTTACAGTCCGTGTGTTACAGTTGGTGTGAGTCAGTCCGTGTGTTACGGTACATGAGTGATATTCCGTGTGCTGAAGTCCGTGTGTTACGGTCCATGTGTTACAGTCCGAGTGAGACATTCCGTTTGTTGAAGTCCATTTGTGCCAGTCCGTGTGTTACATTCCGTGTGAGACTGTCCGTGTGAGACAGTCCTTGTTACAGTCGATGTTTTGCAATCCGAGTCAGACAGTCCACGTGAGACAGTCCATGTATTATAGTCCTTGTTTTATAGTCCATGTGAGACAGTCCGTGTGTTACAGTCCGTGTTGCCAGTCCATGTGTTACATTCCATGTGTTACAGTCCATGTGAGACAGTCCGTGTGTTACAGTCTGTGTGCTACAGTCCGAGTAAGATAGTCCATGTGTTGCGGTCCGTGTGTTGCAGTCCGTGTATCACGGTCCGTGTGTTACAGTCCATGTGAGACAGTCCGTGTGTTACAGACTCTGTGTTGCAGTCCGTGTGTTACAGTCAGTGTGAGACAGTTCATGTGTTACAGTCCGTGTGAGACAGTCCGTGTGAGACAGTCCGTGTCTCCTCAACCATCTTCTCCCTGTGGCCGAGGAGCTCTTCCCCGAGTCGCAGTGTGGATTTCGTCCCCTACGAGACACAACGGACGTGATTTTTGCAGCGCGAAAACTGCACAAAAATGCCGGGGACAGCAGCAGCCCTTATACATGGCCGTCTTCAACCTTACAAAGGTCTTGACACTGTCAACCACGAGGGTCTATGGAGCGTCCTCCTCTGTTTCGGATGCCCCCAAAAGTTCGTCACCATCTTCCGCCTGCTCCACGACGACATGCAGGCTGTGATCCTCACCAACAGATCCATTACAGACCCAATCCACGTCCAGATCGGGGTCAACAGGGCTGCATCATCGCCCCAACCCTCTTCTCAATCTTCCTCGCTGCCATGCTCCACCTCAGAGTCAACAAGCTCCCTGCTGGAGTGGAACTAAACTACAGAATCAGTAGGAACCTGTTCAACCTTCGCCGTCTCCAAGCCAGGTCCAAGATCACCTCAACCTCTGTCGTCAAGCTACAATACGCATACGACGCCTGCGTCTGCGCACATACAGAGGCTGAACTCCAGGACATAGTCGACATATATACTGAGGTGTACGAAAGCATGGGCCTTACGCTAAACATCAGCAAGACAAAGGTCCTCCACCAGCCTGTCCTCGCCGCACAGCTCTGCCCCCGAGGCATCAAGATCCACGGCGCGGCCCTGGACAACGTGTACCATTTCCCAAACCTCGGGAGCCTCTTATCAACAAGAGCAGACATTGACAACGAGATTCAACACCGCCTCCAGTGCGCCAGTGCAGCCTTCGGCTGCCTGAGGAAAAGAGTGTTCGAAGACCAGGCCCTCAAAATTGCCACCAAGCTCATGGTCTACAGGGCCGCAGTAATACCCATTCTCCTATATGGCTCAGAGACATGGATCATGTACAGTAGACACCTCAAGTCGCTGGAGAAATACCACCAACGATGTCTCCGCAAGATCCTACAAATTTGCGGGAAGGATAGACGCACCAACATTAGCGTCCTCGACCACCAACATCCTCAGAATTGAAGTACTGACCACACTTGATCAGCTCTGCTGGGCAGGCCACAATGTTCGCATGCCAGATACGAGACTCCCAAAGCAAGTGCTCTACTCGGAACTCCTTCACGGCAAATGTGCCAAAGGTGGGCAGAGGAAACGTTACAAGGACACCCTCAAAGCCTCCCTGATAAAGTGCAACATCTCCACTGACACCTGGGAGTCCCTGGCCAAAGACCGGCCTAAATGGAGGAAGTGCACCCGGGAGGGCACTGAGCACCTCGAGTCTCATCGCCAAGAGCATGCAGAAATCAAGCGCAAGCAGCGGAAAGAGCATACGGCAAACCTGTCCCACCCACCCATTCCCTCAATGACTATCTGTCCCACCTGTGACAGGGACTATGGTTCTCGTATTGGACTGTTCAGCCACCTAAGAACTCACTTCAAGAGTGGAAGCATGTCCTCCTCGATTCCGAGGAACTGCCTATGATGATGATACAGTCCGTGTGTTATGGTCTGTGTGTTACGGTCCATGTGTTACGGTCCATGTGTTTCGTCTGTGTGTTTCGTTCCGTGTGGTACAGTCCCTGTGAGACAGTCCATGTGTTACAGTCCGTATGTTACAGTCCGAGTGATACTGTCCATGTGTTACAGTCCCTGTGTTACAGTCCGTGTGTTACAATCCGTGTGAGACAGTCCGTGTGAGACAGTCCCTCAACCGTCTTCTCCCTGTGGCCGAGGAGCTCCTCCCAGAGTCGCAGTGTGGATTTCGTCCCCTATGGGGCACAACGGACGTGATTTTTGCAGCCCAACAGCTGCAGGGAAAATGCAGGGAACAGCGCCAGCCCTTATACATGGCCTTCTTCGACCTTACAAAAGACTTTGACATTGTCAACCGCGAGGGTCTATGGAGCATCCTCCTCCATTTCGGATGCCCCCAAAAGTTCGTCACCATCCTCCGCTTGCTCCCCGACGACATGCAGGCCGTGATCCTTACCAACGGATCCATTACAGACCCAATTCACGTCTGGACTGGGGTCAAACAGGGCTGTGTCATCGCCCCAACCCTCTTCTCAATCTTCCTTGCTGCCATGCCCCACCTCAAAGTCGACAAGCTCCCCGCTGGAGTGGAACTAAACTACAGAACCAGTAGGAAGCTGTTCAACCTTCACCGTCTCCAGGCCAGATCCAAGACCACACTAACCTCTGTCGTCGAGCTACAGTATGCGTACGACGCCTGTGTCTGCGCACATACAGAGGCTGAGCTCCAGGACATAGTCGATGTATTTACTAAGGCGTACGAAAGCATGGGCCTTACGCTAAACATCCATAAGACAAAGGTCCTCCACCAGCCTGTCCTCGCTGCACAGCGCTGCCCTCCCAGTCATCAAGATCCACGGCATGGCCCTGGACAACATGGACCATTTCCCATATCTTGGGAGACTTTTAGCAACAAGAGCAGACATTGACGATGAGATGCAAAACCACCTCCAGTGCGCCAGTGCAGCCTTCGGCTGCCTGAGGAAAAGAGTGTTTGAAGACCAGGCTCTCAAAACTGCCACCAAGCTCATGGTCTACAGGGCTGTAGTAATACCCGCCCTCATGTATGGCTCAGAGACATGGACCATGTACAGTGGACACCTCAAATCGCTGGAGAAATACTACCAACGATATCGCTGCAAGATCCTACAAATCTCCTGGGAAGACAGATGCACCAACATTAGCGTCCTCGACCAGGCCAACATCCCCAGCATTGAAGCACTGACCACACTTGATCAGCTCCGCTGGGCAGGCCACATTGTTCGCATGCCAGACACGAGACTCCCAAAGCAAGCACTCTACTCCGTGTGCTACAGTCCGTGTATTATAGTCCATGGGGCTAGAACCTCCACTTTTTTTTGCCTGCTTAACGCCCACTTAACGCCCATTTTACTGCTGAAATGAGTATAACTCCCAGATATCGCCCATTTGGGCACAAAATGGAAACTGACATTTTAGGAGACATTGCTGAGCGTTATTTTCCCAATGGGCAAAATCAGCAAGATGTGCGGATTCAACGCCTATAATTTCGCCCAGCGTTACTATCTGCACGGAATTAACGCTGAGATCCAATATTAGCACCCGCCGACTTTTTGTCGTTAAAGAGCATTTTTACCCAAACTAGCGGCCATGAAGATTGCCCATCGTCAATTTCACCACCTCGCACACATATCGCCCACAATATCGCTTGCTCAAAAAAAACATCCACAAAAAGTGAAACTAACCGGGACGAATCACAGCATTATGGACGCCATGTTGTAGATCACATGTCGCATCCTTTAAAAGGCTGCTGTGCTTCAACCTCTGAGGAGTTCGGATGTACTCTGCAGGTCGTTGGAGTTGATGTGAACATCTCTGAAAACATTTTGACCGTACTGTGACTGATTGGACTTGAAGAGGTGTCTTCGTCTGGACATTCCTTGTTTGTGACCAATCGGTGGAAAACAGAGAGCTACTGCAATGGGACCTGTCCTTTCTCACCCTCTCTTGGTGACCAAATACATGCAACTGACTCGACATCGCCGAAGGAACTCTGCACTACATTATGTGCCCAATGTACGAAGTGACAGACAGATGAGGAGGACCAGACGTTACACCCCCCACAAGTACAAGGAGAAGCAGTCTTACCTCGACTGCGCTTCCACAAAGTGGTTATCACTGAGGTATCCCAGCTGATAAGGGCGGCACAGAGTGAGAGGGCTCTACGTTTCTCCAGAATTCCAAACTTCCCCAAGGTGCAGGGAGCAATAGACTATACTCACATCGCAATGCAGGCACCTTTTCAGGATGCTGAGGTTTTCAGGAACCGCAAGGGATTCCACTCCCTGAATGTCCAACTAGTTGTCGACCACCAGCAAATTATACTGCAGTGAATGCTCAATTTCCGGGCAGCATCCATGATGCACACATCCTGCGTGAGAGCACTGTATCTGACTTGTTTAACAATGAGCCACAAGGTCAATGCTGGATGTTTGGGGACAAAGGATATGGCCTCACCACCTGGCTGATGACCCCCCTGCGTGACACCCACACCGAGGCCAAGAGGCGATACAACAAGAGCCACAGAGCAACTCGCAATATCGTGGAGAAAACCATTGGAGTGCTGAAGCAGCACTTTAGATGCCTGGACCACTCAGGAGGCAAGCTCCAATACCACCGTGAGCAGGTAGCTCAATTCGTGGTGGTGTGCTCCATGCTACACAACTTGGCTATCAGGAGGGGACAAGAATTGCCTGATGAGTCTGACAGTCCACCTCACCAGAGAGAGGAAGAGGAGGACGAGGAAGCAGACGCTGACCATCGGGCCACACAATCAGGCTGACGCTGAAGCCATGCCCCCGCCCCCCTGTAGACCGCATGAAAGGGCCCACCGTGGTCATGATAGCTGCAAGAGCCTTACGTCAGGAGCTCATCAATGATCGTTTTGCCTGAAAGAACGTTGGTGTTATTTCTAAGGCTGACACATTGCTGGGTGTGCAGGTCATACATCAATGATGGGCATCACCTTGCTGACAGTTAAAGTTTACGTTGATTGAAGTTAAGTGTAATTATACCCTTGATGTTAAGGAATCACCACAGTTTAATGGTGCTGCTATCTGAGCCAATGTGCTGCAAGGTTTTGTTAAATTAAAAACATTTAAACCGAACATTAGTCTGAAATCATCAGTATTTCTGTACAAGCCAACCCTTCCCCCCCACCCCCACTTATCCTCACCACCTCTACCCCTTCCGCTTCCCCTCCTGACTCCAAGCCACCTATCCGAGGAGGTCCTCCGATGATGCTTCATGGGGGGGGCGGGGGGTGACGGCCGAAGCGCTGGTTGGACAGATACAGGAGAGGACGGTCCCGAGGTGAGAGTGTGCTCCGAGCCATAAGCAAGATGTTGCTGCTGGCTCTCGTGTGGTTGGCAATGGGGGCGTGACACCTTGGGGTGCAGTGCGGCGATCCGGAACCACTGGGAGCCCTCTGCCACCAGTGTTCCTGGCTACCAGCTCCAGGACTCCTCCATCCCTTCCATTTTATATATTATTTGTTGGACAAAATCTCGATGCCAACTATGTTCTTGGTGCTTAGTAGGCTTTTTGCTGCTGGTGAATCTCCCTCATGCCTCCCACAACAGCCAGACAAGCACACACCACAGCTACACACGCTTTCAGTTACTCTCAGCTCCCTCTCTCTCTTGGCACCTCTTCTACGCATGTCATGATGATCCTTGACCTCCTGAATCGCGGGAATCGAGCGTTGCCATGCTGTTGCTAAGGACGGCCACACTTTACGGCAGAAGGTCAGAAAAATTTAACGCTACCACCCATTTGATATCGCTCGCGGTAACACCCATTTTCAAAAATGTAAACTAGGTTATTTTGAGAATGGGCGAGAAGCCGGCGATCTGAAAAGCCTTTTTTTAACCGCCCACGCAACAATGCCCATTTCTGGGCGATAAGCACAGAAGTGGGTGTTCTAGCCCATGTGTTACAGGCCGTGTGTTGTAGTCCGTGTGTTGCAATCCATGTGAAACAGTCCATATGTCACAGTGTGTGTGTCACGGTCTGTGTGTCACAGTCCGTGTCGGACTGTCAGTGTGTTACAGTCCATGTTTTACAGTACATGTGAGACAGTCCATGTGTTACAGTCCATGTGAGACAGTCCGTGTGTTACAGTGTATGTGTTACAGTCCATGTGTTACAGTCCGTGTGTTACAGTCCTTGTGTTACAGTCCGTGGGCTAGACATTCCATTATTGTGCAGATCACCCAAAAATGGGCGTTTTTTTAGATTGCCGGATTATCGCCCATGTTCAAAAATGGGCGTCAGCGGGAGCAATGTGAAATGGGCATTCACGGTATTTTCTTTTTCTTCTGTCATAAAATATCAGCGTCCATAGCAACGGTCTTTTCCCACGTTTTAGGAGGTCAGGGGTCATCAATATATGCGCAGAAGAGGAGAGGGCAGAGAGGAAGAGAAAGCTTGTGTGGGTTTGTTGTGTAGGTGTTTGTGGTTTGTTTGGCTGTTTGGATTTTTATGAGGAAGGATTTTTATGAGGAGTAATCATAAAAAATAGCACTATTTAGCTTTGTGCGACAGAAATATCTGTCGCAAAAGAAAAAATGGAAGGCATGGAGGAGGTATGAGAGCATGGTGTGGAGGTGGGGGAGGCTGGTGAGGGCACTGAGGGCGGAGAGGAATTGGAGATGGGAGGATGAAAAAGAGCGAGGAGCTTCTCGGACGAGGCAAATGCTGCCCTCCTGCAACAGGTGGATTCACTTTGGGGTCAATTGACCCGGGGTGGGCATCGGAAGCCCATCCCGAAGGTTTATCAAAAGATTTGAGCCAAAATCGCTGAGGTGGTCTCGTCAGTGACGCGCGAGGTGCGTGAGGGCAACCAGTGCCGCAAGTGCTGGAATGACTTTGTCGGCTCCGGCAAAGTAAGTATTACATATATTTACATTTACTTATATATTTATATAATTGGAATTGTAAGTGTAATGAGTAAATAAATTCAGATCTGATGTATTGCAATTAGACCAGTGATGTTTTACTCAAATCCTACGTTTACGGTGTACGTGTTTAGGTTAATAATGATAATAATTATAACATCTGTCGGTTATGTGTTGTATCAGTGTCTGTGACAGTGCCTAGCAATGATCTTATGCCATGTCGTGCTGTTGTTAACTTTTGCAGAAGAAGCTTTCGAAGAATAGGGCCAAGCAGCGGCGCACGGGTGGCGACCCACCAGTGATGTGTAAGCTGACCGACATTGAGGAGCGGGCGCTGGCACTAGTGGGGACCTACAACTGCTCCTAGATATAGAAACATAGAAAATAGGTGCAGGAGTAGGCCATTCGGTCCTTCGAGCCTGCACCACCATTCAATATGATCATAGATGATCATTTATGCAACCTCAGTACCCCATTCCTGCTTTCTCTCCATATCCCGTGATCCCTTTAGCCGTAAGGGCCACTTCTAACTCCCTTTTGAACATATCTAACGAACTGGCCTCAACAACTTTCTGTGGTAGAGAAGTCCACAGGTTCACAATTCTCTGAGTGAAGAAGTTTCTCCTCATCTCGGTCCTAAATGGCTTACACCTTATCTTTAGACTGTGACCCCTGGTTCTGGACTTCCCCAACATTGGGAACATTCTTCCTGCATCTAACCTGTCCAATCCCGTCAGAATTTTATATGTTTCTATGAGATCCCCTCTCATTCTTCTAAATTCCAGTGAATGTAAACCTAGTAGATCCAGTCTTTCTTCATATCTCAGTCCTGCCATCCCGGGAATCAGTCTGGAGAACCTTCGCTGCACTCCCTCAATAGCAAGAATGTCCTTCCTCAGATTAGGAGACCAAAACTGTACACAATATTCAGGGTGTGGCCTCACCAAGGCCCTGTACAACTGTAGTAAGACCTCCCTGCTCCTATACTCAACTCCTCTTGTTATGAAGGCCAACATGCCATTTGTCGCCTTTACCGCCTGCTGTACCTGCATGCCAACTTTCAATGACTGATGTACCATGACACCCAGGTCTCGTTGCACCTCCCCTTTTCCTAATCTGTCACCATTCAGATAATATTCTGCCTTCCTGTTTTTGTCACCAAAGTGGATAACCTCACATTTATCTACATTATACTGCATCTGCCATCCATTTGCCCACTCACCTAACCTGTCCAAGTCACCCTGCAGCCTCTTAGCATCCTCCTCACAGCTCACACTGACACCCAGCTTACTGTCATCTGCAAATTTGGAGATATTACATTCAATTCCTTCGTCTAAATCATTAATGTATATTGTAAATAGCTGGGGTCCCAGCACTGAACCTTGCAGTACCCCACTAGTCACTGCCTGCCATTCTGAAAAGGACCCATTTATCCCAACTCTCTGCTTCCTGTCTGCCAACCAGTTCTCTATCCACGTCAATACATTCGCCCCAATACCATGTGCTTTAATTTTGCACACTAATCTCTTGCGTGGGATCTTGTCAAAAACCTTTTGAAAGTCCAAATACACCACATCCACTGGTCCTCCCTTGTCCGCTCTACTAGTTACATCCTCAAAAAATTCTAGAAGATTTGTCAAGCATGATTTCCCTTTCATAAATCCATGCTGACTTGGACCGATCCTGTCACTGCTTTCCAAATGCACTGCTATTACATCTTTAATAATTGATTCCAACATTTTCCCCACTACCGATGTCAGGCTAACCGGTCTATAATTCCGTGTTTTCTCCCTCCCTCCTTTTTTAAAAAGTGGGTTTACATTAGCTACCTTCCAGTCCATAGGAACTGATCCAGGGTCTATAGAATGTTAGAAAATGATCACCAATGCATCCACTATTTCTTGGGCCACTTCCTTAAGTACTCTGGGATGCAGACTATCAGGCCCTGGGGATTTATCAGCCTTCAATCCCATCAATTTCCCTAACACAATTTCCTGACGAATAAGGATTTCCTTCAGTTCCTCCTTCTTGTTCGACCCTCGGTCCCCTAGTATTTCCGGAAGGTTATTTGTGTCTTCCTTAGTGAAGACAGAACCAAAGTATTTGTTCAATTGGTCTGCGATTTCTTTGTTCCCCATTATAAATTCACCTAATTCTGACTGCAAGGGCCCTACATTTGTCTTCACTAATCTTTTTCTCTTCACATATCTATAGAAGCTTTTGCAGTCAGTTTTTATGTTCCTGCAAGCTTACTCTCATACTCTATTTTCCCCCTCCTAATTAAACCCTTTGTCCTCCTCTGCTGAATTCTAAATTTCTCCCAGTCCTCAGGTTTGCTGCTTTTTCTAGCCAATTTATATGCCTCTTCCTTGGATTTAACACTATCCCTAATTTCCCTTGTTAGCCACGGTTGAGCCACCTTCCCCGTTTTATTTTTACGCCAGACAGGGATTTACAATTGTTGAAGTTCATCCATGTGATCTTTAAATGTCTGCCATTGCCTATCCACCATCAACTCTTGAAGTATCATTCGCCAGTCTATCCCAGCCAATTCACGTCTCATACCATCGAAGTTATCTTTCCTTAAGTTCAGGACCCTAGTCTCTGAATTAACTGTGTCACTCTCCATCTTAATGAAGAATTCTACCATATTTTGGTCACTCTTCCCCAAGGGGCCTCGCACAACAAGATTGCTAATGAATCCTCTCTCGTTACACAGCACCCAGTCTAGGATGGCCTGCTCTCTAGTTGGTTCCTCGACATACTGGTCTAGAAAACCATCCCTTATACACTCCAGGAAATCCTCCTCCACCGTATTGCTACCAGTTTGGTTAGCCTAATCTATATGCAGATTAAAGTCACCCATGATAACTGCTGTACCTTTATTGCACGCATCCCTAATTTCCTGTTTGATGCCATCCCCAACCTCACTACTACTGTTTGGTGGTCTGTACACAACTCCCACTAACGTTTTCTGCCCTTTGGTCTTTCGCAGCTCCACCCATACAGATTCCACATCATCCACGCTAATGTCCTTCCTTACTATTGCGTTAATCTCTTTAACCAGCAACGCTACCCCACCTCCTTTTCCTTTCTGTCTCTCCTTCCTGAATATTGAATACCCCTGGATGTTGAGTTCCCAGCCTTGGTCATCCTGGAGCCATGACTCCGTAATCCCAATTACATCATATCCATTAATAGCTATCTGCGCAGTTAATTTCATCCACCTTATTACGAATGCTCTTCGCATTGAGACACAGAGCCTTCAGGCTTTTTTATTTAACACTCTTTGTCCTTTTAGAATTATGTTGTAATGTGGCCCTTTTTGATGTTGTAATGTGGCCCTTTTGTCCACCCATGCAGCAGCAGAACCTGATGTTATGCCAAGTGAGTAAAGTATACACCATTGCTAATGTAAAGTCAATAGATGCCACACCCACTCATATCCGAACAATATATGATAGATGATTGATGAGAGTGTTATGTAATTAATGATGGGTTCATGAAAATCATTGTAATGCAGAATTTGGTTATGTTCATTAAATGTGATGTCTGTGATTATTTTGATAGCGGTAGTGCTGTTCTCGTGCATATGCTGAGTGTAGCATTTCAATCACCCTGTGACCCTAGCACCCCCTTCTCCTCTAATTACCTCATTTATGTTTTGTAGCTCAGCCAAGAGCACAGTCACTGCCAACTGCACCGAGGCGAGATGATGAGCCTGCGGCGGCGTCTGCGGTGGATCGTGCTTCTGGTTGTGAGGAGCCCCTAATAGCGCCCGTTGAGCTGCAGTTTGGCTTCTCCACTGCGGACAGTGAGGAGTTGGAGGAGCCTGCAGCAACAAGCTCCACATCAAGCACACCTATTACATTTAGTGCTCCTGCAGCAATGTCCTCCTCCACCATAGAGGTAGTGTGCCCAAGCACTTTGCCGCAGGGCACCCCAAGTGTCTCCATGCAGGCGCCCACCCCGCGGAGGTTGGTTCGACGCAGCAGGACTGCTCCACGATCGGCAGATCTCAGCGGGGACATGGTACATTAGTCCAGGAGTGTTGACATAGGTCAGCAGATCCTCCAGACAAGGGGGGGCATATCACAACAGCTGGCCACCATATCCGCGACCATGACCGAGTACATGCTGCGGATGGCGGTGCTCCTGGAGCTGATAGCCAGGAACACTGGTGCCAGAGGGCTACCAGTGTTCCCAGAATGCGTTGCTGAACCCCAAGGTGCCGCACCCCCATTGCCAACGACATATGAGAGCCAGGAGGAAGCTCTTGCTGCTGGCTCGGAGCACGTTCCCTCCTTGGGACAGTCCTCTCCAGCATCCCCCCCAATGAAGCAGCGCCTGAGGAGCAATGCGGCAAGGCGGCTTGGAGTCGGGAGGGGAAGGGGAAGGGGCAGAGGTGGGGAGTAGATGCGGGGACGGGGAAAGGAAAATGAGGTGCATGGCCGCAGGAGTTGGAGTTGTGACAGTATTGTTCTTGTTTTTGTTGCTAGTTAGTAAATGTTGGGAGGTTTAGGGGAAGGGGGGGAGGTGGAGTGGGGTACCTTGTTGTATTTGCATTTGTGTTATTAGTGTTATTGGAAATATTAAAAATGTAATAAGTTTTATAAATTTGTTGTGTGGGGTGTTTTTTAGAGTTATAATTATGAATTAATACAAATGTTATCATTAAAAATGTTTTATTTAACATAACATTGTTGCGCATTTTCTCAGATAGCTGTAATATTAAACACTGGTGATTCCTTAACATGAAAGGGGATAATTCAATATAACTTGAATCAATAACTTTAACTGTCACCAAGGTAAAGCACACCATTCATGTATGAGCTGCAGGCAAAGCAGTCTTGCAGCTTTGTAAATACCACCAACGTTATTTTAAGCAAAGCGCTCATTTATGAGCTGCTGACGTAAGAGTCTTGCAGTTATGTAGCCACCACGGGTCCTTTCCTGCGGTCTACAGGGGGGCGGGGGCATGGTTTCATCGTCAGCCTGATTGTCTGCCCCGAGGTCAACGTCCACCTCATCGTCCTCCTCCTCTTCCTCTCTCTCCTGAGGTGGACCGGCAGGCCCTTCTGGCAATTCTTGTTCCCTCCTGATTGCCAAGTTGTGCAGCACACCACTACGAATTGAGCTACCTGCTCAGGATGGTATTGGAGCTTGCCTCCTGAGTGGTCCAGGCATCTAAAGTGCTGCTTAACCACTCCAATTGTCTTTTCGACGATATTGCGTGTGGCTATGTGGCTTCCATTGCATCGCTTCTCAGCTGCTGTCTGGGTGTTACTCAGGGAGGTCATCAGCCAGGTGGTGAGGCCATATCCTTTGTCACCAAGCATCCAGCATTGATCCTGTGGCTGACTGGTAAACATGTCAGATACAGCGCTCTCAAGCAGGATGTGAGCATCATGGATGCTGTCCAGAAATTTGACATTTACTGCCATTATAATTTGCTTGTGGTCAACAACAAGTTGCACATTCAGGGAGTGGAGTCCCTTTCGGTTCGCAGGGTGATGTGTGTACAGTCTATTGCTCCCTGCACCTTGGGGAAGTTTGCTATTCTCAAGAAACCCAAAGCCCTCTCAGTCTTTGCCTCCCTGGTCATAGGGAAGCTGATAAAGCCCATCCTGCCAGCGTAAAGAGCTTCAGTCACCTGTCGAATGCTGCAATGTGTGGCATGCTGAGAGATACCGCAAATGTCGCCAGCTGAGGCTTGAAAGGAACCCGATGCATAGAAAGAAAGTGCCGCAATTACCTTGACCTCAACGGACAGAGCGGTCCTGATGGTAGACTGTAGATCTCCCCTAATGAGCTGGCATATCTCACTGCTGACCCCTTTCTGGAAGCGCAGTCTCCTAAGGCACGTGTTATCGGACAAGTTCAGGTAAGACCGCTTCTCCTTGTAAGTGCGTTGGGTGTAAGTTCTCATCCTCCTCCTCCTCAATCTGCCACCTCTTTGATTGGGCACATAATGCTCTTCAATATGCCTTCTGCCATCTCTAGTCTGCAGCATGTGTGTAGTCATCAAGACAGGCTGAGAAATTACAGGCCCCATTACAATAACAATCACTATTATACCTATTGTTCACAAGCAATAAATTTACCTACTAAAACAAATAAAATAAATTCAATTCATCCAGAGTATGAAAAGATGTTTGTTCAGATTTTCAAATCACCTTAAAATAATTCCAGATTACATCAAAATTCCCCAGAAGTTGAAGCAGCCTTTTATATGAAAAGTCCTCCGATTTACAAAACGCCGTCCACACCGCTGGGTTAAGGTCATGTGAGGGCAGCTTTTCTTCAGCGTTTTTTTCTGCGTGCGATATTTTCGGCAAGATGCCGAAAGTAATGCTTGCCGATATTATGAGCGTTAGTTTACATTTTTCTGACGCTTACGGCGTGTTACAGTCCGTGTGTTACAGTCCGCGTGTTACAGTCTGCATGTTACAGTCCATGTGTTGCAGTCCATGTGTTACATACCGTGTGTTACAGTCCGTGGGTTACAGTCCGTGGGTTACAGCCCGTGTGAGACAGTCCGCGTGTTACAGTCCATGGGTTACAGCCCATGTGAGACAGTCCGCGTGTTACAGTCCATGTGAGACGGTCCGCGTGTTACAGTCTGCATGTTACAGTCCATGTGAGATAGTCGCGTGTTACAGTCCGTGTGTTATAGTCCGGGTGTTACAGTTCGTGTGTTACAGTCCATGTGTTTCTATAACTGTGTCACAGTCCGTGTGTCACAGTCCATGTGTTACAGTCCGTGTGTTACAGCCCTTGTGTTACAGTCTGCGTGTTACAGTCCTTGTGTCACAGTCTGTGTGAGACAGTCCGTGTGTTACATGCCATGTGTTACAGTCCGTGTGAGACGGTCCATTTGTTACAGTCTATGTGAGATGGTCCATTTGTTACAATCCTTGTGTCACAGTCTGTGTGAGACAGTCCGCGTGTTACAGTCCATGTGTTACAGTCTGCGTGAGACAGTCAATGTGAGTGCGCGTGTTATAGTCTGCGTGTTATAGTCTGCGTGTTATAGTCCGCGTGTTACAGTCTGTGTGAGACAGTTCGTATGTTACAATCCATGTGTTACAGCCCGTGTGAGACAGTCCACATGTTACAGTCCATGTGAGACAATCCATGTGTTGCATTACATGTGTTACAGTCCGTGTGTTACAGTTCATGTGTTACAGCCTTGTATTACAGTCCGTGTGTTAGAGTTCTTGTGTTACAATCCTTGTGAAACAGTCTGTGTGTTACAGTCCTTGTGTCACAGTCTGTGTGTTACAGTCCATGTGATACAGCCCGTGTGTTACAGTCCAGGTGACACAGTCCGTGTGAGACAATCCGTGTGTTACAGTCCATGTGAGACAGTCCGTGTGTTACAGTCCGTTAGTGCTTCAATGCTGGGGATGTTAGCCTGGGCGAGGACACTGATGTTGGTACGTCTGTCTTCCCAGGGGATTTGCAGGATCTTGCCGAGCCATCGTTGGTGATATATCTCCAGCAACTAGATGTGTCTTCTGTAAGTCGTCCATGCCTCTGATCCATACAGGAGGGCGGGTACTCCTACAGCCCTGTAGACCATGAGCTTGGTGGTAGGTTTGAGGGCCTGGTCTTCGAACACTCTTTTTCTCAGGCAGCCGAATGCTGCACTGGCGCACTGGAGGTGGTGTTGAATCTCATCGTCAATGTCTGCAATTGTTGATAATAGGCTCCCGAGGTATGGGAAATGGTCCATGTTATCCAGGGCCACGCCATGAATCTTGATGACTGGTCGCATGATACAGTCCATGTGTTGCATTACGTGTGTTACAGTCCACATGTTACATTCCGTGTGTTACAGTCCTTGTGTTACAGGCCGGTGTTACAGTCCGTGGGTTACAGTCCGTGTGTTACAGTCCGTGTGTTACAGTCCGTGAGTTACAGTCCGTCTGAGACAGTCCTTGTGTTACTGTCTGTGTGTTACTGTCCATGTGAGACAGTCCGTGTGTTACAGTCCTTGTGTTACAGGCCGGTGTTACAGTCCGTGGGTTACAGTCCGTGTGTTACAGTCCGTGTGTTACAGTCCGTGAGTTACAGTCCGTCTGAGACAGTCCTTGTGTTACTGTCTGTGTGTTACTGTCCATGTGAGACAGTCCGTGTGTTACAGTCTGTGTGTTACAGTCCTTGTGTTACAGTCCGTGTGAGACAGTCCATGTGAGACAGTCCGTTACAGTCGTTGTGTAACAATTGTAGTATTACAGTCCGCGTGTTACAGTCCTTGTGAGATAGTCCTTGTGTCACTGTCCGTGTGTTACTGTCCGTGTGAGACAATCCGTGTGTTACAGTCCGTGTGAGACATTCCATGTCTTACAGTCCGTGTTTTACAGTCCGTGTGTTACACTCCGTGTGTTACGGTCCATGTGTTACAGTCGCATGTTACAGTCCGCGTGAGACAGTCCGTGTGAAACAGTCCGTGTGTTATAGTCCATGTGAGACAGTCCGTGTGAGACTGTCCGTGTGTTACATTCCATGTGTTCCAGTCTGTGTCCGACAACCCTTGTGAGACAGTCCGTGTGAGGCAGTCGGTGTGTTACAGTCCTTGTGTTAAAGTCCGTGTGGGACAGTCCATGTGTTACAGTCTGTGTGTTACAGTCTGTGTATTACAGTCCATGTGTTACAGTCTCTGTTACAGTCCATGTGAGACAGTCAGTGTGTTACAGTCTGCGTGTTACAGTCCGCATGTTACAGTCCGTATGTTACATTCCGTAGGTGTTACAGTCAGTATGTGACAGTCCATGTGAGAAAGTCCGTGTGTTACAGTCCTTATGTTACAGTCCGTGTGAGACAGTCCGTCTGAGACAGTCCTTGTGTTACTGTCCATGTGTTACTGTCCATGTGAGACAGTCCGTGTGTTACAGTCTGTGTGTTACAGTTCTTGTGTTACAGTCCTTGTGTTACAGTCCGTGTGAGACAGTCCGTTACAATCGTTGTGTAACAATTGTAGTATTACAGTCCGCTTGTTACAGTGCACGTGAGAAAGTCCGCTTGTTACAGTCCCTGTATAACACTCCGTGTATTACAGTCCTTGTGAGATAGTCCTTGTGTCACTGTCCGTGTGAGACAATCCGTGTGTTACAGTCCGTGTGAGACATTCCATGTCTTACAGTCCGTGTTTTACAATCCGTGTGTTACACTCCTTGTGTTACGGTCCATGTGTTACAGTCGCATGTTACAGTCCGCGTGAGACAGTCCGTGTGAAACAGTCCATGTGTTCCAGTCTGTGTCCGACAACCCTTGTGAGACAGTCCGTGTGAGGCAGTCGGTGTGTTACAGTCCTTGTGTTAAAGTCCGTGTGGGACAGTCCATGTGTTACAGTCTGTGTGTTACAGTCTGTGTATTACAGTCCCTGTGTTACAGTCTCTGTGTTACAGTCCATGTGAGACAGTCAGTGTGTTACAGTCTACGTGTTACAGTCCGCATGTTACAGTCCGTATGTTACATTTCGTAGGTTACAGTCAGTATGTGACAGTCCATGTGAGAAAGTCCGTGTGCTACAGTCCGTGTGTTACAGTCCATGTGAGATAGTCCGTGTGAGACAGTCCGTTTGTTACAGTCCGTGTGTTACAGTCCGTGTGAGGCAGTCCGCGTGTTACAGTTCGTGCGTTACAATCCTTGTTTTACAGTCCCTGTGTTACCGTCCATGTGTGAGTCTGTGTGAGACAATCCTTGTGAGACAGTCTATGTGTTACACCCCGTGAGTTACAGTCCGTGTGTTACAATCCCTGTGGGGCTGTCTTGTGTACATATGACCTTTGGTGCTTTGGAGGATGAGGTGCAAATGTGGGAATGTCTTCCAAAATTTTAAATTTGTTTTGCCGAAACAGGAAAATGGAGTTGTTTCTCCCATGAAAGGATGGAATTATAAATCTCCAGTTGGTCTGTTTTGTATTTAATCAGTGTTTACGTATGACCCTGTAACAGGTTAACTGGCTGTAAATTTGATGATTTGACAGGTTAATTTGATGGCTTGAATTTCAATTATAAAGCAAACATTAGCAGTGATGTGTTGTTTAATGATGTGATATCAACGCAATGCTTTCTGGAGGAGGGTTCCATGTAATTTTAAGTGCTAAGTGTGCTGTTAGATTAACCGCCTGCACTGTTGCAGTAGTACAGGGACCACAGCCATGTTTAATCCTGGATAGCTATGGTGTACAGCTCGTGCGTCAGTGAGCTGCGGACAGCAGAACAGCTTGGCTTCCCAGAATTAAGCCTGAAAGAAGCGTTCACTTGTCTTTATTCTGCTGCCCACTCCCTTTGGCCTTTCATATTATTCCTTTACAAATATTTATTTACTTCCCTTTTAAAAGCTATTATGGGCCAGTGTTTGCTGTGGACTCATTGATAAAGATTGATTGCCAGGATTAGTCAACAAGTGCATTATCGCTGTATCAGCCGACTACCAGGATGGTCGGAGGTGAACAAGGTGGACCGTGGTCTGTTTACGACCAGCAATGCCTATGTTCCTATAGATCCAGCTTCGATCACAGCTTCTGCTGGGGCATTCTGCACAATAACATCTTTCTGCTTATTTAAAAAAAATGCTTCCTCTATCCCTCACCCTTTTGATGATGGTAAATTTATGCTCCTCGATCAGTTTACCCCATCGCACGTCCTCATGATTTTGATCATCACTATATTCATCTCCTCAGCCCAAGCATCCCCAGTCTCTGATCAAAGTATCAGCTTCGTGAATTGTTGCAGCACCATCTCCATGATCTTGATATCATTCCTAATATGACCAAATCTCCATGCCCGATGCTAACTACAGTGGTTAACAATGGTTGGATACACAGGCCCAAAAATATGGCCCGCTTTTGCGCCTCCGTTATCGCCTCCGGGAGGTCTGATAATGGGGCGCGAACCACTTACCGACTGGGCGTGGCAAAAGAAATGGCTACCTGTGGCGGCAGTAACCCCTGGCACCTAGACCTCCTGCGCCCGGAGATCATGACGTCATTGTCCTGCGCATCGCTCCGGTAACGCCACGAACCTGAACTTCGGTCCTGCCCCCTGCAGCATCGCCAAACGACACCGACAGCTGCAGGAGGCATTGTTCGAGAGGCCGGGCGCTTGGGGGGGAAAAGTTGCAAAGTGTTGCAATACAGAGAGACCTGGGGGTCCTTGTGCATGAAACACAAAAATTAGTATGCAGGTACAGCAAGTAATCAGGAAGGCCAATGGAATGTTAGCCTTTGGAAGGGGGATAGAGTATAAAAGCAGAGAAGTCCTGCTACAACTGTACAGGGTATTGCTGAGGCCACAGTACTGCATACAGTTTTGGTCTCCGTATTTAAGGAAGGATATACTTGCATTGGAGGCTGTTCAGAGAAGGTTCACTCAATTGATTCCGGAAATAGGGGGGTTGATTTATGAGGATAGGTTGAGTTGGTTGGGCTATACACATTGGAGTTCAGAAGAATGAGAGGTGATCTTATTGAAACTTATAAGATAATGAGGGGGCTCAACAAGGTGGATGCAGAGAGGATGGTTCCACTCATAGGAGAAACTAAAACTCGATGACATAGTCTTAGAATAAGGGGCTGCCCATTTAAAACTGAGATGAGAAGAAATTTCTTCTCTCACAGGGTTGCAAATCTGTGGAATTCTCTGCCCCAGAGAGCTGTGGAGGCTGGGTCATTGAATATATTTAAGGCAGAGATAGACAGATTTTTGAGAGATAAGGAAGTAAAGGGTTATGGGGAGCGGGCAGGGAAGTGGAGCTGAGTCCATGATCAGATCAGCCATGAATGGCGGAGCAGGCTCGAGGGACAAAATGACCTACTTCTGCTCCTATTTCTTATGTTCTTAAAAGTTAAAGGGGTTGTTGGTGCGGGTAAGAAAAAAAATTTGCGAATGCATAATGGTAATTTTTCTGATTTTTCTTCAGCCGCGATCGATCAGCCCTGCTCTCTTCGGCAGAGCTTGGGGCTGATGGGGCCAGATCGCGACTGGCGTTGGGGACCAGCTCACCGGTCCCAATGCAGGGCCTACAGTGATAGCCCTTCCCTATAAGGGAGGGAAGGAGACTTGGAACCTGGCAGCGCTGCACAACTACTGCTCCGCCCCCGTCCTTTAGTGCTCCAATATCCAGTTTAGAGAAAGCTGAGAATCATTAGCGCTTGACGCTAATTTTTCCAGATTTCAAAAGGTAGCGTCTCCGAATTTCTCCCCCCAGGTCTGTGTTGAGTGATCAGATCTCAGACAAAGTATTCTTGAAGCAGGAGATCCGGAAGGCTCAGGGCAAACATGTGCCCTTAAAGAAAAAGTGTGGGAATAATAATTCTAGAGCCCCTGGATATCTAGGGACTTACACGGGAGGATAAAGAAAAAAAGGGATGCTCATGTCATATACCGACAGCTAACTACTATAGAATCATTAGAGGAATATAGAAAGTTAAGAGGCAAAATTAAAAAGGATATTAGGAATGCTAAGAGAAAGCACAAAAAATTCTTGGCTAGTAATATTAAGGAAAACCCTAAGACGTTCTATAAATATATTAAGAGTAAGAGGGTAACTAAATAAAGGTTAGGGCCTATTAGAGACCATTAGGGTAATCTTTGTGTGGAGGCGGAAGATGTTGGTAAGGTTCTTAACGAATACTTTGCATCTGTTTTCACAAAGGAAAGGGGTAATGCAGATGCTGCTATTGAGGAGGAGTGTGATATTCTGGATGAAATAAATATAGTGAGAGAGGAAGTATTAAGGGGTTTAGCAGCATTAAAAGTAGATAAGTCCCCAGGCCTGGATGAAATGCATCCCAGGCTGTTGAGCGAAGTAAAAGAGGAAATAGCAGAGGCCTTGACCGTCATTTTCCAGTCCTCTTTGGATCTGGGCATGGTACCGGAGGATTGGAGGACTGCTAATGTAGTACCCTTGTTTAAGAAGGGAGAACGGGATAGGCTGAGTAATTACAGGTCTGTCAGCCTAGCCTCAGTGGTGGGAAAATTATTGGAAAACTCCTGAAAGACAGGATAAATCTACATTTGAAAGTCAAGGATTAATTAGGGACAGTCAGCACAGATTTTTTAAGGGAAGATTGTGTTTGACTAACCTGATTGAATTTTGAGGAGGTAACCAGGAGGGTCGATGAGGGTAGTGCGTACGATGTAGTGTATATGGACTTTAGCAAAGCTTTTGATAAGGTCCCACATGGTAGACTGGTCACAAAGGTTAAAGCCCATGGGATCCAGGGCAAAGTGGCAAGTTGGATCCAAAATTAGCTTAGAGGTAGGAAGCAAAGGGTAATGGTTGATGGATATTTTTGTGACTGGAAGGATGTTTCCAGTGGGGTTCCGCAGGGTTCAGTACTGGGTCCCTTGCTTTTTGTGGTATATATCAACGATTTAGATTTGAATATAGGAGTATGATTAAGAAGTTTGCAGAAGACACTAAAATTGGCTGTGTGGTTAATAATGAAGAGGAAAGTCATGGGCTGCAGGAGGATATCAATCGACTGGTCAGGTGGGCAGAGCAGTGGCAAATGGAATTTAATTCAGAGAAGTGTGAGGTAATGCACTTTGGGAGGGCTAATAAGGAAAGAGTATACACATTAAGCGGTAGGCCACTTAATAGTGTGGATGAACAAAGGGACCTTGGAGTGCTTGTCCACAGATCCCTGAAACTAGCAGGCCAGGTGGATAAGGTGGTGAAGAAGGCATATGGAATGCTTGCCTTTATTGGCTGAGGCATAGAATATAAGAGCAGGGAGGTTATGCTTAAATTGTATAATACTTTGGTTAGACCACAGCTGGAGTACTGCGTGCAATTCTGGTTTCCGTATTATAGGAAGGACGTGATTGCACGAGAGAGGATGCAGAGGAGATTTACTAGGATGCTGCCTGGAATGGAGAATCTTAGTTATGAGGACAGATTGGATAGGTTGGGTTTGTTCTCATTGGAACAGAGGAGGTTGAGAGGAGACCTCATTGAGGTGTACAAAATATTGAGGGGCCTCGACATAGTGGATAGTAAGGGCCTATTTCCATTGATGGAGGAGTCTATCACGAGGGGACATAGTTTTAAGGTGGGTGGTGGAAAGTTTGGAGGGGATTTGAGGGGGAGCTTCTTTACGCAGTGGGTTGTAGAGATCTGAAACTCATTGCCTGGAAGAGTAGTGAATGCAGAAATCCTCACCACTTTTAAGAGATGGTTGGATGGACACTTAAAGTGCAGTAACCTGCTGGGTTACGGACCTAGAGCTGGTAATTGGGATTAGACTGGATAACCTCTTGTTGGCCGGTACAGATATAATGGTAAGTACAGCAGGGAATCGAATATGGCCAGGGTGATCTCCTGGACTAGTTTTGATCGCCTGGATGGGTCGGAGAGAAATTTTCCCAGATTTTTTTCCCTAAATTGGCTTGGGTTTTTATCAGGTTTTTGCCTCTCCCAGGAGATCACATGACTCCGGTTCGGGTGTAGAATGTTTCAGTATAAGGGGTGTCGCAGTTGTGTGGGGCGGACTGGTTGGGCTGGGTGCTCTTTAACTTTCTGCCATTGTTTATTGTTCATAGGTTTATATGTAACCTTCAGGGCTGTTGACTGAGGGATTTGTGGCTCTTTCTCGGCTGGCGCGGACACAATGGGCTGAAATGGCCTCCTTCTGCGCTGTAAATTTCTATGTTTCTATGTTTACTGCGGTGGGGGAGGGCTGGAAGAGTCTGCAGAACACGTCCAAATGACCTTTCTTCCATCTGTGTGTGATGTGTGAGTGCTGAGGATATGGTCAGGTTCGCTATGATGCCTCAACAGTTGAATAGCCTGTGCACTGCCTCCAGCATCTCATCACCAGAAATAGACACAGCATTCAAGGTGGGGTCTGATCGGAGCACTATACAGTTTGATCATGACTACCTCTGGCTTGTAGTCTACTGTTTTGCCTATGTGGTTAGACATTGTATTCGTTTTGTTGATTCTAGCACTGCATTGGTTGAGCATCAAGTCTACTCAGACTCCTAGGTCTCTTTCAACTTGATCCTTCCCTATTTCAGCACCACTCATGGACTATCTGTCTCACCCATCTTTCCAGCAGATATGCAGTACTGCTCAATTTTCTGCGTTAAGTTTCAGCTGCCATGGTTGCAGCCGCATGTATATTTTGTCCAACTCATTCTGTGTTTGCTATGCTAGCTCCTTCGATTCCGCTGCTATTTGGCAATATAAATGAACTGGTACAATTTAAAAGAGGGTGCAGGAACAGAGAGACTTGGGGTTGACATACATCTTTGAAGGTGGCAGAACAAGTTGAGAAGACTGTTTTAACAAACATGCGGTATACTTGGCTTTATAAATAGAGGAAAAGAGTACAAAAGCAAGGAAGTGATAGGAAACCTTTATAAAACGCTGTTTAGGCCCTAGCTGGAGGATTGCGTCTGATGCACTTTAGGAAGGATGTCACGGCCTTGAAGAGAGTTCAGAGGAGATTTACTAGAATTGTACCTGGGATGAGAGACTTCAGTTATGCGGAGAGACTAGAGAAGCTGGGATTGTTCATCTATAAGCAGAGAAGGTTAGAAGGAGATTTAATAGAGGGGATCAAAATCATGTGTATTCAAGGTGGAGGGGTGCGGGGAAATTCTACTTTGCCCTCTGAGTCGAACTAGATCAGATACAGAATGTCCTAAGTGGATGCTGAAACTTCTTCAACATTGGCGGAATTTCAGCTGCATCAGTCAGAACAGGATTCCCAACTGAACCAGTGTGACAGACCCATTTACACCAAACACCCTGCTTGTTTTTTTTTGGCCAGCCAGATGTGGGGTTTGGGTTTAGATCCTGACTAAGAATGATCTCGTGTGCTGACTGACAAATGGGTGGCGCAGTGCTTTGTAAATACAGCCCAGGCTGACGAGGGGATAGCGCCTTTTTCAGATCATTCATGTTATAATGATTGGTATTGTGCAATTCAGTGCCTGGGTCTCAACTCAGTCTAGTCACAGGGAATGAAGACCTCCAGCCTCCGATGAGGATTAGGTATTACTTGTTCGCTGTTGTATCATTAGTTTCTTCTCCTTGGTCTGGAAGGGAACCGTGACTAAATTAAATGTTTCTCCTCTCAAAAGAGCGCTAATGATCCTGTGTAAAGTAGATGTCGTTCATCTCAATCTGCTTGAGTCACTGTCAAACCACAGCGGTAAACTGCCCTCATGTTTCGTACTGCTCGCGTCGTCCAGTGCAGAATAGAAACATAAGGTGCGGGAATTGGACAAGCCACAGTGATGCAAGGGGCCACCCATGCTAGTTTGGGATTGAGATAGATTGCCGGGTCAAGCCATGAAGGGCTCTATTAATTTGGCTCTATCTGACCTCGGAATGGTTGATGGTGTCGAGAGGGTATCAAATCCTTCTTTACAGGCATCAGAGAAATGTAAGAGTAAGGCCATGTACCTCCAGACTAAAACCTCGCGAACATTCTCCTTCAATAAGGGAGTCGAGGGTTATGGGGAGCGGGCGGGGAAGTGGAGTTGAGGCCAAGATCAGATCAGCCATGACCTTATTGAATGACGGAGCAGGCTCGAGGGGCCGAATGTCCTTCACCTGCTCCCATTTCTTATGTTCTTATGTTCTTCAATGGTGCGTAGTAATCCCCCAGCTCCGTGCACTGGATATGACAGTGGTAGCAGGTTGCAGGAGTTAATATGACAAGGCCAGCCTTTTCAATCTGCTCCCAGTCACAGTGCCACAGTCTCGCCAAATCAAAGAAGGCAATCCCTCCCCGCAGTCTGGGACTACTTATACTTCAATAGCAGATAATCTTCCCTGATCAATAAGCAGTCAGGAGCCATCAATCACATTAAATCACCGCTTTTGGTCAACGATGCTCATTAGGGTGTAGTGTAGCGTCACTGGGCAGCGATGGTCGGCTATGAATAATTCAGCAGTGAGGTGCTCGGAGTAAGGGTGGGCTGCCCAATCCCACGTGGGCGAAAGTAAGAACTTGCATTTATATAGTGCCTTTTCCTAAACCAGGAGCTCAGTTGTAACACCCCTACTGCCGCCCCAGTTGCAAGCAAATAACTCGGCACGGACTCTGAAGGGAGCCAGGGACCTGCCAGGTCTGCATGACACAACTGTTCACACAGTCAATCCGATGAGCCATTGAGCAAGGTCCCAGAAGGCCTCGGCTTCAGTTCCTGGTCTCGGCTGGGTTGGTTGATCTGGGCTAAGGCAGCATTAGGACGATCGGGCTCAGTGACCAGGGAGACAAAATATTAACCAAGATTGACATTGCTATCCATGTGTGGATCTGACCATACGATTCTCTTAACAAAAGTCCATTTACTGCTATCACTGGGAGTCATGTAGGAAATTGGGCCGTTTACCATGATCCCTGTCCTCTACAAAACTACAAAAGGACCTTCACGTGACACAAGTCGATGCAAATATGAGCTTGCATAAAGAAAGTGTCGGTGACAGAAACAACCGTGGACACAGAGTAACCCTTTGCTGTTTCCTTGTTCACAGGTCAGCAGGTTCTTGGATTGGTGGAGAATCAGAGTGATTGGTACCTTGGGAACTTGTGGAAGAATCACAGGCCTTGGCCGGCGCTGAGTCGAGGATATAACACAGGTAAGCAACCCATCAAATTATAAAACGGCAGGCACTAATCCCTTCTGCTGTAACTATTTTGTCTCCACTGGGCAATTTCCCAATCTTTCTCTAATTGATGCTAATTGGAACGGTGACACCTCACCTATATGGATGGATCTGAGCAAACAGTTTCTTCAGCATGAATCAAAAATCTAGTTCAAATTTCAGACCATACTAATTTTAGAGTGAATCGATATTAGACTTTATAATTGTTATCCTGGTTTCCTCTTTAACAGTTCAATAGTTAGAACAAATGTAAAGTGATCTCTTGATGGCTAGCACACAGCAGGATGGAGCTACAGGGCAGAAATCCCTCCCCTCCTGAGTCACCATATAGGGCACAGGCACTATGTCTCTCCCCTTTCCAAATTCCCAACACAGAACAGGCAGAGACATCCCCCCCCCACCTCTTCCCCAAATTCCCCATTCAGCAATTAGGCAGGGTTTTCTCACTCCCAAATTCCCCATACTGGGAATGAGCAGAGATTCCCGTCTCCGCTTTTCCACATTCCCCACAACAGGAGCAGCCCACTTCACCTGGTAAGGTGGCAAATGGAGTTTTCCTCTGAGACCAACTCACACAGTGCCAGCTGTGGCTCAGGAGACAGCTTTTGAAGATGCACTCACTGACCTTGACCAATGATCTGAGTTCATGAAACTTCTTTGGCCACTGGAGCCAGGTGGTAGGGGCGACACTGCTGGGTATCAATGACTATGGAACACAGGCTGGTAGAGGAGTTGAGGTACTCCTGTGCGTAATAAAAAGTTGTTCTTCAACTTCTGCCTCAAAAGCTAATTAAAGCTTCTCCTCTGACTTATCAGCCCCACCTAGCACAATTACATCAGTAATATGTTTGGGCTGCACATTTGTTTTTCAATAAGGAAACATAAGAAAAAAAGAAAGACTTGCATTTATATAGCGCCTTTCACGACCACCAGACGTCTCAAAGCGCTTCACAGCCAATGAAGTTCTTTTGGAATGTAGTCATTATTGTAATGTAGGAAACGCTGAGCCAATTTGCGCACAGCAAGCTCCCACAAACAGCAATGTGATAATGACCAGATAATCTGTTTTTTTGTTATGTTAATTGATGGGATAAATATTGTCCAGGACACCGGGGATAACTCCCCTGTTCTTCTTCAAAATAGTGCCATAGGATCTTATACATCCATCTGAGAGAGAAGGCGGGGCCTCAGTTCAACATCTCATCTGAAAGTCGGCACCTCCGACAGTGCAGCACTTCCTCAGCACTGGGATTGTCAGCCTAGATTTATGTGCTCAAGTCCCTGGAGTGGGACTTGAACCCACAACCTTCTAAGTCAGAGGCCAGTGTTCTACCCACTGAGCCACAGCTGACACTGTCCATAATCCATCTCATCCTCCTTAAACTGCTTGTATAGCTAAAATACCCATTGTATAAGTTGTATTGAGCAACATGGGACTATACCTTGCAATGTTTCTGGACACTCTTCTCCCTCCTCCATCGAGGTGCTGGTTCATCGCAGGGGTCCAGCTCACATTGTCCCAATTGTCCAATAGTGAAACCTGGAGTATAGCAATAGTACTCCTTTGTGCCCTGAAGCTGTCGTTCACACATCTCTCCAAAGGTGGGCCGTTTAAAGAGGAAACCACATCAAAGCTAGCTCATTAGCATCTTAATTAACGATCACCTCCGAGCCCTTCCCTAAACTGGTATGAATATGCTATGCTTTTAAAAAGTCAACATTAAAGATAACTCTTTCTAAATCCTTTCTGGAGAAAAATTGGTCAAAAGGTCCCAAAATGTTTATTTTATCCCGCCACTCCCTGTTTGAAAGCTTACAGCACACAGCTCCTCTCCTTTGCCCCACCATTGGTGGCCATCCCTTCAGTATCCAAGGTCCCACTCCGAAATCCCTTCTCTAAACCTCTCCAACCCTCAAGCTCCTTCTCTTCCTTTAAGACCGTCCTTAAAACCCACATTTTTGCCCAAGCCTTTGTCACCTCTCTCATCCTCTCCTTTGTCCAAATACCCATTTTGCTCTGGTCGATTGGGATTTTTTGCTACCTTACAAGCATGAGGCAAACACAACGTTTTCGTCCCTCAACTCTGAATGCAGACTTCATTGCCATAAACTCACATCCATCCTCCTTACTTGCACGCATTCCTGGTAACGATCTCTGGCTCTCCTTGCTTAATGGATACAGGATAATGTTGTGTGGCCATACTTGTGGAAAAATCACCCGCTGCTGCTCACAGATAGCTGCAACCATGTGCTTGGCTCGTAAGTTAATCAGTTGGAATTGAGTCACAGATCAAAGGACTTTTGCGACAGAGTTGCCAGGGAGACTTTCGGAGAACTTAAGATGTGTAAAATAAAGAAGAGCACCAATCAATCAAATCTAACCTCGCAGCCGAAAGTTAAAAAGCTGTTTGAATCTAGATGAGCTTCAGAAACATATACAGGAGTTTTTACCAATTGTGTACAATACCTGCATTGGTTGTCTGGGTTGCAAAAAAAAAAGCCCATCAACATTCAGGGAGTTTTGGAGCGAGAAATTAACTATTACATAAGAAATAGGAGCAGGAGTAGGTCATTTGGCCCCTTGAGCCTGCTCCGCCATTCAATAAGATCATGGCTGATCTGGTCTTGGCCTCAGTTCCACTTTCCTGCCTGCTCCCCATAACCCTTGACATCCTTGTTTATCTAGCTTCCCTTTGAATGCATCTATGTGGAAGCGTCATCAGTTTAGCAACGGAGCGGGTGTGCTGTTGTGCCACCCCGTGTTAAGGGACCGTGTGCGCCTCACTGGAGACTGGGAAGAGGCCAGGACTCTTTGATTGTACAAGAGCATGGTTTAAAGAGAGAGAGAGAGAGAGACGGAGGCTTTTCACTGCTGGCATGCTGCGGAGACACAAGGGACTTCGTCTTTAATCTGCTGTCAACAGAGACAGAAGGCAGATGTGTTCAAAATGTTGCTTTCATGTTTCCTCTCTGCTCCTCCCAAGGGATCCAAAGGTTAACATCCCTGTTCTCCCGCTTTCTGTTGATTGTCAGTTTGAATAGACTGGATGTACAAGACATGCGTTGTCAAGGTAACGTCTGCAGCTCTTCCTTGGCACCCAGGGTGCCTGCAGCTCAGCCTATGCCACGCAAAATCAACTGCAGTGTCTTCTGGGAAAAGCAGCATTCGATTGATTAATTTGGCAAGAGCACTGTACGGCAGTATTACATCGAATGTACAGCACAGAAACAGGCCACTCAGCCCAACTGGTCCATGCCGATGTTATGCTCCTCACGAGCTTCCTCCCTCATCTAACCCCATCAACATATCCTTCTATTCCTTTCTCCCGCATGTGCTTATCGAGTTTCCCCTTAATTGCATCTTTGCTGTTCACCTCAACCACTCTCTGTGGTAGCGAGTTCCACATTCTAACCATTCTCTGGGTAAAGAAGTTGCTCCTGAATTCCTTATTGGATTTATTAGTGACTATCACCTTCCAAAGCCAGTTATTGCGCAGGGCTCTGTGAGCTCCCTGACCCATCCCCACTATATCAGTGAAAGACCCTGACCCCTAATTAAATGTATTCATCTCTGTACGACCCTCAGTGGATATATTTGCAACGACCGCATGTGAAATTTTCTGAAGTCAATTAAGTGTCTTGTATTGATGGCCCCTAGTTCTGGTCTCCCCCTCAAGTGGTAACATCTTCTCTACGTCTACCCAATCAAGCCCTTTCATAATCTTGAAGACCTCGATCAGGTCACCCCTCAACCTTCTCTTTTCCAGAGAAAAGTGCCCCAGCCTCTGCAACCTCTCAGTTCTGGTATCATCCTTTGAATCTTTTTTCCACCCTCTCCAGTACCTCTACAGCCCTTTTATTATTTGGAGACCACAACTGTACACAGTACGCCAAGTGTGGTCTAAAGAAGGTTCAATACACGTTAAGCATAACGTCTCTGCTTTTCAGTTCTATTCCTATAGAAATGAACCCCACTGCTTGGTTTGCTATTTTTATGGCCTTATTAACCTGCATCGCTACTTTGCTCGTCCACATTTCATTCAACAAGAGCAACATTAGGAAGTATTAACCAATATTCCTACCTCTAAACACTGGGAGCGAGATACCCTCCCTTGTAGCTGGGGGACAATGAATCTCCGGTCTCCACCATGTCTTGATTCGGAGAAGCGCATGAGCGAAAGTAGAACACTTTTCCCACAGTATGCCTCAGATTAAAATCCATCCCCGCCATCCCTCCTGAAAAACGGCTCGCTCTTTTCAACTGAAAGATCCAGACACATCCTGTTTTTTTTAACCAAAGTGTCATCCCAAACACACACGCAATGTAAATAACACAGGAGCACAGTTTGCATTTAGAAGCAGTGTCTTTTTGGAAATGATGCCTGATATCTCAAGTGTGCAAAGACGTTTGCTGTCAATCATAGGAATAGGTATAGGTGATGGAGAAAGGAATGTTCCAGAGAGTCTTTGCCAAGCAGTCTCTTGTGCAAGTGAAATTATAGCCAGTGCTTTTAGATATAAACCATCCGGAAAAGGCCTGCCTGTAATTTTCTGTAAAGATGGTGCCCTTTAAACAAGGCACAACTAAAACTAACTTAGTTGGAACCATGGCCTCTGTTTAACACAGAACTAGAACAAAAAACAATTCTCCACTCTGTGGCTTGGCTCGAATGTATTTGCTTCATGGGTTCTTTGCTAAAGAATTCATAGCAACACATTGCTATTAAGAACTAGTTGGTTTATGAACAAAGGTTTAACAATCACACTACACATTACCAGTTCATCCACCAGGCTCACAACCACCTGCCTCATTGTGCTAAGCCACTCACAATTCAACAGCTCCACCAACCTGTGAGCATACTCATCCATGCATACATTACTCACAGGTGCATACATTACATTGGGAAGGGACAAATTTTAGGGGATCCTTGTTGGGAATGTTGCGGAAAGGGGACCCCACACCTCACAGTGTTTCCCCACTCAGTCCATGTGTCACTACCAGCACTCTCAATGACTTACACACCGTCCAAAG